>NC_044904.1:22917715-23228668 GCF_001633185.2 Quercus lobata | reverse complement strand
GAAAGGCAATAAGCATATGGTGAAAAAATCAAGATTCCAATTACCTCGGATCCGTTGTACAGTATAATCTGCTCGAACACTGCTTTGAGGTAGCAAACCTTTAACCCACTCTCCTTTCACCAAAGCATGAAGCCTCTGGTGTTCAGTAATAGCATCAACGCACTCCTGCATAATAGGGATCAAGGGATTCTGTTGTGGGGATTGTTGCAGGTTGGCTAGAGGCAACTTGGCTGCATATGATGAAAAGGACTGTAAACAAAACAAATCCAGTAATTTCAAAATAAACCTATATCAAATAATTGATGGTGGGGCAGCTTACATGTGGAAGAATCAATAGCCTGCACAAGAGTAGCACGTAACTGATGAAGAATTCCATCTTCATCTAGAGTAAATGCTGGTTGCCACTCCTTGGACCTATCAATTGGAGAAACAGTAGTTGGAGTTCCAGTAGTTGGTAAATCACTTCCGACTTGACTGATTGTAATTGAAATACCTAGTCTAGCAGCTGCTTGCATTACCTACAAATACAAGAATTTTAGACAAGTATCAATAGAAAGACATTGAAGAGGAATTTATTCTACTGATTATCTCATTTGATTTCAGCTCTTTGCAGTATCCAGAAAAATCTTTCATGCAACATGACTAGGGACCTTCATATGTCCTTAAGCATGTGTTAATATTATTAAAAAAGGAACATTAATCTTTAAGATGCTTGATGCTAGCAAACTTTTAACTAAACATATGCTTGCAATCTGTTTCCCTCTGTTTTACCATAACCCAATAAGAAGAGGAAGGGATGTGAGCCCAGGGGAGAGGAGTGTTAGGTTTTAGGAAATTGCATCACTATCATTCAAAGGATCAAACTCTTTTCTAATTTTTCTCAGTTTTTTCAAGTCAATTCCAAATTACGTCAAGTTTTAAACTTATATGAGAAACCATTACCAAGCAAAGTTGAAAAGTATTCATATCATGCTGATTTATTTCTGAATATAATGTGGGTTTTCCAAATTATGTACTGTAGTATTATATTGATAAACATATGCTTTTTCATTTTTCTCTAAACTTGAGTAGGAATCCCCAATAAAAGCCCAGCAATTAATACTTCCACCTTTCAATTAAATCACTTAAGAAAGTCTAGAATTTCAATTTGGGAAGAATAAATCCCAAATCCCACATTTTTACCATAAACAAACTGTAATCAAGTTAAAAATTAATTAAACACAACATGCCATGAGTATATATTGAGATCATCATACTTTTTTACAGAATACAAAGTAGCCAAAGAAATAAAAATAAAAGGATGAGAGAAGGAGGTGATGATTGACCTGAATATGACTCATTTCGATCTTTTTAAGTAGAGGATTAAGCAAAACCGAAGAAAACCATTGTCTGATGTGGTCACGCCATTGCTCAATTTGAGGATAGATGCCCAAATGTTCAAAAGCTTCAATGGACTCTTCCATGGACATAGGAGCAGGAAGGTCACCCTCTCCTTTCTTGGGGGGAGTGCTAAACTTCTGGGAACCTGGAGACATCCTCACAGACCTTAACGGAGTACTCCTCGTAGTTCCAGAGGTATTAGCTGAACTGGCAACTGTATTCGGACTGGCTATGCCAAAACCACTAATGGTTGGGGGTGGAGTAGCCAGTTGCCCTGCTGATTCTGTTATTTTCTCATCTACTTCTGCCAAAAACTGTTCAAGCTGTTCTTCTGATGTTATCTCTTTTCCAGAGGAAGTTCGCTTATTTGACCAAGGAGATGAGACCACTGAATCCACCCCAGGCGAATTTTGAACTGAAGGCAATTGTGAAACAGAACCGGGGACAAGATATAAAGAAGAGGAGGAACTTGGTGATTTGGATGGGGTGCTGACAGCACGGATCCTATTTCCCCCACTGGAGTTTGATCTATCTGCACTGGTTCTCGATGAACGATTTGGGCTGGTAATTGGCTGATGAAGTGGAACAAGGACATCTGAAGAAGGTGTCAAGTGAGATCTAGACTTGGGAGGTTTCTTCGAAGAATCAGAAGCAACTTGTTTAACCTTTGGTTTTATTCCCAAAAGTTCTAGTTGACGGTTTGAAAGAGATGTTTGATCCTTATTTCCTTTATTGGAAGATAAAACAGGCACAGCAGCAATATTTCTTTCTCTACACAGAGAGATGGCTTTAAAGAGGGCAAAGATGGTTCCAAAAAAGACTAAGCCCACTATAGTCTGTATTGCCTTGGCAAACAAATCTGAGACAAAAACAAGATTTTCAATATAGATATAGCAATTAGAGCAGTCAGTATACTAATCTAAGGAATTTTTTTTTTTTCTTTTTTAAAACTTACATGCTGTTTCTTGGGGAAGACTTATGAACTTCAAATCATCAATGAACCCATTTTCCCTTCAAAAAGTCAATTGAAGATAATTAGCGACATGAATTTCAAAAGCAAAACCCATGGACATAATTAAGATCTTAAAATACATTATTCTAGTATGGAATTTTTGTTTGGTTGATGAGAAAATAAAATATAATAAACCCTTGAATCTATGTTGCTTATAAAAGAAAATCTCAAATAATTTCAGCACATAGTTAGCCAAGTTCAAATAGCTTATCCTTTAATTTACTCTAGAGACCAAACAAAAGGAAGCCTTCTATTGGGTGCTAAGCTTTCTTTTCTTCCAATAAAAAAACCAAAGCTTTCTTTTCGTTTCTTTAAAAAAAAAAAAAAAAAAGTAAATAACTCACGCAACCACATTGGATTGAACCTATGATCTCACCCTCTACCCTTGTATCATGAGTTTTAAGAAATTGAAGAGAACAACAAGATATGGAATTCAGACTCATTCTTTACCATTTTTTTTGTTCCTTAAAAGTGAATAACTCAACTGTGCCAAGCCTAGTTAGTGCGGACACAAGATACATACCTTCAATTATGCAAACTTATGAATGTAGATGCAATAAGAAGATGGCCCAATCAGTAGCCTCATGGATGGAGCTGCTACCAGTTGGGCCTAAGGTCTAGTTAATTAATGTCTTGTTTTCTTTTCCTACTTTGTTTAGGACTTGAGTCCTTTTCTTGCTTATAATTGTTTCCTTCTCCTACTAGCATAATAATTTTGGAAATCTAAGAATTCAGGGTTCAGTAGTGTTTTACAGTTTCGTTGGGCAACGATAATTTTTGTTGGAATTTTTACTCCGATAGCTTGGTGCAGATTCCAATCAAGCCTAGATGTTGATTCCTAGGTTTATTTTGTTTTCTTTCCCTCTTTGGCTTTTGTCCAAGGTTAAATTTTGACTCAATTGAGCAGAGGTTTTTGTTTCGCTAGGTCCCAAATAACGAGGTAGTGAGATACTCATGACTCAAAACTTTTACTTTCCTTTCCTCTCCTTTTCCCACATTCTATCATTAACCATATGGAGCACATTCAAAGGGTTTGGAAACAAAGTCACAAAAACCCTATAGCATTGACCCTTTGAAACACTTTCTTGCTCCTCAAAGCAACAACAATTCATGTAAATTACTAAATTTTAGCTCCAAAAGTAAATAACACCAAAAAGCAACCAAATCAAGTTCCAAAATTTACAAAAATTATCCCATCAATTCATCTTGACAATGCAAGATTAAAACCATAGAGAAACTTAAAACCAAAACCCCTTATAGTTCTCACAACTAAAAACACAACATTAACTAGCTCAGAAAAGCAGGAAAAATAAAAAGTACTTCCAAAATTACAAGCGCTAATTTTAAACTAAAAAAAACAAGTTTCAAACTAGGGGAAGCTTAAAAAAATTTGAAAAACAAACTAAATTGAAAGTGAAATTAGAGAAAGAAGAAATAGTACCGAGAAAGAACGGTGAGAAGAGCGAAAGCGGAGGCGGAGGAGAGACAGAAGATGCAGAGGAGGGTGTATTTGGGAGGCTCTAAGCTTTTGGCGGTGAGGGCAGCGGAGAGGGCTGCGTTCTGGTACACCGAGAATTTGGAAGGCTTCGGTGGAGCCGACCCCTTTTTCTCTCTAGATTCCATGGTCTGATTCTAGGGTTTGTTTGGAACAGAAAAGAGAGAGGCGGAGACAATTAGAGAAAGAGACAGAGAGTGGTCTCACTGAGACTCTGTGTGTTTTATGGAATCATGGTTTTCAGTCACCGTCTCCGCTGGGAGTTCGGAGTGTGTGTTTCAATTCAAAAGTTTCAAACTTGGTGGGAGTGATGAGGAGTAGCTCAAATCGATAAATATAATAAATTGTCGCTAACTAACGAATGCCTAACAACTTTTCTAAGGCGGTATTTCGAGATATTAAGGCGACTTTTTGGACCAACGGGTACTCGTCACTTCTTTTTTCTTTTCTTTTTTTACCAAAATTTTGAAGGGACGACTGTTCACTTTTTTTTTTTGGCTGTATAAAAAAGAAAAAGAAAAAAAAAGAGGGTTTCCGGTGTGGGCTTATTGAGCTTACGCCACCTGACGACAATGGATAATACTATGTGTACCACATGGGCCTTATTAAGATTATCGCTCGAACCGTTTCTCTTTGGGTGCTAGGATAAAACTCCTATCATCAAGTTACACCCCGTGTGAAACGATTGTTCACTTATAAAGGCTGAATAATGACCGAATAAGTTAAAAAATATAAGTAATAATTCAAAAAGTTATAACCTTTAGAAAGCCTAAATAGTTCTATATAACCCATATAGGCCCAAATGGACTTAGAAAGAGGCTTCTTGCCAAAGAGACTTGGTTTGAGGAAGGTGCTCCAACAAGCAAATCAAGATGAAAACTACATATGGCTGGGGCATACAATTCGAGGAAGATAACAGTGGCCATAGTGGATAAGGATGGAGGGAAACTTCCCAAAAAAGTATCTATTACCTCCGCATTGAATACACTGCACCAACCATGTCAACCACATTAGTAGCTGAATAACACTTAAACAATGCCAACACGGCCTGTAATCTACTCAACATGGCCTCAAAAGAAAGGATGAGAAAAATATCCTTAAAGAGAATCAACTACCCTCCATGTTGAAGGTTAGGATCAGAGCATGAGCCCTATAAAAGAGAAGAGATCCCCAATATTAGAAAAAATAATAATACTTATCTTTGTAATCCTTCAAGTGTAAAAGGCTCATCAATCATTCCAAGGAAGATAAATTTAACTTTTTACCCTTAATAAACCTGTTTAAACCCAATCTTTCCGTCTTTACTTTCTTTTTGAACATAATCCCCAATATTAGAAAAAAAAAATAATACTTATCTTTGTAATTCATTAAGTGTAAAAGGCTCATCAGCCATTCCGAGGAAGATAAATTTAACTTTTTACCCTTAATAAACCTATTTAAACCCAATCTTTCTATCTTTACTTTCTTTTTGAACATAATCTATCATTTAAGAGTCCAAGTGTTGGTCTGTAAACTCATATTTACAAATTAATTGTAGTGGGCCTCGATCCAAGCCCAATCATCTTTTGGGCCTCGAATTTTTACCCCATACAATATTCTATTATTATATAATTTTTTGTTTTTGAGAGAGAGAGAGAGAGAGAGAGAGAGAGAGAAAGAGAGAGAGAGAGCAACATTATATTCATTTATCCCATAGTTTTCAGAACCGGATTGGACCGGGAGGTCGGACCGTGAAAACCGAGAATCGGGATGAAAACCGGTTTTTTAAGCCTAAAGAACCGGGTTTTTTGTTAATTCTGTGAACCGTGAAAACCGGGGTTGGACCGCACGAACCGGTGAGAACCGTGCGGTCCAACCCTTAGCAATTTTTTTTTTTTTTTTTACAATTTTATTCTACTTAATTAAATTATCCATCTCTTACCAGGAATAAAAAAAATTTATAATTAAATTCCTTTAAAGATATTCAAAATTTATTCATAAATTTTAATGTTTTCATAGTTATTATTTTATTTTATTAACTTTCTTATTTAATTATTAAATATATGCTTGAAAATCATTAAATTTCCCTCACATATATAGATATATTGTCAATTTTGCTAGTTTTATAAATTTAATATCTATATTTAGGCTTTAATTAATTATTAAATTCATTATGATGTCATCACGGTTCGACTCTAGTTCAACCTCGGTTCGACCTCAAAAACCTTGAACCTCTCCCTTTTACGGTTCAATGAACGGTCCGGGTCTGAAAATCTTGATTTATCCATGATATTGTGTATCCTCGCCAATTCAAAATTTTTTAATACATATCGATGGTCCTATCCTTCGCTCTTATAAAATTATTTCGCATTTTGATTTTATTCTTTTATCTCTCCCATTGTAAATTCAGCACTCGTATATAACAAAATTAATTGTGATGGTCATAATTTTTATGAATTTATCAACCTCAGAAAATCTGACTCACACATTATGATATAAATAAAAATCTTAAGAAAGAAGTAAAAAAAAAAAAAAAATTGCTACAATCACTAGAGTGGGATGCGTTATGCAAATTGTAATTTTTTTTGGGGCTAATTATGCAAATTGTATTCTCTTTTATTCTTGTGATAGAGAGGAGGATATGAATCATATGATATAAACAACAAGGCCATGTTTGGTTTAAGGAGTTTTCACTACTTATCACTTGGTTTTCATAACTTATTACTCACTTTTCGTGAGTTCCATACCTAGTTTTATTGTTTGGTTAAATTTTTATTTTCAGTTTTCATAACTTAAAACTCAAAAAACTGAGTTGGAGTAATGAAAATTGAAAATCATCACAAAGTGGATCCTATAGTTTAGAATTGAATAATTTATTCATTAAAAAAGTTGTACGGTATTTAAAATAAAAAAAAGGAAGACTAGGATAGGAATTAGATAGGATAGGATTATTGACTCACTAGCACATGTAAGCCTAATCAAGGACCGACGCAGGCATGAACCAGGAAAAACCGGTGAGTTTCACTCGTATACGCTATACACTAGTTTAGTCACTTACTCCACTCCTCTTTAGTAATTATCACCTGTGCCAAGTCCAGTGAACTTAAAGAAACATCTCTCAAATTATAGCAACTTGTCACATAAAATAAAAAATCTAGACCGCCTATATAAATCACATCATTAGCTTTAAGTTTTAACCAATAATATAACCATATAAAGGCTTTGAAATTGAAACGATCTCAGAGGTTTCATATGAGCTCGGCTGTACTTTATAGACACCCTTAGATAATCTAAACTACCATATTTGGACGACAGAGTACGGACAAGCTATATTTAAATTTATACTCGCTACCAGCTGGCGTGTTTTATGTATGTTTGTGTCTTATCAAAAAAAAAAAAAAAATTATACTGTTCTATCAAAAAAAAGAAAAAAGAAAAGAAATTATACTGCTATAGCGATTCCTTACTCTGTATCTTTCTTCTTTCTTCTTCCGCTTCTTTCAATTAATCTATTTGCTTTTCCTTGTAATTTTCTTTCTCTTTTGAACTCCAAAACCAAAAATTAGATAGCGTAGCGATGCAAAGGTTTATTGCAGCGAGGTCTGTATGTGCCAGTATTTTCACAAGGAAGAGACACTTTTCTACCGCCCTACTCTTCGATGATACTCAGATACAGGTCTCTCTCTCACTCTCTCAATCTATGTATGCATGTATGTATGTATGTATGTGTGTTTTTGTTTATGTTTGTGCGTTCCAAAGTTTCAGCTCATAAAAGGATGGGATTGCCTTTGAAATTCTTGGTGAATATAAGGTCTATTTCTGGTTTATTTTTGTGTGTGCGTGCGTGCGTGTTTGTGATTTGTTTGGGAAATTGTGTTATGAATCTAATTTGTTTGATTAGTATTAGGTAATAATGATAGTGCTACGTTTTGTTGATTTCAAATCAGTGTGTTGTTAATCTAACAAATTGATTAATCTTTGAAGGAAATGACATGGACCGTTGATTTATTATACATACGCTAATCTCGAGGTGTTGTATTACAATTTACAAAAGCAGTTTCTTTGTTCACATGTCAAAAGCCTTTTAGATATATGTTGATTTAATTTGATGTTTTGATAATAACTATAATGGTTGTGTATTTTTGTAAAGTACAAGAGAATAATATAAAATGTTATGTTTAAACTTTCTATGACTAGTTTATTAGAATACTGTTCATTGATAATCGTTTTCAGTTTACTATATAAAATTTTTAAGAAATTGAAATAACTTAAAAGTAAAATTTGAACTTACAAACATTATACAATTGCAAATAGGAAAGATATCGATTTTTTTTTTAAAAAGTTTTTATTTTTATTATATGTCATGAATATTTCTATTAGGGGTTATAAGATACTACTATATTTGATTCAAATATGCACTTTACTTCAATTAGGTGTGTGCTTGCGCTCTGCGCTTTACTTCACTTTACTTTACATATTCTATTTTAGGTAAAAGATTGAATAACTGCAAAAGAGATGCTTTTTTTGCAAAAGAAGAAAGTAGGGACTGATTTTGTTTTTGTCAGTGAGCTCCTCAAACTTCTGTTTTGGTTTTCGATTAACTGTCAATAAAAATTGTAAAAAACATTTTGACTTAGTTTCATGTTGATATGAAAGAAGAGGCACTTATGTGTTTGTTTTTGCTAAGCTTCTCCTTGTAACACAAGAAGCTGTTGAAGAATTTGATCTAACTTAAGAATCTTTTTTTAGCTATTTTTTAGAAAAGCTTTCTTCAAAGAGCATATGCTTCTACCTATAAGAAACAAAAAAGAAAAAAAGAGCATATGTTACTTGCTAAGTAGGTTCTATAATGCCTATAGCATTTTGACATATTTCTATGCAATTTTTATAGTTCAAAGAAAGTGTCGCTCAATTTGCTCAAGGGAACATTGCCCCTCATGCATCAAAAATAGATCAAACGAATTCTTTCCCACAGGTATGTACAAGTTATACTTTTTTCGTGTTTTTATAAACTCTACTTATCCTGTAGTTAAGGTATGAATGTATTTCGTTTTCTTATTTCAGGGGATTAACTTATGGAAACTCATGGGTGAATTCAATCTCCATGGAATTACAGCACCAGGTAGAGTTTTAAATGTATAGAAGAATTTGGTTAATCCACCTTCTATAAGTGTTTTCACTGCCTTGTGTTATGGTTTGTGGTATGTTTTGATGGAAGATCTCCATATTCATCTGCAACCAATTTTTTTCCTCCTCTTGGGCTGTGTTATTTCTTATTGTTTAAGATTATGGATTAATTGAACTAAGCATTTCTATTTTCAAAATATGGATTAATTGAACCAAGTGGTTCTATTTCCAAAATAAGTTTTCTTCATTAAGTTAATTAAACTAAGTGTCGCTATTTCCAAAATATGGATTAATTGAACCAAGTGGTTCTATTTCCAAAATAAGTTTTCTTCATTAAGTTACTTGAACTAAGTCTGGTCCCACTACAAAGAATTGGTTCCGCAATTTAGTTGATTTTTTATGTATTGTCATCATGTTCCACCCTGTTTCCAGAATTTGCAGTAGTTAACTCTTGGTTCTCTTGTAGAGGAATATGGAGGACTAGGTCTAGGTTACTTGTATCACTGTATAGCGATGGAAGAAATAAGTCGTGCTTCTGGGTCTGTTGGCCTCTCCTATGGTGCCCATTCTAACCTTTGCATTAATCAATTGGTAATAAAGAGAACTATTTTTCAGTTTGTAATAATATTTAGATATTACTTATTCTTAACGCCCTTTTCCTTCCTTTTTGTAGGTGAGGAATGGAAACACTGCCCAGAAACAGAAATACTTGCCAAAGGTTCTTTATTGATCTATTTCCAAATTATTTATTCCCATTATTTACAGCCATGGCTTATTCATATGACAAATACTTGGTCTAGGTTACTAATACTACTTATTCAGATAACGGCTCTAGCAAGTAAAGTATAAGAAGATCTATGATAACATAGCAATGGATAGTATAGCAAATTATGTTGGTTCAAGTATGGCTCATCAAGCAAATGAGTTTTACCTCAAATGTCACTTCTTTCTCCCACAAGAATGGATGGAGGTCTCAGGTGAGCTTGTGGGTTTAGAACCCATGGGGTACTTGTGCAACTTGCCAATAAAAAATAATGGCTCATAAAAAAAAAAAGTTTTTGATGAATCTGTTGAAAGAGATGGTCGAATACTTTAATGAACTAAATAAATTGATCTCCACCGGTTTGCCAACGCCAACGGCTTTTTATATGAAAACTTTCCATGCCTCATATAATCCATAATAAGGTCATAATTTGACCAATCATGGTAATTTGAGTGAATTAAACTGTGATGAAAAAAGGGGAAGAACCTCCAGGTAAATTGAATTGAATTGAATGTTACTTGCTCTCTTCTAATGCACGACACCACTTTCCCCCCCTTCCATCTTCAACTTCGTATATTTAGATGAATTTGCTCTGTTGTCGTTTACTTCTTTTTGCTAACCTTGTGAATCTCTTTTTTTGAAGCTTATCAGTGGGGAGCATGTAGGAGCTCTTGCAATGAGTGAACCTAATGGTAACTTATTTACACTATTACTCCATTTTTGTCTTATGTTTATAGATGTTGTTGAGGCCTATGTAACTTTTCTTTTCATAGTTTGACTGATTTGTCTTTTTTTTTTTCTCAGCTGGATCTGATGTTGTTAGTATGAAATGCAAGGCTGATCGGGTAGATGGGGGTTATATTATAAATGGGAACAAGATGTGGTGCACCAATGGCCCAGCTGCTCAAACATTGGTATTCTTGTTATAATTGTTTTCCTCTGGTTATGCATGTTATTATCATCGCACATTATTAGTTAATTGTATAATGTATCTAGTGGCAAAACCATTCACTATATGTTGGCAAAATAAATGTCAGTTTACTATGTATGAGGTACATGTTTGCCAACATACAGTGTGATCTTGAAATTTATACTTTCAATTTCTTTTCTCATGAACATGAGAGGATTTCAGATTTTCTATAGTTCTCTGTAGAGAGTATTCTGCCACAGAATAGCCATTACTTTCTGTGTCTAGTGGTCAACTCTCTACGTCCTCACCAGTGGACTGTAGCATATACTGAGGGATGCCACTTAGTGGCATACAAGTTTAGGCTTGGCGTTAATATTTGAGATTCAAATAGATGCAACCTTTTGCTCCATGATAGATACGCTGTAGTGTTGTGACTTGTGATTAGTTTCTCTCTGGTAATGTTCATGTTAGGTCCACCATCTTGTGAGGTTAATGTTTCAATGTTCAGAACTCAATGCTAAGAAGCTTCTTTAGCGTACAGTGTATCAATAATTAATATGAAGTTGGCTTCCTATTTTATTTTTAAATTTTTCTTTGGGTTCTATTGACTGCATTCTATTTGTATGATTGTATGATCATCTTCTCTAAATAATTGACAGTAGGGACAAAATCCCCTTCTTTCAGTGAGAATGACTCCAAGGTTGAAAATAGATGGTTTAATCAATTGAACAGATAAAGGCACCCCTTGAATGTTAACCCAAAAAAAAAAAGCTAGAAAATTTTCCTGTTTTTTAGTGTTAACCAATTATATTTGCTTCTGGGCCATATTCTTATGCATGCAAGTGAATCACCTGTCTTCGTTTGTGGATAGATAATCATACATCATCTAGGTTCTAACTACAATTTTCTTGAATCTATTTGAATTAAAATTGAAGGGAAAAGAGTCAACTCTTGTCCTCAAAAGGCATTTTGTTTTGCCTTATTGCATGGTCAAAATTGTGGATGATAACAGAATTTAATAGCTTATACAACTATCAATTTGGCTTTTTAGACTGTATTACTTTTCTTATATTCATGTGTTTCTTACAACTGATTTGTAGAACTGGGACAGGTTGTTTATGCAAAAACAGACACAACAGCCGGCTCAAAAGGAATCACAGCATTCATCATCGAAAAGGGAATGCCCGGGTACTTGCACTAGAGTTGATTTAGTGTTATCTTTTCACATGTGCAAGTCAAAATTTTTATTAGATGTCATTGGGAAATATAATTGAGCAATTATCTAATGTTAGGCTATAGCCAGTCCAAGAGGGGAACTTTGGTAATGGGGCTTCATAGATGGCATGTGCACTGGTTACAAATAGCATTAGTATGAGCCAGACAATAATTCAAACGTTGGGACTTTTATACACATGATCAAAACTGTTTAAAACATGATTGTGACTCCCACCTCAAGTTTAGATGAGCAATGCACTGTGGCTACGCCAACTGCATGATGATTTGATTGATAAAGGAAGTAAGGAGGGTTCTGGAAAGATACCACACACACACACACACACACATATATATATTGAGAATAAACATGTTTTCTGGAGGTAGGCATTCATCTTGAGAATATGTTAATTTTCTTAAATAGATACTACTGAACAAGGGGGAATGGTTTCTTTTCATTGACACCCAATGTGAATAAAAATGAAGATTGCTTGAAATGATTAAAAGCAAAATAAAGTAACAATAGGAATATTTAAAAAAAATTAAAATTAAAATTACCTTAGGAGGTTGAAACAGGAACATCTTGAATCCATGATGTTTTTGTAAATGTTAGTTCTTTTGGTGACTGCAGATTCAGTACTGCCCAGAAATTAGACAAACTTGGGATGCGCGGAAGTGATACGTACGTTCTACTTTTCTTTAAATGTAATATCTTTGTTGAAGTCCAATTCTGACTCTGCTTTCCCTATCTTCTACTAACAATGGAATGGTCTGAGCAGATGTGAGCTTGTCTTTGAAAATTGCTTTGTTCCTGAAGAAAATGTTCTTGGACAGGAAGGAAAAGGTCTTGCATTCCATAATCTCATAATTTTGTTACTGGAAGGAAATCTCTTTAATTATGTTGGATGCCTAATGTGAGTTCCAACAAGTTGCACATGCTTAGGATACTCTTATAAATTTAGGAACCCAATTGCTCTTGAAACTTTGGGAACCTAATTACTCGTAATTTTGGTTTGATTTGGAACTGCTAATCAAAGTTGCAGTTGTCTAAACTCCACACCCCCCCCCCCCCCCGTGGGAAAATCAGAACTTCTTGTTAAAGTGAATTACTATCACCAATAGTCTTGTTATTATGTCACATTAATAGTTTTACCGAAAAAGTATAGTCCCCCCTCCCCCCCAAAAATCATAATTTCTTGTTAAAGTGAATTATAATCGCCAATGGTCTTGTTATTATGTCACGTTAATAGTGTAACCGAAATGTTTCTAGTTCTTGTTGTAGCAATTTATGATGACAGTCTATCTTACTTTACCCAAGTCTTATCTCTAATAAGATGTTTGCCTTTGATTTCAGGAGTCTATGTCATGATGTCAGGGCTTGATTTGGAGCGGCTTGTACTGGCAGCTGGGCCTCTAGGTATCATGCAGGCATGTCTTGATGTTGTTCTACCTTATGTTCGACAGCGTGAGCAGTTTGGTCGTCCAATTGGGGAATTTCAATTTATACAGGTTCATGATTATTATTGACACAACTGATTATTCTGATGTTGTGTAGTTGTTTCAGTGCGTGAATCCTAACCCTTATGTTGATTATTGGCCTACAATTGCAGGGTAAAATTGCCGACATGTATACTTCTTTACAGTCCTCCAGGCATGGGATTCTGATTTTATGATGCACTGTTATTTACAGTCATTAATCTTTCATGTGGCAGAAATTAACTATATCATTTTTTTTTCAGGTCCTATGTGTATTCTGTTGCAAGAGACTGTGACAGTGGAAAAACTAATCCTAAGGTGCCTTTTAAATTTTGATATTTCCTTCTCTTTACTTTCTTGGGTCCAAGTATAATTCTTCAGATTTTAATGCATCTAACAATATTTGAATTTCTAGCCAGCATGTTCCTGTTCATTGCAAATTCATATTGTAAAGTTGGGTCCATAATGAAATGAATTTTGCTGGTGAATGTTGGAGCTTTTGAAATCCACTCCAATCATCAAAGCTATAATAAATGTCTCATTTTTTTTTTTGGCTATTAGCCACCCACAAAAAAAAAAAAAAAAAAAAAAAAAATGCTTTTAGGATTAACCTTGGATTGACAATTAAAGAAGGCAGACAAGTTTTGACTGCAAATACTGGCTGTTCTTTGTTTTACTTATGATTTCTATTAGTCTACATCAATATGAAAGCTAGTGTGTGGTGATGTTATACATTATTGGCCCATTTTCTAAAAGCTTAATCATGAAGAATAATCTGTTCTCCAGGATTGTATTAGTACTCCTTTTTCTTTTAAGCTCAACCCTTGTGTTCTTTTGTACTTGCAAAGCCCACATTCATTTCAAAGTTATTGGGCAGGCTAGCATGTGAGGGAGGCTATTGAAGTGTGTCTATATATTGATATGGTTGCATATTGTCATCTATTGATTTTCCATTCATATGTTTGTTGTAAATGGATTTTGATCAAGTTTGAAGAAACACTGCAAAGTTGCCATGGAATGATGCCCCCCCTGCTCCACCCCTTGGAATTGCCTCCAATTTGATATTGTTATAATTTCTGTTTTGCTGTTTTCTATTGCTTCTATGAATGATTATGGAGCAATGGCAATGCTGTCACATATATTTTTTTTCATTCATGAAAGAGAAAAATTATAAGGTTCTCATATGGCAGCATAAGATGCAAACTGAATCATAAACTAACCGGAACACAAATTTTCAGGATTGTGCTGGAGTAATACTTTGTGCAGCTGAAAGAGCCACCCAAGTTGCTTTACAGGTGAAAGTTCATTGCACAACTTCTGTTCTTATTTATTCTTGTTATGCTTATATAATGGTTGCATTTATTCACTTGATGCATATCTTAATCCTTGATCCTTGGGGATTTTTCTTCCTTCCCAAAGAAGAATTTGTCTATGCTAACATGAGCAGGGATCCTCAGTAAAATAAACTCAACAAATACTGAAGATCTGTAGTTGGTCCTGTTCTACCCCTTTGATTCGTGTAGGGCCATATTGCTTGAATGCCCTAGCTGAAGCCTGTAACACATAAGAATTCATGCAAATTTATTATTTTTCCCCCACTAAGAAATCTGTACAACCAATCCAACAGAGCCCCTCCTTATCTTGACCTGTGACCAGTAGCATTACAGCAGCAATAGAGATTTCATTCATTGAATAGACTACATGCATACAAGTACAATTCCTGCAAAATAGTATGCTTATATTGCCAATGAGTTATAGCTTAAATGACACTTCTTTCATAATAATGGGATAGAGATTGAAGTTGTGGGTTTAAGACCCACTGGGTGTGTTACCAATTAAAAAAAAAAGTTTGCTTATATTCAATATTGCAGGCTATACAATGTTTAGGTGGTAATGGATATGTAAACGAGTATATAACTGGTCGTCTGCTTCGAGATGCCAAATTGTATGAAATTGGGGCAGGGACTAGTGAGATCAGACGAATGATTATAGGTCGTGAACTCTTTAAGGAACAGTAGGAGAGAAGTTGTGCGTTCTTTTTTAAGTTGCTGGACTGAAGCATCCTCCAGTGTCACTTGTTCCTTCCAGGAGAATCATACATGCAGCCCAAGCAGTTTGAGATTCTTTACAGTAAATATAAAATTTTGCGTCAAGAAAAGAAAAGTCTAGATGAAGATGAATATTCTCTGGTTCACTGGTTGAATAAGATAAATTTAAGGCATGAACTTCAAACTAGCTTTGCCATGTCTCATTAAAAACAAAGATGCTGGAGTTGAAACTAATTTATATTCATTATCTTTAACTTAGATATGATTTCAATTTAGTATGTTAAGTTTCAATTTAGCAGTCCTTCAACTTGCAGTCGTTTACAATGTAATCCTTTGTGGCTGTCTAATTTGTACCTTTATGTCAAACAAACTGGCGTCAACCAAAATGGCGTTGATTTGGGAAAGTAAATAATATTATAAAACTTGTTGTGAGATTGGACGGAACTAGATGGAAGGACAAAAAAAAGAGAGAAAAAAGATATAGTTAAAGGAATGGAATTTAAAAAATGAAATTTAAAGAATTGAATTAAAAATATGTTTAAGTTAAAGGATATAATTTGTTATTTGACCTTATTTTTATTTTTTATCAAGGTCTGGGAGAAACATAAGTAAGCTTGTAGTTGGTGGCAAGGGAGTCAATTTTGTATTGGAGGCTATTTTGGTTTGTCTAGGGGAACAAAATATTTTAATACTGGTTGATACTAATGTATAGTTTTGGGGTTAAGTAACACCATATATATATATATATATATAGTAATGTTACACCATCTAATAACTTTTTATTGGAATAATAATCTGAAAATCTCACTATTGTATTATATGTTCTTAATATTTTTAACATGCATATCAAATTTCACGCCAATCAAACTTTGTTTACCATTGGATCCTTAAACCTATTTTTGATGCATAATTTTAAACCACAAAATCTTGAATTTTAAATATTTGATTGACACAGTTATTGATCTTTAATCATCTTAAAATTTTGCAAAATTAGAGAATATATGAAAACAATGTAATTCAATGGCGGACTTGGTTAAAATTAGCATTTAATAAAAAAATATTGTGTGGTGTAAAACATATTTTGTATGTGTTTAAAAAATATTGCCAATGTTAGTACCGTATTGACTTCCTTTGGTTGGTGGCAAGCTAAAACTGTTCCAATCAAATTGTATCCTTAAAAAAAAAAAAAATCAAATTGTATCCCTACTGAATTGATTTCAGTCTCTTGATGAAGAGATCTTTACACATTGCCTCCAACCCTAAAGAATGGATCGTAACGGCAATCAAGGAACATATGTCCCTGAAAACTTATGAGACATTTGTACTTGGTCTTTTTGTTGGATTTAGACATTTGGTTCCCAATCTTTTTGTCATTATATAGAAAATTCCTCGGCGTCTTTGTGAAAATAATGCGTTTGGACCATATCTGTGAAGCTTCAAATCTTCCACATTCGAGCACATTAGTTTGACCTTGACTCTTCTTTTAACCCTGAAGCCTCCCCCAGGGAAAAGTGTCATTTTTGGGTTTACATTGAACCATCCATTAATAAAACAAAAACAGAAACATAAACCAAAAAAAAAAAAAAAAAAAAAAAAAAGAGAAAGAACACATTAGGTCAAAAGGACGGACTAAGCAAAAAATTGACAATAAAAAACCCAAAGAAAAAATAAAGAAGAAAATATGAAAATTTTTACAGGGAGAATTTATCAGAAGAGTTCAAAAGAGTAAAGCCATCAATGAATCACCAACAATTTTGACCAATAAAAAAAGGCTCTTTATTTAAGAGTACCAAAGGAGGTGGTTAGAAAGTTAAAGAAATTGTTGGTAAAATACATCAATCTGCCTTAATATATGTAACAAAGCATCAGCCACGGGGCTGCCTAACATTCTGTATGTATGAGAATAAACCAAACGTTTGAAAGAGTTCAATGAACTTAGGACTTCCCTGTGGCATAGGCATGCAAATTTATTGTTCAATATCTTCATTAATAATAGCAACCACTGAACTTAGAATTCACCAGAAAGGAGATAGGTAGCCAGAAGCAGGTGTTTATAAGTAGCACACACAAACAGATCAAACATATAATAATACTTATTAATACAACAATAATCCTTAAACCCTAATTACTGTGGGAGAAGAATCTGGCTGGCCTACGGATGAAGACTTTGAGGCTTCCATTACAACTGGTGCTTGTTCCAAACAGCTCTGAGTATCGTCGCTGATCATTCCAATGGTCATCTTCTCCACTTCTTCTTGGGTATATATATGAATCTTGGACACTACATTACAGAACTCGCTGCCACCAGAAAATAAAAACCAACCACAAAAATCATGAATGAGTCACAATCTATACCTTAGATTTTCCAAAAGAACCACAATAAACAAGGTTCATAGTGCCATCAGTTTGCGTTGTAAAGTTCATTATCTCCAGTTTCCTTCCACTGCTTCTTTCGTTTTTATTTTTACATGTTTTAATCATATAATTTTACTACTATATGAATCAACTGAAAAACAAAATAGCTTCACCGGATGCCATCTTTCTTGTATTTAAAATTTTTTTCCCTATATGCGTCTCTCTGAAATGTACTCTACCATAATGTGAGAACTTATTAATCTCAACTTATTCAGCCACGGCCATTGAACACTGTTGTTATTACCAATAATAATAATAGTATTCATTTTCATTTATTACTACTACTACAATTATTTTCAGGGGTAAGAGGAGAGATCAAACCTCTCTCTCTCTCTCTCACATTTTTTTTTTCTTACAACAAAAATGTGCCCAGGTGTATAAATCTGTTTAATTTGATTACCATCACACAATAAACTGGTTATTAGGTATAACAAATAGCAGAAAGTTATTTCTAACAAGAGACACTTACTGCCATGGGTCATCCCCAACGACCATTACATCATTCTCACTGTCAGTGTACAAAATCCGCCATCCTTTATCAGGATCTTGTAGAAGGCCTTCCATGCTAAACAGCCGTTCTAGTTCACTCAGGAGGTCACCGTATCCATTTAGCCTTGAGAGATCAATGGCCCTTCCTACTAAGCTGCCTTGCTTGTGAACCTTCACTCATATTACGTAACATAAGTGGGCAAAGGAAGTAAAAAAGGCTAGTAACTATCCAAAGTTGCTTGTATTGTAGCTTACCTTAGTGCAACTCCTCTTACCAGAAACTTGTGAATTTGGAGTTTCCCCAGTCAAAGAAAACCCAAAAAGTTTACAGCCAGTCACAATTCCATTAAAATTTTCATCTTTTGGATTTCTTATATTTGTCCCTAAAGTGGGAGGAGCAGGCACGTGTGTTGCTGGCCTATGCTCATTTGGTAGATTTGGCTTTCCAAATTCATTTGTTATAACCCCTGTCTGAATAGAAGATGGGTTGAATGAGACATTCTCTCTTGTTAAGTTATTTGCATAAGAGTGCATTCTGGGATCTGAGCCAGCTTTATAAATGTCTTTATAATGAAAATACATGCTTTGAAGGCTCTCTGATTCCAGTGGATAGAAACTGGGTTTGGATGCTTGATACATGTTGAAAGAATTGCAACCAGGACTGGGTTTTCTCCAAGCATCTAAATTAAATTCAGATTTTCTTGTCAGTGATCTCAGTGGGCATATTTCTTGACCTTGCAAGACCTTTGGAAATCTATCAGATTCCACAAAGCCTGTGTAGGTGGTGGGATGAGCCGTCAAAAACTCACTAATATTAGACTTTTCTATCCCAGTTGATGCTCGATTTTGACGTGCAGGGGATCGCATCTCAAAATCCAGTGGACGGTTTACAGTATCACATCCATAGAAGGGTGATATGAAACCTATATTTTCTTGACCTTGCAAGACCTTAGAGGATCTTACAGACTCCTCAAAGTCCAAAAACCCACCCCCTCCTGCTGCAAGAAAAATCAGACTATCTCAATGGAAAATACAAATAACTTTTTTTTTTTTCTGAAGGAAAATTCAAATAACTAAGTGCTAATTTTACTAGCTCATTGGAAAGATTTGTACCAGTTACAGGGTTGTCAGGTGGGGCTGGCTGCAGACCTGTCCTCAGTTTTTTAAGCCTTGGGGAAGACTGAATGCTCAAGGGTGGGAGGGAAACAGAAGGATCAATCTCCCATGGTGAAACTCGATCACGATGATCACTTGCTATATCCTCGTCCCACCTTACCTATTGTGTGTTATAGAAGACATTAATGCTAAAATGGACATGTCATGTTCATTAGAGAACTCCTGTTTTTTAATATGAATTTCGTGACACAAAAAAGATACATGTGTAGTGTATTCATCATATGCGTTTAAATGTCATTAAGACAGTATTCATTGAAGGGCCTGCCATAGCCATATTTAATTCAATTTTAGACCAAAAATTCATTTGGATGGACACAATAATCTGCACGTAAAGAGTGGTTCCCTAGGTAATTACTAGATTCCAGAATGGTGATTAAATCATGATGTCAAATTTCTATGTGAAGGTGTTTATTAGCACTTTTTTGTTTGTTTGGGGGTGGGGGACTTTCTGCTAACTTACATCAAGAAAATGAACTATAAAAGATCATCTGAGTAAAATTCAATGGTATCTCAAACTTAAGTACATTCACTATAGTTGATAATATTTGAAGAGAAACAACAAAGCTCACCATCAAACATCTCCATTTTGAGTTAGGCCACCTGTAGGGATCCATGTCACTTATTCCAGTGACTACACCACTACACCTGTGAGGAAGCAGAATCGGATGTTATATCCTGAGAAGAGAATCATCATGAGGCAAAAATATTGTTCATGTCATGTAATCAAATGAAATCAAAGAAGACCTTCTTTCTGGTGAATCATCCATTTCAAATCTCATTTTGAATCTTGTCCCAATTGTCACTGGATTGGTGATGCTTTTGACATATTTTTGGTAGGGTATGACAAAATCTGCATGACTTGCCCTGCAGTTCAGCATTGAACAGAACATGTTACAAAGTTATTTCTCTCCAAGCATATGCTTTACCAAGTATGCTTAAAAGTTTCTAAAAATCAGTAAGACAACAAACAGACACCTTTTCAATATATATGCAAGTAAGTGCTATTACTTCACATCACATGATTAAAGCTTTTCAATTTGGGAAGACTTCAAAATGCCCAAATAGAAAATAAAACAAGAGTTATCATAATGAGTTCAAGTGTTGGGGGGGGGGGGGGGGAGTGGGAGGGAAAGAGAGGGAAAAAAGGGGAAACTATAGCTTGATATAAAGGTCACATGGAGAGGTATTTAGAATTCCTATTCAATGACTAATTTCTCATTCTTTATCTCTAATATATGTAAATTAGATATACTAATATTTTAAATTTTATATATTGTAATACAAATTCTAGATTTCTATTCTCAATGTGTTATATATATTAAAAATTATATAAAATTTTTGGAAGCACAGATCTTTCCAGCTTCCTACATGATTGAAACCTTTTAAACCTCCTAAAGTTGAGCATTTCCATGATTCCACACTCAAATGCTCTTCCGCCCTCACATCAACGTCATGGTCTACAACAAACAGCATATTCGACTCTTTTGGAGCTGTTTGATAACACAACCAAGGGGCAACCTGCCCAATGCTGAGGGCCTGGTTATCATACTATTGTGGTTAAGCTCTTTCACATCCTAAACAATAGGATCATTTGCAATGTTCCCTCAAAAAGTTAAATTCGAACAATCAACCCCTAAACTATGCGATTAGTTGTAATGCCCCCACTAGTAGAGTCCTTTCAATTTGAGTCATATTAACCTAAATTTTAACATGCTTATCATTTGATAAAAATATTTTTAAAAAAACCACATGATCATGTGAAATGTGATAAGTGTGTGAATTTGAAGGTAAATGGAAATTAGAGAAACTTTAAAGGCAGAGGGACATTGCAACTTGACCCCATAATCTAGAAGGTTGGTTGCCGAGATTTGAAGTTTAAAGAGGACATTGTAATTGACCTTATAGTTTAGGGTGGGAGAATGCAAGTCATCCTTTGATCATTGTGCACATTTAACGTAATATAGAGAGAAGCCCCTGAGAGGTGTTATTGGAGGATTCCTAGAAAACTGACATGGTTGGATCCATAGAACAAAGATGGAAGCTCCCAAACCCATCAGCAGACTTTGCAAAAAACATATAGGACTACTCACATTTGTATAGTTTCTTATAATTCCACCCACAATTCATGTACACTCATACATCTTATCATAAATGTCGAACATCCATGAACTACCAATGTATAAACGAATTGCCCGCACATTCATGGAGGCAAGACGTGTGATTTGTAGCCATATTCTACAATCTCAATTAAGTTGCTTTCATTCAAAGCATTAAGTGTCTCTCACCCTACTAAGATAAGTTATATTCTCTTGGCAGCACTCTGTTGCTAGTGCTTGTGTTATTTTGCTTTAACAAGGAACAAAGAACATGCTTCAGTTTCCCTTTTCTTTCTCAGTTTCTTTATTTCTTTCTAGCACATATTTTCAAATTGGCCTCGCTTATAATCCGCACTTATGTTTCATTGCCCTTGTTAAATCTTGCCCTTTAGATCATGAGGTGAATATAAAATACACTAGCATACTCAAGAATTCAGTCATCTGGTTTGTTAAGACTTCCTCTACTGGCTATCATCATCTTAGTAACCACACAAGCCTTAACTCAGGCCTTAATTCAAAAGCTTCAATGAAACATAAAACATACATGACCTAAATTAACAGATTAAATTCTTAGCTAGAGAAGATTTAAGTAAGAAAAAAAATCCACTGCAATCATATTTACTATTGATATCAACTACCAAAGTTACCTGAGAAACAAGACTGTCAATTAAGTTGATAGGAAACATATTATGGAAGACACAACAATTTTAACAATAGTTTATAAGGTACGTTTTCTTAGATAAAATAAGCAGATGATGGCCAGTAGGTAATACCTTGGACTGTAGAAAACATGGAATTTGCTCTTCGTGGATATTGCATTGGCCACTAGTGAAAGCACTTTCGGATAAGAATTCTCATTGCCAATAATTGAATCAGGAAGACCATTTCTTGGTCGAACAGCTCTTCTAATTCCTAACCTTAGCTCTCCATTTTCACCCCTAGAAAGATCATCATAAATGTTTGAACTTTGAAGACATTAATATAACTAGATGGTGGACACATTGGGGCACACGTGGACACCAAATGGAACATGTTACTTTGAAGGCATGGCATTGAAAATTTTGCCCCCTAAATGTCTGTTACTTGTTTAGTTCAATTAGGTAGCAAATGAAATTTGTCTATTTCTCTACATGAATAGAAAAATTCTGATATGTCCTTAAAAAAAAAATTCTGACATTTTGAGATATGTAGATTTATTTTATTTTATTTTATGGTATAATAGATACTCTTCATTAAGAAAAGGTGAAATAAAATATGCCTTCATTCCTATGAGAAAGGAAATGTACTGAGAACCATGTGGTGACCAAATGCCACTAGAATTTTGATAAGCATATATACCTTAGAAAGAGCACAGCATCCCCTGAAACAAGATTCTTTTGGCTTACGAAAAGACTCCATCCTGTAGTGAGCAGATGCCGCCTTGGCTGACCTGAAAAGAAATAAAAATCACACTCAATCAATGTTTCTGTCAATTAAACCTCAACAGAGTTCTATCAGCATTACCTCTATAAATATGTCGAAACGTCCATCCCACGCCATGCAGGTCTTTTGCAACAAGCTCTTGAGAGGGCCTCTGCTGCTTATAATCCTACAATAAAGGAAATCCAATCAATTTTACAAATCAATTTAATCAGAGTGACTCAGTTAAATTATCTATTTAGAAAAGGAGAGAATATAATATCTTCAAAGTCACACCAAAGGAGGGAAACAGTCTTCAGCAGCTCTACGAGGAACAGAGAAGCCTCCATGAGTGCTGGTATCAGAAGCAGTGAGTGTTTTGCAGAACATGTGGGGAGTAGACTTTGTGGGTGATCCTCCACCCCCTTCCTCATCCACCCCTAACTCCTCAACCTCTTTTCCCTCTGAATTCTTTCCCACCAACTACAAAACAAACAAAATTGGCATCATCATCAAAATATCACCAATCCCAAACCCCATAAAAGTGGGAGCTTTGTGCACTGTATGTGACATTTTTTTTACCCTCCTAGAACAAAGGAGTACTGTAACAGAGAATTTAATTTCAAAGCGACCAGAATCTAAGAAGTCACTAGAACATTGATATTTTTTTTCTTCTATTGACATAAAATACTAATATTTGCTAAAAACCAAGCAGCAATAGAATCATACCTCTGGACGGGGAAGCAAAGTAACCTGTGTGTAGACCTCATCATTCTCCTTGTTTGCCTGTTTCAAGAGAGAACAAACATTATAACTAAGTAAAAAGAATATGAAATTGTGTGTGAGCTAAATTGGAGGAACTTTACAAAGAAGAAAGCACACACAATTCAATCAAAACTTAAAAAGGCAAAAAAATTCAGAACTCACTAAGAGTTGGACATTTACAACACTGCAGAAGATCTGTGGTTGGAGATCAAAGGTTGGCATCTCCATGGGTGAGAAAGGAGAGGCTGAGGCAGCTTGTTCTAAGTGACCTTGAGGGAAGTAGACAACCACATTTCCTTTCTTGGGCAGAGAGGTGAGAGGGCCAGCACAAGCATGCCAGAGCTCCAAATAAATGGAAGAAGACACATTGGGAGGTGAAGATGAATTTGAAGAACATGAAGAAGTAGAAGAGGACAGACAACAGACACAGCCAACCTTGCCACAATTCCCATTACAATATGCATTCTTCTCCACCTCACTCACTGCATGGTTCAGATCAATTTCCATGAATACCCAGAGTTGGTTCTTGTGTGGCTCAATACAAGTAAAACCAAATAGCCAACCCAACACCACCAGAATATGAAAAATAAAAAATAAAAAATAAGGAAAAAAAAGGAGGGGATGAGAGTAGTCAAGTGGTCATAGCACAAAACCAAAACTAATAAGAAATTGGGAAATGGGGTCAAATCAAAACAAGGAATTCATATTTTTAATTTTATTTTTAAGGGGTACCCACAATGCTAAAACAGGAGAGGAGTGGAAGCATATGAACAGAAAACAACAAGAAAGTCATGTTTGGAAGGATACCAAGCCAAAGAGCTAAAAGATGATAAGAAAAGAAGTGGGTATCAAATAATAACAAGAAATTCAAAGTATGATTCCTCCCCCATTTGCAGGTACTGAGAAGAGGGAGCAGAAGCAGCAGACATAGACAATTGCATAGGAAGCACAGAAGCAAAAGGCAAAAAAAGCCAATGTGAGAGTAGTGGCTTTTGGACTTGAGACTGTTTCAAGAGAGAGAGACTGTGTTGGGTGGGGGGGACAGGCTAAGACAGTACAGAACCCACACTCTCCCCCCACCCCTCTCTCTCCTTTGCTTTATCTTTTTCTCTCTCTCTTTTTATTTTATTTTATTTATTCATAATTTCTATCACTGTGTTGGTGAGGCCCTCCACCCAGACAAAAGGGGGGTTTTCATTCAATACTTCAAAGTGTACAACACAAAAAAGATATTTCCCCAATTATAATAATAACAAGCTACCATTAGGCTAGCCATCCTCATGAAAAGAAAATAAAGCAACTCTTTTAAAGCTAAGCACATTTATAACCTCTTTTGTTTACCTATATAAAAAAATCACATTATTTATTGCCTTGACATTTTTTTTTTTAGAAAGGGTAATATTTTTGCATTTAGCAACAATAAAATCAATAAATTCAAGCTATTTTTGTAACAGAATGATTCGTGTTTAATCTATATTATGGGGCATCGTTTTACAAAAAAATAAAAACCCTTTTAAGTCAACTGACAATTTCTGATGTTTTCGACGGACATCCATGTTTTTATTCGCTTAACATATATGAAAGGGTGCATATAAGGTAATGAGGAAAAAGTTGTAAATGGTCCAGCAGAAAATGGTCCTGTTGTTAATGGGTAATCTTTTTTCAGTTGTGTTGTATTCACTGGAGGCTTGAGAATTGAAATATCAGACCAGACAGTGCCACAGTGGTTCATCAATACGAATACAAAAGAGAAATGGAGAGAGTTGTCAATGTGAAAGTTGGGACCCTGGAGACTTTTTGGCAGCAACTATCGTGGGCGTGTTGTTAGTTGTTAGGACTCAGTGACTCACAGAGCTCTCAGCAGTCCCACCCTTCCTATATCTCAAGTCTCATCACTCTTTGTTCTTTATATTTTTCTGGAGATACTGTTTCTACTCGACGTAATAAGGGAGTGCAACTCAAGCGCCTTTTTAAATTGTGTTTTTGTTCAGCCAACAGAAAAAATATATATAAATATATTAATCCTTCAGCAATGCTTCATTGCTATGTCTATGCAGAAGAAATTTAAAGATGTATACTATGATTCATCAATTAATTTTACAAAAGTTAGTAGAATTTTTAAATATAGATTAAAAAAGAAACTTTTGTTCCCCTTTATTTTTTGTTTTACATAAATACAAAATTCAAAAGTAATCCAACATTCATAAATGTTTGAAATTTGTTTTATCATAAAGTACCTTATGATAAAACAAATTTCAAACACTTATGAATGTTGGATTACTTTATGATGAGACACTAGTTTTTTATTTTAAAAAATTAATATTCTCTTTGTCTCAAATTGTTTGACCTAGTTAGAAAAATTCAATTATTTAGGGAAATATCATTAAATGTCTTATCTCTTTAAAAAAAGTTAAAAATTTCCTAAATTACCCTTAAACAAATTTATCAAAAAATTATTAATTTTTTTTTTTTATAATTTGAACAAAGATGACATGTATAGTGGATTTCAAAATTTCGGTTTTAAATTTTTTTAAAATTAAAAAAAAGCTCCCACAAATAAATTAAGGGCATAAAGGGAATGTTAATAAATTAATGGTATTTGACTTTTCAAACAGGACATAATTTTTGGACATCCTAAAATGGATTACAGGTCAAACAATTGGGGACGGAGGGAGTAATAGGTAACAAGAAGGTAGAAAAATTTATTTAATTTTTTTTTTAGTAAACAGTAATAGTTATACTAGTGTTTTAAATCGGGTTTATAATACATTACATAAATAAATACATGTGTTTTACCAAAAAAAACCAAATCCTATTGTATATATAAAACCAATAATTACTCACCACATCAGCAATTGTAAAAAAAAATAAAAAATGTTTGTAATTCTAGCATTTTCCTATAAAAAAAATAAAATTCAGATTTTGGTTAAAGAGAAAAATTTTCTTTCCTTAAATTATAAACATTTTAATGAATAACCAATGGTTATTGTAATGGTTTGAATTGTTTAGTGCTTTGGAGTAATACTCATTCATCTTATGTAATAGGTTTTACTAATTAAATTTATGATGAGATTCACTATTTATGTAAGAGGAGTAAGTATTGCTTTAAAAGTATATTAAATAATTTTTTATATTTCTCAAAAAAAATATTATAATTGTTCGAGTTGCAACTATAATAAATATCAACTAATTATTCAATACTCCATGAGTAATGCTCACTCGCTAGTACTACGGTGACATAATAATGGATTCTCTTAATTAAATTTATGACAAGAGAGGAAGAAATATTACTCTAAAAGTATTTAATAATTTTTTATTAAAAAAAGTGTTTAATAATTTACAGTATGCAACATGTATAAAATGAGATTCATCAATTTTACAGTATATGCTCTCGCATGCAAAAAGTGGTAGAAGGCAGGGTCTTAGTCTACACAACCTTTTGCTTCAATAATACATTTTAAAGTTTTAATTATGAACAGAAAAGGATGATTCATGATTTTGTGTCAGTGTGTGGTCTTGCGAAACTGTTGGTAACGTGAATTATGCTTTTGATTGGTATTTACGTGAAAACAATTATCTATAAGTTTTCAAACTTTACATGAAAACATTATATGAATAGCTTATGGGCTAGTTTAAGGTTTATTATTGTCCTAGGAAAAAAATATGCAGCTGGATTGAGGGGTTATAATTGTATCCAAAAAGACTACATATAGAGCCCGACTAATTAATTATAATGACTAATGAGCACAGCACAACTAAACACAATAACATATAGATTTATTGCTACTTCCTTATAGCTCTTGAAAAGGAAAAGTTAAGGTTCTTCATATGACATAAATAGTAAAGCATAACAAAGCAGCCAATTTATGGGCTAGGTTGAGGATTATTATTTTACCAAAAAAAAAAAAAAAAACAAAGAATTATGTAGCTGTTTTGAGGGGCAATGCTAGGATCACATAATTTTACAAAAATTTGGTCACAACTCACCATGTGACGAGTTGTGAATGGTAAACGTGTGGAGTCACATGGACTTACTCACAATTGATCTCCACGCGACGAGTTATGGCTAAAATTGTATAAAATTTTGTGGTGTCAACATTTTCCTGTTTTGAGTGTTATAATTGTACCCAAAAAGAAGGATACATAGAAAAAGCCGAAACCATCCTGTTGCTGGGGCCCTGGGTCTCCATGAAAGAAGGATGGGCGAGTGGATTGGAAAAGTTTATGGGTGACAAACGCAAACTGTGGGAGAGAGAGACATGCAATAGTGACATTACAGAAATAAGCCTAGAGGTACAACAAAATTCACTCATGACAAATTTTACAGTAACGTGAGGCTGCAAGTTGTTGACGATGAATACTAAAGTAGTATCAATGGTGGACATTAATAAAAACATACAAAGTTCCAATTCAACATTTTGTAAAATTTGTTGAGAAAACTGTTGTGTCTGTAACATCGCTCGACAATACAACAGTAACCTGCACCTTTGGCGCTGCTGCACTGCATAGCCCCCAGGCCCCCCCACCACATCACAGATTACTCTCCTCTCTCTCTCTCTCTCTCTCTCTGTAGTATCCTCTAATTTACTAAACAATCCTTGCCTCTTTTTCTCTACATGAATTCTGAAATGTATGTTTCGTACTGACATTTGCTATGCACGGGCAGTCCTTCATTAAAAAACAAGGCTTTTACCTCAATCAACTGTTATAGCGGGGGAGCAAGGAAAATATGGGCAGTCTATTTATTCTTTGTTGTTACTTGTCAATTGGCAATTGCTGGCAATTGCTAAGGTCTTTTGGGTTGGGTTGATCCGCAGGTCAACTTTTGTTCTTGTTTTTGTTTTTTGTTTTTTTGTTTAAGAGAAATACTTGTTATGTGCAAACTGTTTTGAGAAAGATTACTATCGCAAAAAGTTTTTCAATTTTTGTTACAACTTGTCGTGCCGAGTTGTGAGTGGTGAATAAAAATTTGTGAGTTCATAGGGTTCACGTATCCACTATTCACAACTTATCACGTAGCTAGTTATGATAAAAATTATATAACTTTTTGTGACGTTAGCATTTTACAAAGTTTTACACACCACCAAAAACTGTGAATTCAGTTTTTTTGGATTGTGTGTAAAACTTTGTAAAATAATGTGTGTATAATAAATACAACCTTTTTTCAAATTTCACTTTCTTGTTTGGGTTGGTTATTCTCATTCTTCACATTTTTAGAATATCAAATGTTATCTCTCTTTAGAGCAGTGATGCAAATCTCCCCCAAAAAATATGTAAAAGGCATAACGATGTTCACCTAAATGCTTAAATATTATCATGCGTGATACTTTTCTATTCTTTTTGCCTTTGTTAATAGAAATAAATTGTAGCACTTCATGTATTGGGGTATATTTTTTTACGACATTGATAAATTCAAGTTATCTTTTTATTAGATTTTGTATAATATAAATTTCTTAATAGTTAATGCCTAGTGTGATTTATACAGCGTCCTACAGTAAAATGCAAATACGTAACACCAATAATTGATATATACGTAACACCAATAATTGATATGTCAATCTCTTCGCTCCCTCCACTAGGTCCATCACCTACTAACAATCTATCTATCATTGTATTTGACAATGACCTTGAGGGTAACATTCTTTATTCAAAACCCATAATTTGTGTTCTTGTTATTAATAACCTTTTTCTTCTTGTTTTCAGGAAATAAAATTTATGTAAAACAGTTAAATAAATTATAGTAACTCATTTATTTTATTTGTTTTTAGTCAAGATAATTTTTTGTATAAAATTTATGTAATATGCTTGTAGTGTTAATTGTTTCCTGTAACACATTCTCATATTTTTCAAAACTATTTTTAAAAAATTAAGAAAAAAACAAACACTATCTGCCTATGTAGTAATCCTACTATGATTATGTCTTTCAAGATAAAATTTGAGATGCTAGTTATTATTCTATTATTGTCAAAACTATTTCTTTCAATTTTGTTTTATTTTGTGAAATCATTGGACTAGTGAACTATGAACTGTAAACTATAGTGCTGCAATAATTTATCTATTTTATGAATTCTAATATTTGTGTCTTTTCGGGCTCTTGTACTAATATTGTTGCACTAAGAGCATTGTAGTTCAATTAATATTTCTTGGTGTTTCCAATAAAGACAATTAGGGCTTAAATCATTTCTCTCTTAACTATCAAATTACCATAAAGATATTGTAATTGTGATTAGTGACCTCTTTTTGAACCATTTTGGCATGGACTAAATGTAGAGAGTATTGGAAGTCAAAATCTACAAGTAGCTCCGTTTTAATTAATATAATTAAGATGATAAGTCATTATCATTTTTTTTCTTTTCAAGATGTTATAAGTTTAATTAACAGCTGAAATGGCCCTTTCTTTCATGTTCGATGATGGATTGGTACGCCATTATCATATAACAAACTCATAATAAGAGCCTACAGTGAAAGGATAATTTTAGCCCATGGCCATGAGTGGCAAATACATATTGATGGCAACATGACACCCTTAATTCGGCGACAAATGCAATGGACAAAAAAATGGCAGCCACAGCTTCATTACTAAGAATTATATATATATATATATATATATATTACTAAAAAAGTCGAAATCATAACATATAAGAGATGAATGGAGTTGTCATGGTTACTTCATTTTCTTGATATACCAATTTATAATTTTGTTATACATAAAGTGGAGTATACTTGCTTTAAAAAAGGGTAGAGTATAGTGTATTCTATTAACAAAAAATCCCATTTTATTCTGGTCTATTTCAAACTTGGGAATTGGAATTCCCGGCCAAAAGAAGAAAATGTTAAAAAAAAAAAATTTGGAGCCTCTAAATAGGCATTATTGGAAAAAGTTATTGCTTTTGACACAAAAAATCATCTTACATGGGGAGTGAAGAAGATTTCTAGGTGAACATAAATGAGTTTTTTTAAGTGTAAGTTGGATGACCTTTTGGAACGAAAGATATTCATATTTTATAACGTTCGTTTATGATGATTACACTCTTTATCAGCATACTAAGTAAGACATCAATTGGTTTTTGATATAGATGAGAATTGAACTCTAGATCATTTATTCAACCATCAGAAATTTTATCAGTTGAGTTAACTGGAACCTATAACTAATTTTTAGTTTTTATTATACTTTTTTTTAACCTTAATTTTTTTTAAAAAAAATTTCTGATAAGGAGTATTGGTATTGAAGTTTAAAAATCCACTTCCTATATGTCATATTATTCTTCCCTCTTATATCACCTTTTTTTTTTTTTTTTTTAATATACTTGTCTCACTTTGTTACCGTGCAATCGTATTTACAATAATCGATAGTCACCCTCCCAACATGGCCACATGGAATTTTGATATTTTGCTATACATCCTCTTGCTCTTTGTGTTTGGAAGTAGTGTAAATGAATATGACTTTGAAAATGATTGTTGAAGTATCTAGTTCGGAAAATTGGGTTACACATATTGACATTCGGTGTCTGATTGCTCTTGTTATCAGCAACAACTAACAACCATAATTCTAGAGTGACAACAATTTTTATAATTGCTAAAGGTGGTAGTTTTTATTGATAATATACTCTTGTGAATATTATTGTTTAATAGAAATTATTTTCCTATTTCTAGGAATATCTAAAAAATAATAATTTTATAGTTATAATAAATTAATAATGGAGGTGGAATACTTGAATTTTGAATTTTTTTTATAAAGAAAAATAGGAAATATCATTAAGATATAAGACTCTTGAAATTTTTAAGGAGAGACTAAAATATGAAAGAAAAAGTGAAAATATAAGTTTGAGAATAAATTGTGTTTGAAAGCAATTTCTTAAGGAAGTAATTCCTTAAAAAAAAATTAATCAATTAATGTGTTCTCCATTTTTAATTTTAACCTCTAATTCACAAAGATTAATGAAACTAATTAAAATATAGTGAACCTAAAATTATCAATATTCTTATTATTATTGACATTAATTTTTCTAATAAAACATTTAAATAATTTTTTTTTAGTATTGCTTTTGAAAAAATGATGGGAAAATTTTCAAGCTTCACATTTTGGTTTCCCAGTTTAATTTCAGCTTAAAAAGAGGGAGGGTTAGTGGGAAAAAGATTACCCTTACTTTTTATCACTTTTTCCTAACCTTTAACTTTAGTTTACCTTGGCTTCTATTGGAATGTCACATATTTGAATCTTAACTTAAAATTAAGGTTGTAAATGAGTTGAGCTGCGTTGAGTATTAAAAATTTAGACTAATTTATTAAATTTTATTTCAAACACAAATTGAGTTCAAGGTTATCACCAAAAAAAGATTATATGTTCAAGATTTGTACATTTTCTTGTTAAACAATCTTGAGTTTCGTTCATCATTAATGGATCTAGTGCACTGAACTCAATTTTTGCCCATTCTATGGTGTACTTTGACATGCGTTAATAAAAGTCTAATATTTTTAATAAAATATGCTAACGGGCATTCGAATGCACTCGTTAAGAAAGATTCAAGCAAGTTCCACTATATTGAGAATTAACAAAAACAAACAAACAATAGCTGATTGATTGTAATGAAAAACTCAACCTAATCAATCCATTTAGACACTCACTTAAAAAAAAAAAAAAAATTAAATGAATAATAGTTTCATTACCTAGATATTAGTCACTTGTCTAAGAGAATCATTTCTTTCTTTGGTGAGAAACTTACAAGAGAATGGTGGATACGTAAAGTTGCTTATTTTTCACCATACTGATGAGGAGTGAGGGAATAAGTGAGCGTCCACGCTTTGCTGAGTGCACGTGGGGATTGAGTTCTTCTTTTCTTTTTTCAAAAGGAAAGCTAGTTAACATTATGACACAGATACTGAAATGTCACACCAACATTTGTCGCTGAATATAATTAACCTCACTTTTATTAAAGGCCAATACAAGTGTCTTCTCTCACAGGGTTTATCCCAAAAAAAATGAAAAATGTGTTTACTACTTCTCACCCCAAAAAAATAAAAATAAAAAAGAAAAAGAAAGAGAGAGAGAGAGAGAGAGAGAAACTGTGTGTTTCTTTCTGTGTATCCATTAAAAAAAGCCACTGCTATAGTCACAGCGTGTGAAGCAGAGAGAAAGACAGAGAGATAAAAAAGAGAAGTCCCTCGAGACTCATGCCGGCTACTTTCTGCAGCTCCCAATCACTGCTCGACAAACACAACTCAATTTTACTCTCTCTCTCTCTTTCTCTTTCTCTAATTCTTTGTTTTTCTTTAATCAAAATTTGTGTTTGTCTGGTACGTTGTTTTTGTTTGTTTATCTTTCTTCTTTAATTTCTAATCGCCCGCATTCATCGTACCCTTTCTCATATGTCCATGTCTCCCTAAGCCCAAGGCTTTATACGACGATGACCCTACTAGCCTACTAGCTACTCATGCATGCACAAAAGTGTTGGTTGGCACACACTTGTCCAAAGTTGGTGAGAGATAATATTCTTTTCTAATAATAATAATAATAATAATGTGTGTGCTTTTGTTGCAAATCTTTTAGTAAATTTACTAATCTTATAATATACTCCATTCATTTTGGTTTAGATAATGTGACACCAAAGTTTATTACTATTAGTTGTTAACTTGTTGTATTATATGTGCATATAAAATTAACCCTAAAGGTTGCATGTACGATCCCATATAACTAGGCTTGGAGTAGCTTAGCTTAATAAAGCTAAACTCGTTTGGCTTATGTGCCTAAAAAAGGAGCCTATATACCCACTGTAATTCCGAAAATAGACCCCGTGGGTCCTATTTTTGGGACAAATGGTATCCCCATGATTACCAACTTGCAATTGGAGTATCTTAGGCATAACAAAGTGCTTTTAACAAAGTTTTAATTTGACAACAACCAAATAAAAAAAATGAGAATGAGGGTCACACACATTCATTTCATTATTTTTTTTTTTAAGGACAATACTTTACTCAGAAACATTATTATAGATAAAAGATCTTGTGGTTTGGGGCTAAGATATGCTTCTAGTGCTTTCATTATCGCTAAATTATGATAAGGAAAGGGTTGAGTGAGAGGGACCCATACCCGATCCATGTCTCACGGCTCAAAATATTCCTTAATTAACTCAAAACTCATATATTCTCTTCTCAAAAATTGTACAACACCATTATAAAAAAGGGGGAAAATATAAGGGGTTAACTGAGGTCCAATTTTGGAGATGAAAAGAGGTTCAACTGCTTTCGGTAACATTTAAGTAAAAATAAATTTGGAGCAATAACTTGGTGGTAGAGAACTGTTTTATTTTTGCATTTTGTTTTCAATTTTTTTTTTTTTTTTTTTTTTGGGGATACAAATCTTAAAGCCCAATTTCGGCCCAACTGATTCAAGCCTCCTGAGTCTTGAGGGTCTCGAGCACTAACCGAAACACGCGTATGGTAAGAGCATTTTTGTAAACAATATACTCTATTTTACATTTTTTTGGCCTTCGGCCTCTAAATAGTTTCTCTCATTTTTTTTTTTGGGTATAATTTTGTTAATTTTTTACGGTGGATTCAAGTAGTTTATTAGGCTGGGGTGTAATCCAAATTGTTAGTTCATGTTAGAAATACTGATTGAATTGTATTTATCAAGAATTAAATTGTACAAGAGCGTATTTATATAAAAGACATATAAATGCAGTACAAGTATGTGTATTGCATAAAACAAGAAAAGTGGGCTTTAAGCCGAAAGGATATACACATGTTAATAATCCAATCAAACCCTGTGTATAATTAATTATGCAACTTAATTCCATACTCCAGAGAAACCACTCTAAGAGCATCTGCATTAGTAGTTGCCTAATTTTTGTCAATTTTGCCAAAAAAAAAAAGTTTTTATTTTTATTTTTATTTTTTTTACACACCCACTTTTACAAAACACCCACATCAATTTGTTTATTCTACACATTTATTCAATAAAATATTAATTCTTAACTCAATACCCAGCCACCATCAATGATCAAACAAAGAAAAAAGAGAGCAACGACGATCATCAACCCATCTAACCACCATCATCAAGCCAGCCTCCATCATTAACCCACCCATCAAATCCCAAAACCACTAATCAAAATCATTAAAACCTACTAATCAAAATCATCAAAACCACAGATCAAAACCATCAAACAAAGAAAAAAGACAGCAACAACGATTGGTGAGAGTAGCGGCGATCGGCGAGGCAGCGGTAATTGGCGTGAGCAACGGCGAGTGAGGTGATCGACGGTGGTACGACTGTGGCGAGACTCAAGAGAGCAGCGGACCATCAAAACCCATTAATCAAAATCCCAAAACCATCAAACAAAGAAAAAAGATAGCAATGGCGATCGGCAAAAGCAGTGGCGATCGGCGTGAGCAATGGCGAGTGAAGTGATTGGTGGTGGCACTGCTGTGGCGAGACTTGAGAGAGCAACAAAGATCAGTGGAGGAAAAGAGAGCGTGAGGTGAGAGTTAGACCAAAGAGAAAAAGAGGAGTTAGGTGGAGAGAGAAAAAAATAGTAAAATATTAAATATAAAAGTTACAGTAACCGTGCATATATGCATGGTTATTGTAGCTCTTAAACCCTAACACTTGTGCATTTATGCACAATTTTACACTCATTGATGTGGGTATTTTTTGGGTCAAAATATATAAAATGAAGTGTTTTTTATATTTTGCAAGACTTTGCATCTATTGATGCGGAAGCTCTAAAAGGCTCTTAAGGATTTTTTTTTTGGTGGGGGTGTTGTTTTTGAGGGCCAGTTTGCATTCTAGCGAGGAAAAACTAGCAAAGTCATTGTTGGAATGAATATTGCGTTGCAGGAAACCAATTTCAATCATGGTTATTCCCAACCATTCTTTTGTTTCCCTTACATGGAACCTAGAAGCTCCAAAATAAATGTGCCTGCCCCCTTAAAACTTACAAGTCCAAAAAATTGATGCCCTGAATTCCTAACACACAGGAAACTCTGAACCCTATCATGTGGCTATGTTTTTTTATAGATAATTTGAGAGTGATAATTTTATATAAATTACATCTCTTAGCAACTTGCCAAAGGGGCAGTTGTAATATCAACCTCAACTATTAGACCCATAATAATAATAACACTTTTGGGATATCTGACAATTGATAAATACTAAATTTCATCGTGGTATGTCAATAGGGTCATAATCATAAACTCGTAATAATCTTATAACAACAATTTGGTAGGGTCTCAAAATGATTTTTGTTTTTATGTAAAAGGGAAACCTAACAAGGCATAACTTCGCACCCACTCGAACCAAGATCTAAGGGGCTTGTGATAACAATATATGTTTTTGTCTTATAAAGCAGAATTTTTTTTTTTTTTTGGAAGAGAGTTTTAACCTATGACGTCCTTTTTTGATGATAGTTCTTTATCATCAGACCAAGACACCAATCAGTTTTTGGTGTAAGTGGAGATTGAATCTAAGATCTCTTATTCAACCATCAGAAATTTTATCAGTTGAGTTAGCCGGAACCCATTATGAAACTGATGTTCTAAATCCCATGAACTTGGCAAAAGGAAGCAAGTGATTTAAAAAAAAAACATAGTTAATGCCAAAAATAAAAAAAATACTTATTATTTATTTGGTGGAAATATATAATTCCTATATATATTTCCTTTTCTTTCATGTCGTTTGAGGCAAATTTTTTTTTTTTTAATAAAAAAAATGGAAAATTTGAAAATGATTCTGTATATCCATATCCACAGTTTTTGGGCTGTAGTGGGCCAACAAGTGCACTGAGTTGAAGACTTTCGGTTTTTTGTCAAGTTTGGCAGCAGGATTTAGCTATGCTCTTGCAATACTGGGCCAATATGTTTGTGATACTTGTTAAGAAGTGGGCTCCAGCTTTAATTTTTGTTTTGTCGAACTTGGACATGATAAGATCCATTCACGAATTATTGGTGTTTGATATAAACTGGGCCTGGTTTGAAAAACGTGGCCTCATCAAATTGTGTCTTATGTCTAAGGTTAAACTTTCCAAAATTCTAACATGCAAGTTTGTTTTGTTTTGCTTTATATTTTTTTTTAATTTTATTTTTATTACAATAAGCGAGGAGGGGAGATAGTATAGAAACCTTGATTCTCCTCATAACTCAATCTGATATTTTCCTTTATTTTTTTTCCGAATTTTTTCAATCAATCAGTAAATTTTAAAAATTTTCAACAATTTTAGTAAATGGAAATTGAACCCGAGATCTTTTCTTCAACCATTAGAAATTTACCAATTGAGTTAACTGGAATCCACAAATTTTATTACTACTGACATCGAGATATATGCAGATTTTTTTTTTTTTTTTTTTTTTTAGAATCGATTTTTAAAGATGTTAACATGTTTCTTTCGAGAACTAAAACCTTGATTTCATCGATCGGATATATGCATAATATGGTGATCAAGTTTGGGCAACATGATGTTTGCATATGGCATCGTCATTCAATGGTCATGTCGTTTTGTGTTTACCATATTTTTTTGATGTACACGTGGTATGTAAGTTAGGGAGCACATTGTGTGTGAGTGTTCCCCCAAATTGTCTTGCAACTTGTCTTGGTTAATTTAAATTTGGGTTTAATTTATATGAAAAACGTTACGTCTACATCTCTTTTGCAATTTTTTTTTTTTTTGTGCGCATGTCTATCACTGATTTTGATTTAAAGTTAGACAGAAGCGACAAATGGAATCTTGGATTAGTCTACGGAAAAAAGTGTAAAAAAAAAAGTGTTAGTTAGTCTATAGGGAGCACCACTCATTTGAATGATTACGCGGCCCAAATTGACTGATAGATAATGCGGCAAGTCTTTTTTTTTTTTTTTTGAGAGATAATGCAGCAAGTCTAAAAACGCAATAAACTCTATAATTTAAAAAAAAAAAAATGTTAAGGAGGTATGTTATGATTGATATATATATATATATATATAAAATAAAAAGGGTAAAAATTAGTTCACATACCTTATTATATACACTTTCATACACATTTAAATTGCACATCAATCGTGATTTAAAATCAGTTACCAACTTGAAAATTGTGACTTCAAGTCATGATTTATGTATAATTTGAGCATGTATAATAAGTACCACCCTAATAAAAATTGGGAAATGCTAACAAGTATTCTTAGGGTATTAGTTAACAATCCATTTTAGGAAAGTTTTGACATCACTTTTATGGAAAATGAAAAAAATTGTCAAATATTAATTATTTTTTTTTTCTTTTCTCATAAAAACTTTTTTTAACTGGATTATTAACCAATACTTTAAAGGTACTCGTTAGCATGATCCATAAAAATTTGTGTAAATGACAGAATTATGTAAAAGTAATTTTGAACCGACTACAATTTTTTTGTGTGTGTGTGTGTAAAACCAACTACAACTTATCACCTTTGAAAGTTGTGAAATTAAATTATGAGTTTTTTTAATGTCTATAGCCGTGCTTTAGTTAATTGGCTGATGCTACCATATATGATTGATAGATGCAGTGCTTAGGCTAGCTCGACTCCATGAGTTTAGTTTGGGATTTTGGAGAGGATTAAAATTTTTTTTTATGTCCACAACTTTTTTACAACAAATTATAAGTGGTAAGTTGTTATTAGTTTTAATTTAAACCTACATGGCTACAATTGAAATTACATTTTTGCCACCAATAATAACTTGTAAAAACTTGCTACTTATGATTTATTGTTATGAAAATATTGTGGACATAATATTTTTCTTAAAAAAAAAGTGGGGGTGGGGCAGATTGAGATTTTCATCCATTTGGTACGGATGAAAACTAGAATGGAAAGTAAGGATGAGCAACATTTTCCATCTGGGCCTAGGAAATTTAATCCACCTAAGTTAGAGAGAAAAGAGGAAGGAAAATAGAGAAAGGAAGCACAATTTCAATATTCTCCCCGATGTAATTCTAATATTCATTTGTTAATACAATATATTATTGTAATAAAACTTAAGTACTATAAAAATAAAAATAAAAGTAGTTTCTTATATAATAGTGGTATGATGTTTCTTTCATTTATCTTCTCCTCCCAAAATAAAGGAAAGATACAATTCTCTATTCTCCTTACTTTTTTAATCCCCTCTATCAAAGCACACATGAAGGAGTGGTTTTTTGTATGGAAGACTAAGCCTATATTTGTACCCCTAAATTTAAGCTTAATTATTTGTTATTCTCGTGCACTAATGAGGAGCAAAAGCGCATGACTCATGTCCCCCATGCGAGTTTGATCGGTAGATTTATATATATTTGGGAAAATTCTTAGGTACTCCCGGAGTATGGAGAAATGGTGCTCCTTCCTCTCACATTCATGATGGACCCCATCATGAATTTAACGAGCGGATCTCACCATGAATGTGAGAGGAAAGAGCACTATTCTCTATACTCTGAGAGTACTTAAAAATTACTCATGAAAAGTACTTGACCTGACATTTCACATGCTATCAGCATGATTAGTCGATATACACATGATCCAGGGAAAGATCATTGGCAATTTGGTAAATGAATCTTGAGATACATTTTGGGAATTGATGAATTGGGTTTAAGACTTGAGAGAAGATTGAAGATACACAGTTGGTTAATTATGTTGACTTAGACTATGTTAATGATCAAGATAAGTGTCGTTATATTATAGGCTACTTGTTTACATTTGCAAAAGCATTAGTGAGTTGGAGCCATTGGAGGTAAACTCTACACTCCATTGTAGCATTGTCAACCACTGAGGTTGAATATATGGAGCAATAAAGCCAACGATTTTTCATTTTTATCTCATAAAAGAGTTTCATTTAGATTTTCTTCATTCCTATTATTTATTTAGTGATCTTTCTAAAATTTGCAGTAATTTTTACAACTTAACTTGTGTGGAATCCCAGTCCCACACAGGTTTTTTAATTTTTTAATCAGATTCTCTTGTTCATTTGGTTAAAGATTTTTTTATTTTTTATTTTTATAAAAGCTAATAATACTTTTCACAATTAATCTTGTATGGAAGGCCCTCTTGCACAACAGTAACCAACTTTCAAATTTTTAAGTATACAACGCTATTTTATGGATATTTATAATTAACAGATGAGCTAGTACATACATAAACTGAACTTGGTCAAAAAAGCCCGCTCCCAACCCTCTAAATAGGCAATCATCTTGATCTTGTTGGCTTTCATTCTTTAAACTCTAATTTTGAGTTTTAGTGACCTCTGTCAGTTCTATTTGCGCCATATTATTTGAACTATCCATGTCTGTGGCTTGGTGAATTTCTTGATGTTCTTCAACAATTTCAAGTTCGCTAGAAACATGGGTGACATTCTCAGAGAATGTTAGCACCCGGTGAATGTGATGATGAGAAGACAAATCGGGGGAACCAAAGGTTCTGTTGCTGCTTGATGGAGTAGACAAATAATCTGGACCATATTGTGAAAGATCTTGTTTTCGTTTCTTCTTGTCCCTCGATTCAGCATACCATTTCTTTATAACATGCACTGTTTGATCTTCTAGCGCCGCGCTTTTGAATTGTGATCCCATCTGTGCAAACAATATATAGCCCAGTTTATATATAAGCTAATAAGAATGTGCATGCATGAATTCATACATGTAGATGCACATATAAATACCTGGGTTACAAGAGCATAGAGGGGAAGAATAATGTAGCCGCACAAGACCTGAACTATCACCCTAGAGATAGAATTCAAAAAATAAACAACTTAATTTCAGTGAACAAATTTAAATCAATAAGGCTAGGCACGCAACAAATCTTACACTAAAATTGTTGGCATGACACATTATAATTAGAGCAATATCATTTTTACGTTGGAAATATGGTACTTAGAAATTTCTTAGATGGTGGTGATAAGAAAATAAAGAAATTATTACTTCGTTAATATATGGACAAGATATTGAAAAATTGGAAATATGGTATTTAGAAATTTCTTGGATGGTGGTGATGGGAAAATAAAGAAGAGGGAAAGAAATTCACGTACGCTAATACCATCCGGATAATGAGAATTTCAAGGCTTTCATGGTAGCAAGACTTTATTCCATATTGTAACTGAAAAGTAAAAGAAAGATGAACTTGTTAAATGAGTGCACAATTACTTGACTATATATTTATACAATGCAAATAGAATAAGATCAAAAGGAAGCCGTACCGTGACCCAAGCAAAGAAAGACATCTCAAATGCATTCTGGAAAAAGAAGGATAAATTATAACAGTCAGTCAGTTCATTTTAGCAATTTTACCTAGAGTAAGAAGATTAATTATCATTTTTTGATTTAAGTATGAGGAGGAATATATTACCATAAACAAAGTAAAATGTAAAAGGGTTAGGACAAATTTTGGGTGATTGAACCAGAAGAGATTGTCATTGGGTTGCACCATAGGTGCTCCTTTGATTACATGAGTCTGATTTTTGAGTTCAATAGCCATTTTCGCTACAATTACTTCGAGTTTGGTTCCAAGAGTTAGCACTGTCTACAATGCATGAAAATCGGCTGTTAAAACATTGTAAGATGTCACAACTATAAGAAACTGCATTACAAGTTTTGAATATACTTACAATTAATGGGATAAATGATACCCAGAGGTAGAAATGCGAACCTGTTTTAATTTATGAATATAATTTATTAAGTTATTTGACTATAAAGATGGAACATAATATGATAAAAAGAAATATAAAGTAATCAAGAACTCTTTGCTCACCGTACACATCCACAAGTATGAAAATGACGACGATAAACCACATTACAGGGCTGTTCACATAGTTTAAAAAATATGTTAATTAAGTTTGATAATATAGATATCGAAAAGTAAAAGCATAGTTAATAGTATGAGAAAGTCTAGAAACATAAATATTTTGACAAAAAATTTGACACTTGGTTGATGTGGCAGATTGTGAGCGGTCGGTAAAAAAATGAAATCAATAGTAGGTTTGAATGGGAACCAATAAAAACGTGCCAACTCAACATGTATGAAAAATGTTATTAAATTTTTTGTGTATGTAGTATTACTCTAATAATATAGGAGATGAAATTTATTTAGTACAAAATAAATATAAGTTTTGTTTGATTCGAAAAACAAATAAAAATTCAGCTTAAACAACCGAAATGAAAATGCATAAATAAAAATACAAAAAGGATAACATGGAATGAATAATTAGAGATAGAGGAGTCAATTTGAACAATTCTTAAATCTTAGGAGGAATAATACAAAATTGATAATACAAGGGGATCAGTTTGCAACTGATCCATACTCGTTCTACATTTTACCTAAATTTTTTTAAAATAATTGCAAATGAGACACGGAATGTAAGGTGTGTTGTGAAAGTTGTTATCTAAAGTAGACACGAAAACTTTTTGTTAGTCCAAAATATAAAAATTATGTATAATTAGATGTGAATGCTCTAAGTCATGGTTTGAAGAATACCCTTCATTTCTTTTTATTATTATACAAACTGATTTATATTAAATAAAATATCTATAGTCTTATTTCCTTTTTCTATTATACAAACTGATTTATATCATAGCAATGCTTACATGTTGGCCCTTTCAGGCCATCCTTCATTTTGATGTGAACTAGCAAGGCCCACGGATCCCATTTAGGATGGAAAAGTAGCCCAAACTAACTACAATTTATTTACCTACTGCGGATCGCCCCATTATTTTGGATTTGGACTAAATGGGGTTTGATGGGTCTATTGAGCATGCATATCAAAGTTTGCTGGACTTTTTTATTCTTATTATTATTATATTTTTTAGATACGTTTGGTTTTTTTTTTTATCAGCAGGATAAAAATATTAATTGGTTTTGGTATAAACAGAGTTTTGAATCCGAGATTTCTTATTTGATGACAAAACACCTTATAACTAATTCAACTAGCTAAAACTCACAAAAATTTGTTAGACTTGGCAAGCAGGGAAAAAAAAAGTTATTGATATAAAGTGGAAGATGAATATCAATCATCAATTGGGCAAACGAATTTTATAGTGGGTGTATAAATTCAAAACCTGATGCCCACTACAACTTTGAAATCATCCTCCAGCGATCGTTGTATATACTTTTGGAAATTGTAGTTGTTATTTGCTGCCAAATGGGCCTACAAAATCAGTGGAAGAGAGCCATATTAGTGTCATCTTAGCTTTTTATCCAAAAATAAATAAATAAAAATAATGACATAAGCAGCTAAGCTCTTGTATATTGTGTACACATTGAATCTCATTCATCCAAAAATAAAGAAAGAAAAAGGCAGAAATTGAAAATAGTACATTCCAATTTCTAGGTAGTTTAAAATATTGTGTTTACTAATTTTTTATTATTATAAATTCTAACATCTTGAAGACACTTTTGTTTATTGCAGCTTGGTAAAGAAATTACACAATTCTAAATAATCTTAACATGATTTTGAGAATTGTGAATTATATAATATAATAATTAGGGCTATAAATGAGCCGAGTTTTGTTAAGTATTGAATGTTCAAATTTGACTTAAGCTTAAACCAAGTCTATATAATCAATGCTTAAGCTTGAGCTCGTCAAAAGGTACAAAACACTAAACTTGGCTTGGCTTAATTCATTAGTCAAGCCTAGCTTGAACTCAAATTCAAGATTTATATTGAGTTTTTGAACTCGAGATCTAACACAAATACATTATCAAGTTCTTTTGTTTTGAATGAGTGGTCCTAGCTTCCAATTAATTAAATGATTAGTAAGATATGAGTTTATTTTTCAAGTCTATGATAAACTTATTACCAAGTTCATATCAAGCTTATTAGTTATTACTATGTCCACGAACCTAAACCTGACTTGTTTTTTATTGGACCCTTTGTTCATAAATAATTTTTTTAGCTTGAGCTTGAGTCATTTATCAAACAAGTCTAAAATCAAGGTTCAATTAAACTTGGCTTGTTTATTAACAAATAAACATGAATGAGTTTTTTATCGAACAAATTACAAACTGTTTATGAACGACTTAGTTAATTTATAGTCCTAAATAATGAGTATCTAGGATGAAAACTGTAATTCAGAAAGATAGAAGGAGAAACTAACCGAGATAAAACCATGGCGTAGAGTGAGGTAGTCAACTCTGGCTACTGAATTGAAGAATTGACGGAAGAAGCATTTCTGGTTCAATTCAAATTTATATACAAAAATTACACTGTTAGAGCTACGTGTGTAAATTCATGAGGGAAGGACAACAATGGAAGTATATCACAATTATGAAAAGAAAATGAACTCACAATCCAAAGAAGGAATGATATTCTTGTAAAAGAACTCATATGTCGGCGCCCAAAGGTTGTTTGTCTTGTAAATCTAAATCGATCGGGATCTAAATAAAGAGTCATGATGTGAAAAAAATAAAATAAATAAAAATGGTGGAATCAGCTTGCATGTATATAGTAAAAGAATGTGAACCCTCAAATAATCTTTATTTAGCCATATTGAAATAATGATAAATAGTGGACATGCATGATGATTCATATTCTTATACTGGCATGGGATAAAAGCAAAAAAAAAGGAGAATACCAAGCATATGCTGAGTTTAAAAATATGTCATCAGAAAATAAAAATTGCAAATAAGATCTGACATTTTTACTAACCTAGTAAATTTTTTTCAAACATTTTATTTTTCATTGAGGTTCTTTTATGACCACAAAAAAATCTCACAATGACTGTGATGGCATTTGCGACCATCATTGCCATCGATTTAATTAGCATGGCAGAATTTGTGGCAATATCCACATTCTTTATGGGCTAGGGTTGGGCAATCATGCTATTTATCTTAATTTTTACACGAATTATTTTCTTCATTTGACCAAACAACATGACTCTTCAAAAACATGGAAATCTGTCCTGAAAGGATTCTGGGTTATAGCAATGGCCTCGTCTAGACTCAATGTATTTTGATCTACTTTGGGACAAAAATGACTATACTCTTTGTTTTTTATTTTTATTTTTATAATGTGCTGAACTATTTTTGTGTATATAAGTATATATTTCATTATATTTTAATATTAATATAGATCTCCATTTCTAGATAAAAATAATTTTTGTCTTTTTAGGTCTTTCAGAAGTTGGAGTTTTCGAGGTCTTTGATATGTTAGGACTTAAAAATTTGACTTAGCAAAATGTTAGGACTTAAAAATTTGACTTAATGTGCGTATGCAAAATGTTTATGCTGAGAACTAATGCAGGACCTGTTGGTCCACAAGGTTATTAGTTTCCTGACCTTTTTTTAGGTGCGTATGCAAAACGTTTCTAATTTTCTATGTCAAATTTTTGTAGATTTCTGCACAATAGAACATGGCTGCAGCAGAAGAAAATGTTCTATTAAGAAGATAGTTATTGACTTATAATTGGGTAGTGTAATTCTAGTATATTTATTAATATATCAGCACAAGTGAATTTGACTTATATCAAAGAGGTGAGTGTTTATTTTTTTTTTTAAATTATATATATATATATATATATAAAATTAAAATATTAGGATTTTTTTTTATATTATCATTAATTTTTATTTTTATATATGAAGGATTTTCCTGTTGTCCACAAAGCATATATAATTGAAAGCTTGTACGTTTATAAACAAAAGTCATGTTTGATTAATTACATACTCAGAGTATTCTACCTAGAAGAAAAAAACAATGGGAAATGGAAGAAAACCCAACCGTTTCAGCAACAAAAAATAATCTGAGCATTTCCAAGTTGCATTATTTAAAATTCATTGACTACAATTTTATTTATATTTTTAGTATTCTACGTAGTAGTTTTTTTTTTTTTGAGAAACCATTCTACGTAGTAGCTAACTGCCTAACACATTAAACTTTTTTTTACGAATTAAAGACTACGTACAAGTCTACAATTATGAAAATGGAGCAGACCAGCGAAAGTATGAACCAAGTTAAAGAGGAAGCTAAGAAGTAAGAAGTAGAAGACACGTTGTAATTATGATTTTTTTTTAATATTTGTGGATGATATTCTTTCTTTCTCAATTTTCGATTAAAAAGAAATTTAATATATTTTTAAGTCCTTTTTCATTGATGTGCTAGAAAATCAAAGTGGCTAAAAGGAAAAAATTCTCTCAAAATGGGTAGAATACTGTAACATAATCTCACCATTTGCTACTCGGTATTCAACTGTCTGAGTTTCTTTCTCCCAAGCTTCCCAGCGCCTCATCTATTAACATTCCTCCAATTCCAATGGCCAAATTAGAGGACCAAAAAGAAAAAAAAGAAAAAAAAAGAAAAGGAAAACAAAAAACTATTTACATCTAGGTTTTATATCAAGCTTCTTAATTATTGAAGTTAATTTTGAGAGAGAGAGTGTGTATTGCTGGTAAAAAATATTTATATCAATGAGTTATATAATGTTATTTTTCTTAGTGAGATAATAAAGATAACTTTATTTTAGAATAAACTTATAAATTAAAAAATGGAAATGGTGTCACCTTTTTTTTTGAGGAAAAAAATGGTGTCACCTTGGTTATTTTGTTTTGACAAATGAATTTATGACCAAACGTACACCATTAACTGTGGCTAAAAGTTGTTGTGTAGCCTTTTTGTAGGCAACTGTGCATAGTGCTTTAAAGAGTTTACTCACAATTTTTTATTTATTTTTAAATTAAAAGAAAGTTTAGGTATGTGAAGAAAAAGTCCAATTATATATAAAGAAAAAGTGAAAAACACATGCAAGTATGCATTTTGAATATAGCAAGTATGCAACTACTTTAAATTTGTGGTCCGAATACAAATCATTTTCTCCCATTATTAAAGTGTATTACAATTCATAACTAGTCGCTAACTTATACTATGTATAGGAAAGTTATTGAGTGTGGGACTTTAATAATATTATATTAATTTTTTATGACTTTTTTGTGTGATAGTCTAAGAAATTATGTCATTTTTCAACCTTCAATGGAATTTTATACCTGAAAAGATAAGTGACGTTCAGTGGCAAAGCCATCAATATTTTCCAAGGGGGCCAAGCTAAAGAGTAAATACAATAAAGTTCTTAAGAAAAAAAAATTATTTCATAAATTGACTTTAACTCAACAAAATTGTGCCCTATATTTTTCATTCGGGTCAACACGACTAACCTGTTTAATAAACAGGTTGTGTTTATGTTTAACATATGAACCTGTTTGACTCATTTAGCTTATAAAAGTATTAGCTTTTGTTATTATTGCTTAATTTATGGTTGTAATTATGTGTTTATTACTATATATATATATATATATGGTTATAATTGCATTTTAATTTTAGATATATGATAATTGATAACAAGTTATTCAGGTCAGGTATGACTTATTAATCAAACAAATTATTAAACAGGTTAAACGTGTCGTGTTGGGTCAACTTTTCTAATAAATAGGTTGTTTTAGAATTGAAAATTCTTGACACGTTCACTAAATAGGTCGGGTTCATATCAACCTATATAGCTAAATACTCATGGGTTAACACAATACGAACTCGATCCGCGAACACAGATTACCACCCTTAGTCTAAATATGAAATTTGATCATACGTGTTTATTTTTAAATAGAGATTTTTTACAATTAAGTTTGTATATGGAATTTTATATTTTAGTATTATGCATTCATTATGATTGTGTTTTTATATAGAATTATATATATTAAAAATTCTAATGGGAGGTTTGAATATAGATAGAATATAATATAAATTTAATTAAAAAAATAATGGTATAATGATGTGTAAACTAAAATGATAAACTCTCAAAAGTTGACGTGGCACAATTTTATAAAGTAAAACAACTTCAGTTTTGTATAGATTATAATGATGTTTACAAACTCTTCTTAAATCTCTGAAATGTAGCATATATTATGATGCACTACTGAAATCTTAATTAGAATAACAAATAAGGATGCCATCCTTGAATATTTTGTCCAAATTCATCTAATGCTCACAAAAACGGCCAGTACGATTTCAACTATTCTCTCCTTCAATTGTTTCAACTGATCTTTATTTTATCTGTGACCTGAGTACAAGAACAAATTTAATATTTTATACCTAATATTTTGCCTTTGCAAATTTACCGTAGTCCATTATGTATTGCGTGCATTGACTTGCATATAATTAGAGCCAACGAGGGGGGCAGCTGTTTTACACTTAATTATTTTTTTATTTAAAAAAACTCTAAGATCTTGTATTCAAATTAACTGGGTTTGAGGTTGAGATTTCCACCAAAGATTGCTCAAAAAGGAAATTAATAGCAAAAATTTAAAGGATTGTTATTCCTAATGAAAAAAAATACTAATTGTATTTCTTGTGCATACATCTTTTCTACAAAGATAATGACCAAATAAAACTAATTTCTTATTTCTAATAAAGGATTGCTTATAATTGATAACAACTTTCACTAAAATATTCAAAAGTAAACATGCAATTTGCCTCAAAATTAAATTGCAAAAGAGTAGGCATACCTTGGCCCTTCCTAAAGCCATGGTCAGAAAACTATAGACAATCTGCATGATCGCTAACACAAAGATGAAATTATTGAGCTGAAGGATCCCTTCTTGGGATATAAAAGATGTCTTTCCCTGCAAACCAATCACAATTAATAATGAAAAAAAAAAAAAAGTAATGTTACACACCATATTTTCATAATTACTAACATGATATATTGCCATTAGAAAAATATCATAGGTGACACCAATTTTATTATGCACGAATCAGAATAAAATTATTTCAATAATTATGAAAAATGTCATAAATAATTAAGATTGATAGAACATACTTGAGAACCACAATAATCAGAATTGCTAGTGCTAGTACTAGTAGTAGTATCAGCTTCTGCCAATCTTCTTTCTAGCCATGGAATATCCCCAAAAGCATCTTTTGCCTGCAATGAATGTTCAAATGTGCCAATCCCTATGTGAGAAAATCCCACTGCTTTAGTAGTTTCTATTGATGCACTTTTACGGCAAGGAAGCATTGAGTTTGCAAGATTGATGGGTATGCAGATTTTGGCAATGTATCTTTGAGTTACGGCTAATATAAGAGACATGAACCCCAAGAACATCAACACTGCAACAACACCAAAATAAAACCAAGTATATAAATAAATCAATCGGACACTTATACACAGACTGATTAAATTGTATAATTTAGAAACCTACCTGATTTAAGCTTCTCCACAGCTTCAAACAAAGAAGTCTTTCGGTGTCTTTTGAGCAACTGCACCAATAAATTAAACCATAGTTAATAATCAAGTAATCAACAACCTTTGACTTAGCATTTATGAACTTAAAAGCAAGAAAGTTCATCAATCAAATTGCAGACCATGTTATGTACTATTCCCTTGTGTAAATCAATAGTTAATTTTGGTTTACTTACATTGGAAAGAAGATGGATCAAGTACTCGATAAAGATCGAGAGGTAGATGAAGATAAAGCAAACGATTGCCAAAGCCCAAACAGGTGTGTCTTGTAGAGATGGAGAAGTGCTTTCTCCCTCGGAAGCCATGTTTAATTTCTTCTCTACGTTTCTTCGTGAGAGCTTGTTGATGAGTATCAGCTGGGATGAGAAATCAATAAAGACTAGACACTGGAATTTGTGAATGAAAATATATAACACTACCAAAGACCAAAGAAGTCTAGAATGAAAGTTTGAAGAGGTGTTTAGCGTTTAACCCTTCAATGCTGCTTTGACTTTGGCCATCTTGATGTACAACCTGCCTTAGGGGGAGGTCTTACCTTCTATAGAAGTTTGAATCAACTGAGGTTAGCAGTTGGGGACTATATATTTTATTTTTAATTTTAAATATAGCTCATAGATAGTAACGGACGGCTATGCCAACATGCTCAAAATAAGGTTATTTGGGCATGTCAGCGTGTACGTGGGGCGGCCAAGGCCATGCTGCGATGACCAAAATTTGATTACTCAATGTTTCCATTAGAAACATAAGATTAACTACAAAACTCTTAATAGTTATAAATTTATCATACAAAAGAAAATATTAGAGCTACTATAAAATTTATTTCACAATTTATAAATTAATGTGTCAAGAATTTGGTTAATATCACTTAAATAACATAATAAATGATTAAATTATTTTTTGTGATTAATAACGTATTAATACATAATAAAATTTTTTATACTAGTATCCCAACATCACTTCAACCAAAATCTTAATAAAAATTTCACAGAAAAAGCTCCGCCCATACACGTTACTATAGGGGTGTACAAGAAGTTTTCCTCTCCTTTGGGAAAGGGTGGCAGACAGAGAAAGTAGAGTAGTATTTGGCCACATACATGACATCTGTCGAGCTGATTCTTCACGCCCATCTATTAACCATATAAAAAGCCGCTATATCGCGACAGTGTTTAGCCACTGTTCACATAACGTATTGCACTGTTCATTTACAGTGCAGTTTTGGCGAGCCACTTTTTTTTTTTTGGTCTTCCGTTTGTTTGTTTGTTTGTTTTTTTATTTTTTTTTATTTTTTATTTTTTTTTTATATATATTGTTATTCTAACATAACAAATTTCACAATATTTTTATAATTATTGAGGTGTCAATTTCTTATAAGTTAAAATAAAATAATAAAATATGAAACTGTGACCAACCCCAATTGAAAGTAAATGTTTTGTGAAAATGTTGTGACACTTGTTAGATAAATGTGTAAAAGCTACATTAATCGGTGTGTGTGTGTGTTTTTTTTTTCTTTTAAATATTTATGTAAGTTGATATATATATATATTGTTATACTGACACAATAAATTTCACAATTATTGACATGTGAATTTTTTACAAGTCAAAATAAAATAATGAAATATGAGACTGTGACGAACTACAACTAAAAATAAATGTTTTGAGAAAATGTTACAATACTTATTGTGCAGTGCTTTTGTTTTATCGCCAATGCGTGTATGCACTGTATTTACAATGCTTTTGGTTTAGTTAACTAGCACTGTAGCTACAGTGCCTTTTTTTTTTTTTTTTTTTCCTTCTTTTCTTCTCTTTTTCTTTTTCTTTTAAATATTTATGTAACCTGGTATATATATTGTAACCAACCACAATTAAAAATAAATATTTTGAAAAAATGTTACAACACTTATTGTGCAGTGCTTTTACTTTATTCAACTGAGTTTTTTTTTTTTCTTTTTTTTTTAGTAATTGGTTTTTTTATTTTTATTTTTATTTTTTAGATATTTATGTAAGCTGATATATATATATATATATTGTTATACTAACATAAAAAATTTCACAATATTTTCACAATTATTGACGTGTCAATTTCTTACGAGTCGAAATAAAATAATAAAATATGAGGCTGTGACCAACCACAACTAAAAATAAATGTTTTGAGAAAATGTTACAGCACTTATTGTGCAGTGCTTTTGGTTTATTCAATTGGCACGGTAGATACAGTGCCTAAAGTGTTTTTTTTTTTTTCTTTTAAATATTTATGTAAGCTGGTATATATATATATATATATATATATATTGTTATACTGACACAATAAATTTCACAATATTTTTACAATTATTGACGTGTCAATTTTTTACAAGTCGAAATAAAATAATAAAATATGAGATTGTGACCAACCACAACTAAAAATAAATGTTTTGAGAAAATGTTACAACACGTATTGTTATCACAATATTTTCACAATTATTGAGATCTTAGTTTTTTATAGATCAAATAAAAAAAATGCTAAGTCTGTAATATTTTAACATTAATTTCTACTATGCCTAAAGTTTTTTTTTTTTTCCCCGTTATCGGTTTGTGTTTTTTTTCCCCTTTTAAATATATATGTAAGTTGGCATATCTATTTCTATTAAATATATAAAAACATTAGACTTTTTTGGGTTTATTCAATTAGTGAGGTGCACTTTTTGTTTTTGTTTTTGTTTTTGTTTTTTTTTTTTTTAAAGATCTTTATATGTTTACTTTGTACTTATAATGTAAGTTCACATTGTACTTACAATGCAATTTTACATTGTAATTAAATACACAAAAGTGGTTAATGTTATACACATTTGCACAAAAAATGGTAAATATTGTACAAATTTTGTAAATGTGTACAAAATTTGCCAATTTTATTATGTCTACAATATAAATTTACATTGTAATTAAGTACAATGTATACATAGAGATATTGTGAAAATGTTGTGACGCATGTGTCAATTCCTTATGAGTCAAAATACAATAAAATAAAATAATAAAATATCATACCGAGATCTAGCACAACAAAAAATGTCGTGACATATTGTTGTTATTACAATATATTCACGACTATTGAGATGTAAGTTATAGGTTAAAATAAAATAATAAAATATTGGACTGGGATCCGTCACGGTCTTATACGAATGAGATTAACTTTTTATGACATAATTATCAAAATTCTTAAAATTAATGTCTATTTTGATTAATGTAAATCTCTATGTATTTTAAAAATCAAATGATTTATATCTTTATTTTGTGATACAAATAAAATTTAGAATTGATCTTAATCACTACTTTTTTTTTTCATGGCTAGCACGTGCTGCCCTAACTAGTATTTTATAAAAGACTAAAATAAATTAAATGATGGTTGGGTCAGTATTTTGATTTTAATTTTTTTAAAGTGAACTTTGACTTTTAATGTTTAAAATATTTTCATAATTTTTTTACTCCCTAACCTTTTACTTTGTTTTAAGGAAAATGCTAACGAGTACCCTTAGGGCACTAGTTAATAATCAATTTTAGGAAAATTTTGATACCACTTTTATGGAAAATGAAAAAAACTGTCAAAATATTAATTACTTTTTTTTTTTTTTTATTTAGCGTAAGAAACTTTCTTTAAATGGATTATTAATTAGTGCCCTAAGGGCACTCGTTAGCATTTCCCTTATTTTAATTAGGGCTTGTGATGGGGCTGGTTTTGGTAGAGGGGTTCTACACTGCAGTTATAGGAGCAATTATTCTTCATGCTTGTTCACGCACCTTACTTGTGGATAGGTGAGAATCAGGCAACACAAGGTATGGTGTACCGTACTGGTTTGGTGCAATTAGATCGGTTATTTCTCTTTTTTCTCAAGAACTAAACACAATGCAATTAACACCCCCAAACCATGTCATAATCATTAAAAGTCTCAAATATTCCACACACACACACAAAAAAAAAATCACAATATTTCTCTAAAAAAGATCCCATTTCAAATCACAAATAATAATAAATAAATAAATAAATCCAACCTTTAAAAGATAAAATAAAACCATTGAAAACAGAATACACAAGCAAGCCTAGTAGAAAGCATTGCCAGGAGGAGCATAGTAGGTATTGAGCATAAAAACCTTCTTTGACTTTTAATGTTTAAAATATTTGCATAATTTTTTTACTCCCTAACCTTTTACTTTTTTTTAATTAGGGCTTGCGATGGGGCTGGTTTTGGTAGAGGGGGTTCTACGTTGCAGTTATAGGAGCAATTATTCGTCATGCTTGATTGCGCACCTTACTTGTGGAGGGGTGAGAATCGGTTAACACAAGGTGTGGTGTACCGTACTGGTTTGGTGCAATTAGATCGGTTATTTCTTTATTTTCTCAAGAACTAAACACAATGCAATTAACACCCCCCAACCATGTCATAATCATTAAAAAACTCAATTATTCCAAACAAGAAAAACAAATTCACAGTATTTCTCTAAAAAAGATCCCATTTCAAATCACAAATAATAATAAATAAATAAAAAACAAAATCCAACCCTTAAAAGATAAAATAAAACCATTGAAAACAGAATACACAAGCAAACCTAGTAGAAAGTATTGCAAGGAGAATACACAAGCAAACCTAGTAGAAAGCATTGCAAGGAGGAGCATAGTAGGTATTGAGCCTAAAAACCTTCTTTAGAAACTACCTAAGAATAGCTGTGACAAAGAGAAGAGAGGAAAGAGGGTAACTCTGAGAACAATGGCATCGAATGGCAGAGGAAGTTGATAGCAAGTGATGGAAAGAGAGACTTGTTTCAGGGAGGCTGAATGGAGAAAGAGACGGTGAATGTTTGATCTATATATATAAATCTAAATTAATGGTTCAAATTGAAACGACGTCGTATAAAGCTTAGTGACTTACAAGTTAAAATGACGTTGTTCGAGGTTTGTTTTTTTCAAGTCCAAAATGGCATCGTTTTAATATCAGATTTAAAAAAAAAAAGAAAAAAGAAAAAGGGATGGCATCATTTTTTCATAAATAGTTTTTAAATTGAAACCTACACACATATTAACTGGTGTGATTTTTTGTTGGAGTGCAAAAATAGCAACCGCTTGCTACACTGGCTGTCTTCGATACTCCTAAAACGTTGTCAACCACCGCTCCAAACACCTACGGTGGAGCCTTGTAACAGCTAGTATATGTAACAATATTTTGATTTTTCTAACCATTAAAATTATTATTTGTATATAATCACAGTGATATGAATGTTTTTTTCTTGAGAATTTCACGGGTTTGAAAAATGTTTTTGAGTGTTACTTTGACAAAATTTTCAGTAGACGTAATGGAAGAGAGGTCTCTTCCTCTATTGAAGTTCCAGATAAAATTTCTAAGAGTTTCTTTTAAAGGACGTGACTTTTAGATGATTAAACCTTATCTCTAAGGGAAATTAGAAAAATCACATAAAAAGGATTAGAGAAAAAAGAAAAGAAAAATCTTATGCACTTGTCCTAGAGTGCTGATGCCAATTCGTTAGAGTACCGATCGATAAGCACTTTTGAGTTTTGACCACAGTTTTTCAATTTTATTGTTTTCTCCATCTTTATTCAATTTGATTCCAATTTTCTGGTACTTTTTACTATATAAATCAATGTTTAAGATTGTGATAAACTCGCTTTCAAAAAGATTGTGATAAACTTCTTTACTCTTTGGGTTTACCCAGGTTATGATTAATTTCCTTAAATTATAAAAAAATTACCCCCCTTTTTTTAAATGTTTTAATAGATAATGTTTATATACATCAATTGTCCTAGAATTTTAAACATTTGATTTGATGAAGTCTCACTATTATATAGGAGAACTTGAGTGGATCTCCTTGTTTTGTGCCACTTTTCTCATAGGAGACGTGTTGTCTCAGTGGGGTGAGTGAGAGCGATTTTTAGAAAATTCACTCCCACATTCGGAAGTAGTGGACTTGGGGAGATAAACTCCAAATATGATAAAGGAAGCTAAAATAACGTGTTGAACATGGATTACTATGGACGATGACATTATGTAGACGATCCCTTTAGATGAGCAGCTTGGATGATGACTCATTTTTATTCTTCATCAGTTGTACTTCTTGAACACGCTAAACTAAGACTCAAATAAATGTAAAATACGTTTTAATTTTTAATATGTCAATACATAGAAATATGACACTTAATCATCAAAATTTTTATTTGGTACCACATATGCAAGTTACTGCCTCCTACACTGTTCTAAGATTATCCCATACGATAATCTTAGACATTTAAGGGAGTTATTATCATCATTATTATTGGTTGTTGTTATTACTATAATTATAATTCTGGAGACACGTCAATGTGTTTCTTGTATGCCCAATTGGAAAAAAAGAAATATATTTCTGTATCTCAATTTTGCATGCATGACACATCTCCCAAAGATATTCTTGACTTGGTTAATTTCCGTTTATTCAATTCCATTAATCTGAGTTGATGTCATTAGCGCACGTCTTAAATCCCAAACGAAGTTTCTAAAAATGCATGGGAGTAAAAAAATTATTAGCCACCAGATTTAACTTGGGTCATCGTAGCCATGCATCAAATTGACATATTCTATTATGGCTTCCATTTTCAAATTGCATTACTCTAATTTCTTGTGATTCTGCCAGACTGTAAACGTTGGTCGTGAATTGTGATAGAAGTGTTGGAAAAAGGTTTGTATATTGTAATTTTTTACTAGAAAAACGATACGTGATGGACTAGAAGAGTTGGGGAAAGACAAGATGATAACTAAATTATTGTCCACAAATCCAAATACCTGGGAAACTTATTCAAGGTTTGGAGGCAGTAAACTTTTGGTCTTATATACAATAGTTCTATAGTTGGTTTATAAAACGAAGTTACGAAGGACAATTTGATCTTGACCCCATTTCGTGTGTACATAGCTTAGCCATCCAATATTGAATTGTAGTAGCATATGTGAGGAAAACATTTCCAAATTCCCAATACACAACTGGGTTAAGCTTTATCTAGGGTAGAAAGGATATGTGATGGTTTTCCACTTTTTCTATATTATATATGCAGCCAACATATTGGGTTTTGTGGAGCCTAGTTGTGTTTGATCCGGTTGATGACCCGAAATAATGTTGCGTGGTTTTTAATGGGAGATTTTTTGAGGCTTAGTCCTCGAAATTTTTTTGATCCGTTTTGTAGCACATTGTGAATCCTATGCGCAGGATGTAGAAAACGTTGTTTTGGTGATTAGAGTTTGTTGTTGTAGTTTTTGAGAGAGAAAAAATTGTACTGCCGCACTTGTATTTTTCCTTGATAATAGTGAAATCCTTACAACTTCGTAGACGTAGGTAAATTGCTGAATTACGTAAATACTGTCTTGTGTGTGTGATTTTTTTTTTTTGGCGTGTGTTTTCTCTATTTTTTTTTTCTCACAAGTTTGGGAATTTCGGGTTAATTCCCTACAAAACATTTATGCTAAATTTCTATAGCAATTTTTCAAGAATCTACCATAAGTGGAAAGCTGAGAGATAGCGTATTTTAAAACGACAAAACCTCTTGTGGAGGTTTAGATGTCTTAATCAAGTTATTCAAAGTAATTAAACCATAAGATCGGACTTTGTTGACGTTTTACTTGTCGTGAATTCAAAATTATTGAGGAGTACTCATCATGGCTAGGGGTGTCAATTCGGGTTAGCGTATCGGGTTTGTGTTGTGTCGAGGTAGAGGTATTTGACTAAATGGTTCAACCCTAACCCGACCTATTTAATAATCGTACCATGATCCTTCAACCCTAACCCAACCTGTTAATAAGGCAGGTTGACCTGACCCAACCCATTTGACATGCTTAATAAACGAGTCGTGTTGGGTTAACATGAATGTAACACAACCCATTTTAACCTGTATAATATTAAATATAACATCTGATGTTGCATAGAATTAGTAGGCTGAATGCTTCGGCTTCGATGGGCTAATGGTTGTTGCGAAGGCCTGCAAGGATGAATACACTATCAAAAAGGCGACCGGGGTGAACCGGCCAAGTCCTCTGAGATGACTAAGTTTCTCTCTCGAAAATCAAGTTCCAACTTTTGGGGAGTAATGTTAGGAAAAAACTTGCCTTGATTTGATACTGACCGGTCTTTATATAGAGAACCTTGGAGTAGTTATTGATTCACTAACTTCCCCAAGATTTGTGGAAATTAGTGAATTCTGACATAACTTCCTCAACGGCTATAGAAGTTACAACTGCTGAGGGAAGTTAAGCATTTGTGAGGAATTTGTGACGATGAACCGTGGTTTGAATCCTCAAGACATGTGAGTAAATCCATTCTTGAGAATTTCCTAATTGTTAGGTGGTAGTCCATGCGCTTTGCCTATGGACGACTCCTTTGTCCATAGACAACCTTCCTGAATGTTTGGCCTTTGGCTCACGGACAACCCCTATGGACGAACTAGAGATGGTAATTTTTGCTATCCCATCAACATCCATCTAGAAATAATTTTTTTTACATCCCAAAAGCAATGCATATACTTCAAGTATTCAATCCACATTGTTGTAATCTTTAAAAGCATTTCCTATTAGATCTAGTTTATAAACCCACTTAATAAATCCACTTGCAAGATATGCAAATAGTGTCCAACACTAATACAAACACCAAAAAAAAAAAAAAAACACATGGCACAAGAAAAAAGCAACAACCGTGGCCTTAGGCTGCGTTTGGTTCGATGTAAATCGAATTCCGAGTGTAAAATGAATGTAGGGGAAAATGAATTCCCATAAGGAAATTAAAATCCAGGCGTTTGGGTGTGCAATGGAAAATAGTCCGAAAAACGATTTCCAGTGTTTGGTAATATTCTGAAAATGCTATTTTCCTACAAATTTTTCATATTTTCTTAGCTATTTTCTCAGCTTCCAAACAAATTTTATATCAGAAAATCCACCACCACCCACACATCAACACCCACAGAAAATCCACCACCACACAACACAAAAACCACCAAAACACCACCACCCACACCACCACAACAACAACAAAAAAATCAAAGATCAAAGAGAGAAAGATTGAAAGATTGAGGGAAAGAGAGATAGATTGGGAAAGAGAGATTGGTCTTTAGCGGTGGCGACGAGATCAGTCTTGGGTGGTGACAACGAGAACGAGATGCAAGGCTCCGATCTAGATGGTGGTGACGTTGGAGCACAGCCTGCGATCGATTGTCAAGAGCGAAGCTCAACCTGTACTCGTCGGTGCATGGCTAGCGATCGGAGAGGTGGGTTTTGGGTGTTTGTGGATCGGTGATGAGGGAGGGGTGGGCTGAGATGAGGGATCGGTGATGGGTGTTTATCCCGGATCTTGGCTGGGCGGTGATGAGGGATCGGTGATTGGTGTCGAAGCTTGGCTAGGCGATCCACTTGTGCTCTCTCTTCTTGCTCTCTCCCTCTCTTTCTTTTCGTCTCTGAGTCTTGGAATTCATTTGAAGGTAAAATAGAAATTGAAATCCATTTCCGGCTTGGGAGGGTTATTTTACGGTCAACGCGGAAATTGATTTCCGTTTGACCCAGTTTTCAGTGCTTACCAAACACATAAGCTGGTGTAAAATGATTTCCTGAAATCATTTTCAGACAAAACAAACGCAACCTAAATCAATAATTAATATATCTCATATATTAATAACGGCACATGGGTTCAAAGTTTATAGAACAAAAGTATTATGTAGAAAAAATAAACATGAGAGAGAGAGAGAGAGAGAGAGAGAGAGAGTAATAACTGGTTTGAGACTTTGAGTTTGAGAATTGGGCGTGAAACTATAAGATAATAGAGTGAGTAGTACGACTGAAATTAAAAAAGAAAAAAGAAAAAGAAGAAGATATTTATAAGAAGGTTTAGAGATTTAGAGTTTGTAGGGTTTAGAGATCTAGGGTTTGTAGGGTTTAGAGATCTAGGGTTTGTAAAGTTTCAATTTCTAATTATATCCCTTGTAAGTTTTTGTAATTACTCACTTTTCTTTTTAAATTTAAAATATATGTCGAATATAAATGGTATTTGACAAATCTAAAATGAAATAAATATTTATTTGTTATACGAGTTAAATGGGTTGTGTTAAGTGGGTCATTTCGGGTTAACACAAATAAATTAGTGTATTAAACGTGTCTATTACAGGTTATGCGGGTTGACTTACTTATGACACATTTCTTATTCAAATAAAATATTCATCTACACCCATCATCAACGATCAATCCACACCCACCATCAACTCAACCAGCCACCATCATCAACCCACCTAGCCACCATCATCATGCATCAACATCAGCCACCATCACCCTAAAACCCACTGATCAAACAAAGAATTAAAAAGATCAAACAAAAAATTAAACAAAGAGAGGTGATCACACAAAAGGTCGTATCGGTGAGTGATTCATACGGTGAGTGATCCAAAACTGATCAAACAAAAGATCAAACAGAAAATCCAAAACTAGTCGGTGGTGGCTTGCTGCACTGATCATTCATTGGTGGCGGCTTGCTGGACTGATCGGTAAGTGAGTGTAAGGGACCAGAGATAAAAAGAGAGAGAGGTGAGAGTGAGAAGCTGAAAATGAGAGAGTGAGATGAAGGAGAGAGAAAAAATTAGTAAAATATTTGCACAGTTACTGTAACTCTTGTGCATTTATGAACAATTTTACACCCACTGATGTGGGTGTTTTTTTGGTCAAAATGTGCATGATTACTGTAGCTCTTGTGCATTTATGAACAATTTTACACCCACTGATGTGGGTGTTTTTTTGGTCAAAATGTACATGGTTATTGTAACTCTTGTGCATTTATGCATAATTTTACACCCATTGATATGGATGTTTTTTGGTCAAAATGTGTAAAATGAAGTGCTCTAATAGGCTAGACCTCCGACAGTCATTGTGCATATTTGGTGCCTAACGGACAGCTCATTAAATGCCAATGGGCTAAACCTAAATGGCTTGGAAAGGGAAGGAAAAATAATAAAGCCTAAGAGTGATAGTAACAACCCAAGTCCATCATCTGGTCTGCTTACTTATGATGTCACTTAAGGAAGATTGGTTATAAACATCAAGGGTAGCTCACTCCTAACCAATGTGGGACACAAAGCAAAATGCTTAAGTGTTTGAAAGTTGAAACACACACACTCACGCCAACATTTTTGTTCTAGATGTTTATCTCTAAAATCAAACTACGATAATTATGTTTCTACCATTTATTTCTCTCTCTTCTCCGCCTCACTCCAAATTTCAACAAAAATTCTTATACTGCCAATGCTAGTTTCAGTGGCTCGCTTGAGCAAGAATAGACTCACTTGAGCATGCAACACAAAATGTATTCTGGAAATCGAATACAATAATTGGCATGCAAAATTGAAGTATTGGGACTTCAATGAGCTTGCTTGAGCAAGGACAAGTGAGAGTACAAGCGAGCTTGGGTGAGTGTTTGTTTGATGTTCACTTGATAACCGCTTGAGTGAGACAATTACCTTAAGTGTTGTTTCTGCCGGATTTTGCCCCAAAAACAATGGAAAAGAGGCATTTTCCCCCATTATTGCCTGGTCACAGAATTATTCAAGTAGAATTCTAACTTAGTTGTATCTTACGCATTAGTATTGGTAGAGGCAAATAGGTAAAATGCTAAATTTAGCAACTAAATATAACAAAAGTGGAACAAAAGGCTTATGCATCCGTGGAGCAAAAGTCATATTTTTTTGTTCTTGAACTACATTGCTTATTATTTTATTGTGTTGGTGGTGGTGGTTGTGGTGGTTGTTTATTGTAATAGATATATTATTTTATTGTGTTGAATGCTAAAATAAAACCACTGATGTTGGGTGTTTTGTAAAGTAGGGTGGTAAAATAGACAGCATAACTTTTTGTGGTGTCAAATTGCTAATATTGTTTTAAAGACAACAATTATCCTATATAAAAAAAGAAAAAGAAAAAGAAAAAGAAAAAGAAGACAACAATTAATTTGTGCCTCTAAACCTTTCAATTTTGTGTTTATTCCATTGTTTTACCCCATAATCCTTAACAATTTTTAATTATTTTTAAAAAGTTTTTTTTTTAAAATTTTATTTTTTACAAAATCCAAATAATGATTCAAAACCTTTTTGTTGATACTCCAATGATCACCATCCACCACGATTTAAAGCCTTTCATAGCCAAGGGCCATTGTTTCTTCCCTCAACCAAGACTCCAAACAAAGTGCTTAGAGCATCTCCAATAGAGTAAAAAGGTTTTTTTTTTTTTTTTTTTTTTTTTTTTAATTTTATTTTTTACAAAATCCAAATAATGATTCAACACCTTTTTGTTGATACTCCAATGACCACCATCCACCACGATTAGCCTTTCATAGCCAAGGGCCATCGTTTCTTCCCTCAACCAAGACTCCAAACAAAATGCTTAGGGCATCTCCAATAGATGCTCTATATCTATTTTTTGGAGCAAAAATACTACTGTTCACACTCCAACAGATTCTCCATCTCCATTTTTTAGATTAATTTTGCTACAATGCTTTTCTACAAATAAAGAACACTATAGCTTTTACTATTCATTCTTCAAAATTTTTTTTTCCTATTATAATAATCAATATTAAATAAAAAAATGTTGGAAGATGTGTAATTGTTAAAAAAAAATAAAAAAATAAAGAAATAATATTTAAATGAAATGGAGAAAAATATAGAGAATCTATTGGAAAGTATATTTGAAAAAGTAAATATATAAAAGTTAAATGTCATTGAAGATGCTCTTATATACATAGTTGCATTAATCTCCATGATACAGTTCTTTGTGTATTCTTTTTTCTTTTACAGCAACTTTGATTTCTAAATGATGGTTAGGATGTGCCTAAAGAAGTGACTGCAGGTTTGAAACACCTTCATTTTTTACTCTTCCCTGTTACCATCTCTAAACCACGGCAAGTTGTTCACCTGAAGAGAGAAAGGGTTCGCAAGGAGGTTCCAACTCCCCGAAATACAAATGTATCATTATTTAACAATTTTTGAATAGTAAACGTAACGGGCATTTGGTCTAGTGGTATGATTCTCGCTTAGGGTGCGAGAGGTCCCGAGTTCAATTCTCGGAATGCCCCCAAATTTTACCTTTTTTTTTTTTATTTTTTCCTTAATCTGTTATGGCTATAAATTTGCTGCTAATTGTTAACCAAGAAAAGAAGATAAATGAAGATCATACACGAGGAAAATTTCTATCTTGCTACTTATTGTTGTCATATTGCTGTCTAATTAAAAAAGGTTGGAATACCAATCCAAATGCAAATTGCCTGATAAAATATTTGATACAAATACAATACAGAAACTGAACCGAGACAGGTCAGTCCAAAAGCATTTACTATTACACATGCCAAAACCTTAAATTTCCAGATTCTATAAACATTACCAGTCAATTTGTTTTACTTTCAGTCTCCTCAACAAAATGTTCCTTGGTCTGTTCTTGATCGAGCTCATTACCAGTGGGTTCCCATGTACCAGATTGTTCAACACCTGAATCCACCTCTCCTGTGTTGCTTCTATCCTTCAATAATCCATAGCTAACAGAGACTTCTCTCCACTCTGTCTGCTCAGATAGATACCCGTGTCGTACCAAATACCGCTTCAGCTCAACACGGAGGCTCCTAATAGGCTATCATTTACAAGCCAAAAATTAACAGCTATACATATATATACAAGTACTTCTTGTCAAGCAATGATAACAAATTGATTATTGCGCAATGATAACAAATTGATTATTGCAATGTTCAATCAGTTTGCAAATAATAATTAATTGTTTCATGTATCGGATATATGTATCCTCTATTATTTCTTACTGTGTATCTCACACTAAGAGAAATGATAATGTATCAAGTACGTGAGATCCTGAAATAGGCCTATTCAATACTATCAAAACTATCCAAATGGGACTGAAAATATTCTAATTAGGCTTACATTACATTCTTAGTTTTAAATTTTAAATTTTCGGACTTTTTAAACGGTTGATTACCTGAACATTCTTACATTCCAGATTTATTGTTTTCTTACAATATAACATGGAAAATTGGCAACTAAAATTATAAAAAAGCATAAGCTTGCAAAGACAAAACAAAATTTTAAAAGAAAAAGTGAAACACCAAACCTCAGCTTTGGATTCAAAGGCAAGTCCAAAGAAAGCAGCCGAAACAAAATGCTTGCCCACAGACTCCGCCAATTTGATCTGACTGAGCCAATACGACGAAGTCTCGAGCCTATCGAACCGGCATTTGCTACAATTCTCAGCACTGTGGTATGGCGTGCCTGGACTCTTAGCCCTCGTCAAAGACCGCGGCCCCACTGGAGTCTTCGGCAAAACCACATTGTTTGCCTCCAAATTCTTCGCATCTTTTTCTTCAACTTCTTCTGGAAAGGAAACACTTTTTTTCTTCAACTTGGGTGGTATTGTTTTTTCAGGAGTACTCTGTTCCACAGCCTCTGTTACGGGTTCCGTGGCTGTATCAGTTGTTGGCAGAGTGGTTTGGGTCGATTTAGGTTGCTTTTGAGCAATCCTACTTATGGGTTTGATTATAGGTTTTTCGGTTACAGTTTTTACAGGTACGTTTGTGTTGCGGACTGTTCCAAAGACCCGCCTTTGCCTGAAAACAGAGAGTGTAACATTATGTTTTTAAACTAAATTCATGAAAAAAAAGAGAGGGTAAGTTATTACCTTGAAATTTGAGGAGGTTCTTTGTTAAGAGCTTTTGTTGCAGTTCGGTTAAATTTTGGTTTTATGGGACGAGATTTTCCTGATTTTGTGAAGAAAAAAATGTTTGATTTAGTATTAAAAAAGAAGAAGTTGTGAAATGAGAAAAATAAATTGAAACAAAATGGTACCTGGATATGGAGTAGAATTATGATCCATTGCAAAGAGTCACAAACAAGGTGTAGGGGAATTTGAATTGTTTAAAAACTGAGGAGCCCGTGAAGAAGAAGATGTGACTTTATGAGGAAAGAGGGACGAATCGACAAAGCAAATAGATTGAAAGTTTGAAACTTTGAAGTTTGAATTAACGAATGGGCGGCAACAGGTTCCCACTAGCGGTTAGAAAGGCTTACTTGGGCCGAATTCGAATTGCAACTCTTATTTGGGCCAGTTGGGCCATTTAAAATGTGTTATTGAAAGTATGGTTTTTCTGTTTGCGGATTAGTTTTGGCTGGGGAAAGGAATTATGAATATCTCAGAAAGATTGAAAGAACTGCAAATTGAGGAAAAACTTTCACAATAACTTCAGCCCTATGACAAACTTAACAGTCTTAAACGTTTTTGTAGAATTTGAATTGCTCTATAATTCCTTTTTTGAAAATAATATAGCAAACAAAGACATGTTTCATAAATCTGATAATATAAGTTGTGGTCGTAATAACGAAAATGTTATACTTAGGGTCCGTTTGGATACAGCTGAAAACTGAAAACTGAAACTGAAAACTGAAAAACACTGTAGCGAAATAATTTTTAAATGTGTGAATAATATCGTGGGACCCATTTTTAATGAAAAAGTTGCTGAAAAGTGAAATTTGTGGGTCCGTGAACAGTACACGATGTGCTGTGATTGGTCCAAAAAAATTTGAAAAGTCAAAGTTTGCGGCTACTGTTCATTGAACAGTGCATGAACAGTAGCCGCAAACCCAAAACGCGTGAAAAAAAAAAAAAAAAAAAAAATTAAAAACGCAGACGCAGGATTGGGCGAAAACGCCCAATCCAAACGCACTCTTAGTGCACAAAACTCATTTTTGTGTGTGAATGATTATATTTAGTTTTTTTTTTTATTTTTTTTTTATTGTAATGCAAGATTTATTATTTTAAATAATGGTTGAAAAATACTACAATTTGTGGGATACACTTTATGTGAGAGGATATTGCATGTAACGTTAAGCTAAACACCATCGTATGGTGCATAGGGATGACAAATGGTGGGAGTGAAATTTCGATGTGACTTCTTTTTGTATTTGAGTTTTGCTACTCGCAGAGGTCAAAAGCTACTGTTGCTCAATTAAAAAAAAAAAAAAAAAAAAAAGACAAAATTTAGATACAAACTTGGTTATAGCTCAAAGTTACAATTCCCACAAAAAAAGTTAAAATGACTAAATATTTTGAAAATTTAATTATTGAATTACATATTCTTTATATTCTTAACACATATTTCAAATTTTGTGCTAATTGGATGTTATTTACTATTCAATCCATAAAATAATTTTTAATACATGATTTTAGACCACAAAACTTGAAGTTTAAACACTTGGTTTATGACATAGTTATTGATTTTTTTTATTTTTTGCAAGTTTGGATAATATAAAAAGAAAATGTAATCCATTGATAGATACTAGCGACAATCAAGTTTTTAGACAAACTTTTTCTATTAAAAAAAATCTATTTGCAGGCGGAGTTAGGAATTTTTATTTAGGGGGCCAAGTATCCAAATTGCAGCACTAATATATTTATTAAGACAATCCCTTACACACATATATATACACACGCTTTTTTTATTATATACACACACACTTTTTCATTTGATAAGTTATATATATACACACATCCAACGAAAAAAAAAGATCTTAGTATTTTTAATCAAAGTTATGTTTGATAGCAATCTTTCATAAAATAAAATTCATTTTTACTATTTTCATAGTGAAATTCTTAAAAAGTTTCATTTTCGATACAAATTATCAAATTTTATACTAAAATAAGTAAAAAAATCTTTCAATTGAACTAATGAAATTTTCAAAAACATGAATGATCCAAAACTTGAGGAACAAGTTAGGCTCCAAACATATTTGAAACTATCTTGGTTTAATCCATTATGTGGCAGCTAAAGAGATATTTCATGTATAGTTTTAGTGACAAGATTTTTTTAATAAGTCAATAACTTGTTAATCGCCACATAATGGGTTGAAAAAGATAAATTCTAACATGTTTAGTGCCAAACTTTATTAAATATTTAATAGATATAAGAGCACATTTTACAATAAAAAATAGAATTGTGAAAAATAAAGTCACGTCTTTATAACTATTAGACTAATTATTTTTTTTAAGAGTTGACTAATTCAAATAGGGGGGAGCTCTTTTTTTGTATACTAAAATTTGAAAACATTAAAATAATTATATATATGTATATATAATTTTCAAAATTTTGGGAGGCCAAGGCCTCCACCCTTAAACATAGCTCCCGCCTCTGTCTATTTGTTTTACTTGAGAATAGAATAGTCACACAACTTCCAAATTTGTCTTTCAAGTACTAACTAATTTCAACCCCTCCGGATAGCGAAAATCCAGGGACAAACGGTGGTTCTATCAATTCCTCACTCTAGAGAACCCTTCTTGTCTCTCTCCACATTTACTTCCTCTTACAAATCCTCAATTTCTTATCCTTGTCCCACTCATCCTTCTGTTTCACTATCAATTTGAAAGCTTCTTCAAATTCTGGAAAGCCAAATTAGGCTTTAGTGATGGACCCACAAACGATGGTGAGATCCCATTAACCAACACCACAAGGCACATAACTTCAAATGGCGTTGTTTTGTTCAAGCAATATCACTATACTGACCATAAAAATTCTTTGGTGACGATCGAATTAATTAATCCTTTTCTCTCTATGCCTTCACGTCGAATGTCACTTTTGCTTTGCCATTTGCCATTAATGTCTAATGCCTACATATAAAAGGACCACTTCCTTTTTTTACTTAGGACCATGAATGAGGGCATTGTCCAATTGCTGATGAATGAGCATTCAAATGAAGCCCAAGTTGATTAACTGTATGAAAATGATCAGACTTTTGCCTTAAATGTTGCACGAATTATTTAACCCAAACTTTAATATTGTGTTGACTTGACTCTTAGTGAAAACTAGTATGTAGCCCCGTGCTACCGCACGGAAATGGATATATTATTAATCATGAGCTTATTCATATTTAAAAGGCTCAGTTAAGTCTAAATTCATATTATTAACCAGAAAATTTCATTAACAAAACTTAGCAGTATATATATTTTACACAGAAAGATGAACCTTGGTGACAATGTTTATCCAAAAGATCCATTCACGCTTTTGAATCTTCAATCTCTATTGGTGATTGAAATTTTCGCAGCTTAAAAAATTAAAAAAAAAAAAAACCCTCAGAGTTGTACTCATTTTGTAGTTTTACGATGGGTCATTTTGTAACATGATGGGCATTTGTGTGAAGAAAAAACCTCTGAAGTTCCATGGTTGATAAGAGAAATTCTCTCCAATCTCTTTTTATAAAGAGAGGGGTTTGTGCGCGTTTTTATACATCCTTCATAGTTGTATTATCACGAAACAGGTCCAATGGATTTAGATTGATACTACCGATTTCCAAAGCATGAGTGTTTAATGTGTTATTAATTTCATCTCATTGGCTTCTGCACATGACAGCAAAATTAAAAATAATTAGATTGTACTCGTGTATAGTAAAATTGGACTCCAATTTCATATTCTAATTGAACAATTGGAATGATAATATATGATAGTAACAGCAATAGGAAAATTCAAATAAAATTTTGAATTAAATTGTAACAATCTGAATAAAAAATTCCAGAAGAAAGACAGGGTGGAGTGATCCACTCCAAGAAGGCGACCAAACTTGCGTAAATATAGAATAATAAATCTCTCTCCGGAAAATTTACATTGTTCATAACCTTTACCTTCACTGAACATTTTAAAAACATAATGACTCACATCTGCCATCCAGACATCTACAGCCGGGTCCTCTTCAATTCGCGTGAGATTCCATTGATCACTAAGTTCCTTTGCAGCCTACAAAAAGTATCATCCATCGGTCCACAGCAGTGCTTTCTTCATTGTTATAGGTGCCAAACCTGAACAAAAAGCCAAATATAAGGATAGTGAATTTTAGGCATAAGGTGCATCTAATCACATATTAGCAATTTATAACAAATGTAAAGATGCAAACTTTGTAAGTGAATAGTAAACAAAACTCAGTGTCAGAACCAAGAAGAAAACACTTTAATCCGAAACTTAGTGCAAATGTAAAGATGCAAACTTTGTAAGCAATTTATAACAAAGATGCAAACTCTGGCTTTGCTATCTTTTTGGAAATTATGCAATGTACCCAAACCAAGTTCTTATCACCGATATTAATCTCTTTGGTTTTCACGTTTGACTACAAAATCAAGAAAAAACTTAATTAGCATAGTAACTCACTTGACCCGATACATAGAAGTGGTTTTAATGAGAATGAGCCCACATACATTTAGCCACATGATGCAAAACTCAACTTCAATTTCAAATTCTAGACACATGGCACAAAATTAGAGTTCTAATTTGGAATTCAATTTCACACTCTCTCTACTTCACTTATTATTTTATATATAGATTAAGCAACAAATAATATATTATCAAGTGAGAGTAATTAATTATTATGACGTTGATTTTTCTCTACCAAAAAGAAACAAAATATGGCGTTGATTTCAGTTTCTTTTTTTTAAGGTACAACTTTTTTGAAGAACCTCATTTTTATAAAACTGTAGCAAATGGTCATAGTCGTAAATTTTGTTTCCGTGATCTCAGCAAAAAGAAAAATGAAAAAGATATCATTATCAAACTTCCGTCCACGCAATTTGATATTTACCTACGCTAAATTTTGATTACTAGGATGTTCTAATTATCAACACCCGGGCCTGCAACTTTCAACATTTCAATTAGGTTTATCTTCCACATTCAGAATTCAGACAACAAAAGGTCCAAAAACAAGTCAATATCACAATATAATTGGACCTGTTCATATTCATGTCCAAATTCATTAGGCAAAAATGTACTTTTCTTTTCCTCCCTATGAGTAAGATAGGGATTAAATCCTATATTTCAAACTTATGAAAGAGGCGATACGTCATCTAACTATTAGATTATCAAAAAATAAAAGGTTCTTTTAGTCCAACACATTTGTGTTGTCGACTTCTTGTTGCTTGCTTGCTTGAATATTTCTAATTTGGAAACTTAAATTTATCGATAATCAATATGGACTAAGATCCCATGTGTGCAATTACTCTATTTTTTCTTGTAAACTTTTTTTTTTTTTTTTTTTTTTAACATTTAGTTTTTTAATTTAATGGTTGAGATTGAAAATTATTTTTTTAACTTTCAATCTATTTGCAGGGGTGGAGTTAAGAATTTTTGTTTAGTAGGCCAAGTGGCCAAATTGCAACACTAATATATTTATTAAGACAACCCCCCTCCCCCCACACATACATATATACATATGCTTTTTTATTATATACACACACATATATACACACACTTTTTTATTTGATAAGTTATATATATACACACACTCAACGAAAAAAAAAAAGAGGTTAGCATTTTCAATCAAAATTATGTTTGATAGTGATCTTTCATAAAATAAAATTCATTTTTACCATTTTCATAGTGAAATTCTTAAAAAGTTTCATTTTCGATACAAATTATCAAATTTTATACTAAAGTAAGTAAAAAAAAAATCTTTCAATTGAGCTAATGAAATTTTCAATAACATGAATGATCCAAAACTTGAGGAACAAGTTAGGCTTCAAACATATTTGAAACTATTTTGCTTTAATACATTATGTGGCAACTAAAGAGACATTTCATGTGTAGTTTTAGTGACAAGAATTTTTTAGTAAGTCAATGACTTGTTATTCGCCACATAATGAGTTGAAAAAGATAGATTCAAACATTTTTAGTGCCAAACTTTATTAAATATTTAACAGATATAAGAGCATATTTTACAATAAAAAATAGAACTGTGAAAAATAAAGTCATGTCTTTATAACTATTAGACTAATTATTATTTTTAAGAGCATCATTGGACTAATTCAAATACTTGGGGGGGGGGGGGCTAGCTCTTTTTTTTGTATACTAAATTTTGAAAACATTAAAATAATTATATATATATAATTTTCAAAATTTTGGGGGCCAAGACCCCCACCCTTGAACATAGCTCCGCCTCTGTCTATTTGTTTTACTTAAGAATATAATTGTCACACAACTTCCAAAAAAAAAAAAACATAAAGAGCAAAATAGCCATCCATATTTGTCTTTCAAGCACTAACTAATTTCAACCTCTTCGGATGGCAAAATCCAGAGATGAACGGTGGTCCTATCAATTTCTCGGTCTAGATAGGGCCGGACCTAGGCCTAGGCCATTTAAGCCATGGCTTAAGGCCCCCTAACATGAAAAGGCCCCTAAATATGGGGGCAGTAAGGGTTTTTTTTATTATTATTTTAAATTAAATAAAAAATGTGAGTTAGGGTACATTTTTTTCCCAAGGCCTAAAATATTAGAGTTACGGTTAGTATATTACAAGTTTTATTATATAAGTCCTATAAATTGATGTATCACTAATCACATGAAGTAATTCAATACTCATTTATTCTTTTGTTGAAGTATCACCTCATTGCTGCATCAGTTTGTAAGCTTTTTGTAATAAAATTTATAGTAAGTTTAGCATTTTCTCCAAAACAAAAACAATATGAATTAACAGAAATGCAACCTAATCTTTAATAAGTTAATGAAAAATGCTAAAGCTAATACAGATTTTACAACAAAAAACACATAAACTGATGTGACAGTAATATGATTGGTGTCACTTAAATAGTATAATAAATGAATATTTGAATAACTTTTTTTTAATAGGTGACATGTTGGTTTATAAAACCTATATAGTAAGTATCATTAGCTCACTTTAGGTGAATTGGTCATATTAATAAGTATGAATTAATAATAGATTTGAAATAAAAAATATAAAAAAAAAACTAAATATTATTTAAGCGATATCTAGATGTAAAAGGTCCCTTTAAAATTTCCGCCTTAGGCCTCAAACTATCTTGGGCCGGTCCTAGCTCTAGAGAACCCTTCTTGTCTCACTCCACATTTACTTACTCTTACAAATCCTCAATATCTCATCCTTGTCCCACTCATCCTTTTGTTTCACTATGAAAGCTTCTTCAAATTCTGGAAAACCAAATTAGAGTCACCATGGGCTCCTAGGCTTTAGGGATGGAGCCACAAACGATGGTGAGATCCCATTAACCAACACCACGAGGGACATCACTCCAAATAGCATTGTTTTGTTCAAGCAATATCACTATACTGACCGTGAAAATTCTTTGGTGACGATCGAATTAATTAATCCTTGTCTCTCTATGCCTTCACGCCGAATGTTGGAAATAAAGGAGAGATATTACCTAATTTTTTCTTGAAAATTACACAATATGATTTTACCAAAAGAGGTGGCGGAGATTAGACGTGGACCAAGTCATTGTCTTGAGACAAATCATGCCGTCTATGGTATATCCGATGTAGTTAGATAAACAATTTCTGCACGTTATCCCCAGGATACAACAGCCTAGTCAGCTTTGCTGATTATCCTTGCGAGCCTACACTGCTCGTAGGATATAAGCTCTTTATAGTACTTTCTTTTCCCATAAAATTTAGTAAAAGATATATTTTGTGAATAGTAAGAAGTAGTAGATGGTAAATGTTTAGAACAATAATAAAAATTGTTTTTGTAGTTCAAAAATAATGTGTCTTAGAAACTTTTATTTCTTTCTATATATATATAGAGCCATACATGTAGCTTGTCTTTAGCCAAAGAATAAAAACATTTGCTAACTTTAAATGGTTATAAATTTGTTCAAATCAATATATGATCAAAAGGTTTTTATATATATATATATACACACATAAACCGGTCAAAAGAGTTTTTTTTAAATTTTTTTATTTTTACGTTGAGGCAAGTTAATAGCCAAAATCAAGTGTGTCTTTTAGTGTTATAATGCTATTGAAAACAAAATAACAGCTCATAAAATTAATATTCTCCTTTGAAACTTTGACTATACACAATAATTACAACCAAGAATGGAAACTATATAAACCATCAATGGTAAATTATATAAATGTATAGTTGTATAATTTTTCTGATACTTTCCATCTATAATGTTACTATTAAATATATTAAAAGAAACGTTTTAAAGCAAAAGTTTATAAAAGAATATATACTAAAAGCTGTCAATGTATGGTATTAAAAATCACATTAATTTTCAAGACTTTTCTTAACTAAAACCATTGACAATACTTATTCAAATTTTGAATTATATTTGAATTTCAAAATTTAACAATCAACGTATCTGACATTAAGGAATAATTGATTTCATCAATTTTATAAAAATATCCAACATCGAATGTCACTGTTGCTTTGCCATTTGCTTGCGGAGGTGGTCAATGAGTGCTTGAAAGCTAAATCTAAAGGGTATTGTATTTTGGTCTTTATTATTCTGGGCGAGTTGTGTGGCTATGCTCAATTAGAACAGAGTGCATATTTTTCTTGGTGGGAGGACCAATAGATATTATTAATGTGGTCCTCGAGAAGGTGTGAATAATTTCTTCATATATCTTTTAATTTTATACTCGTTATTGAACTCTAGTTTATTGAAAATATGACCTAAGCACCACGTCTGTCAAAACAACAAAAGTATAATATGTTTAGAGTGTATACACCCATCCCTCTCAGAATACGAGTGGTGGGTCTCATGTGTTGAGAAAGATCGAGTGTATACAACGTACACCCCTAGAGGACCTAGACATGATATACCTCTCGTCAAAACATAGGACTGCCACCTCCAGTTAAATGTCTAATGCCTCCCTATAAAAGGACCACTTCCTTTTTACTTAGGATTTGGAAAAAAAAAATTGCAAGGGTTTAGACCATGAATGTGGGCTTTGTCCAATTGTTGATGAATGAGCATTCAAATGGAGCCCAAGTTGTATAACTGTAGGAAAATTATCAGGCTTTTGCCTTAAATTTTGCACTAATTATTTGACCCAAACCTTAATATGTGTTAACTTGACTCTTGGTGAAAATTAAGCGACAAATAATATATTAGAAAAATTATTGTGTATTTTCATAGTATTATAAATGTGTATTTTTTTTTCTCACATGAATTATAAGTTTCACTAATTAAATTTATGATGAGACCCATTATTCATATGAAAAGAAGGAGTACACATTTATGATATTATCAAGTGAGAGTAATTAATTATTATGACGTTGATTTTTCTCAAATAAAAAGAAACAAAATATGGCCGTTGATTTCAATTTTTTTTTTTAAGGTACAACTTTTTTGAAGAACCTCATTTTTATAAAACTGTAGTAAATGGTCATAGTCGAATATTTTGTTTACGTGATCTCAGCAAAAAAGAAGAAGAAGATATCATTATTAAACTTCTGCCCACGCAATTTGATATATACCTACGCTAAATTCTGATTACTATGATGTTCTAATTATCAATACCCGGGCCTGCAACTCTCAACATTTCAATTAGATTTATAGTCAACATTTTGAAGTCATTATCACTATATAATTGGACCTGTTTTTATTCATGTCCAAATTCATTAGGCAAAATTTACTTTTCTTTTTCCCCCCTATGAGTAAGATAGGAAATAAATCCTAGATTTCAAACTTATGAAAGAGGCGATACGCCATCTAACTATTAGATTATTTAGTCCAATATATTTGTGTTGTTGACTTGTCGTTTCTTGCTTGTATATTCCTAATTTAGAAACTTAAATTTATCGATAATTGATATGTTTTCTTTTATAATTTTTTTTACTTTTTCACTTTTTAACGTTTAAGTTTTTTTAATTAAATGGTTGATATTGAAAGTTGTTTTTTTAACTCTCAATCATGCAATTGCATGCGGTGGTACAGATCCTCATATCTCAATCATTTGGATACAAAAGTCTACATAAATAGAGACCTGATCTAATAAAACTCTTATATCTATTTTATTTATATATTATTTTGCTAAAGAGACTCGATCTAATTCCTTAAAATGAGTAGTTCATGATTCATCCATTTACTTCTTTATTCTAATTTATGACTTATGAGGCCCTGTCCAAGCTCTAAAAGCACCCATCATCCCAAGTTCATCATTAATTTTGGAAAATTAATGATGAACTACTCAATCAAATTCAAACCTGAAAGGTTATTAATAAATGGAAGGTACTCATTAGGACTCACAAAGAGCTGAATATATGATCCATAAAGGCGTATCAAATATCAATCCAATAGTACCGTGCCCTGATTGAGTTAGCTAGGGTTGATAGAAAGAAATAATATTACAGGTTAAACAATTAGTTTTGTCTTGTTGAATGTTAATTTTTATTTGGAAGATAGTATTTTATTTCAAACCATATAATATATACAAGAGTGCCTTTATATAGTAAGTATGTTAATTGTACAAGTATGTGTATAAGTATGTTAATTGTACAAGTATGTGTATTAAGCAAAACAAGTAGAGTATGCCTAAAGCCCACAAACTTATTGCATGTTAACACTGGTAGTTTGTATGCATACACTTCCACTTATCCCAAATTAAACGTAATAAAATATAAAATGATCGTATCTTGAGAACTTGAAGGTTTTTTTTTTTTTTTTTTAAATAAAATTTTTTAATTTTATTTCTATAATTATTTTTATGATATAATAAATTTGAACCTATAATGTATGTTTTATGATAATTACTCTTTTCAAGTCAAAATATCTAGTAATTTTTAAGGTAGGCGAAATTCGATTCAAGTTTCTTATTCTACAATAAAAACCTCTATTATTTGAGTTTTCAGGAACCCACATAACATAATAAGATATATATAGTTTTAATTTCTTGATCAAGAATTACAACCAAAGTACATGAAAGTTTGCTATTTTTCAAAATATGGAGTATAAATTTTCTGAAGGAGAGAAACAACGAAGACTCCGAATATCACGCATTATGTCCGAATTTTAGGAGGTGCAAACAATTTGTTTAGGTTATATATTTTATCTTCTAAAAAACAGGTTATAAATATATTTTCGTTTTCTTTCTTGTAATTGCACTGCATGTACATCTACATTTCTCTCTACCGTAGATTACCCTAAAAATTATTCTCGAGAATTTTAATTCAACTACATAATAATATTTCTGTCAATCTGTCATAGACTTCGCGATATGACCATCTAATGTTCATTAAAACCGCCACCACAATGTGATAACTTGCCATGTAATTTTTAGAGCAGGTAATTAGGATTCAATATTATTATAATATTTCCAAAAGCTGAAATGCATCAAGCAATCAGTAAAAGGTTTACTACTTGTTAGATTGATCATTGGTCACAAATGAGCAAATTAGAATGTTTTCACATAGCCCCATGCAATGTCATTGTTTGTCCAATGGTGCCTCTCAATGCATTTCTTGGCTGGGATACACAAATACTTCATTTGAGGTGTACGTCTTAATTATATCGTATCCATATTATAACGATGTCCTATTTATTGTATTATGTTATAGCTTTTCAAAAAACGCTTGTGTTGTCGTATCATACCCATATTTGTGCATCCTAGTTGTCTGGTGCTTAAAAAAAAGAATTTGCACTTAAGAGGTCTCTAGTTTTGATAGGTGATGCCCCTTGGAATCTAGAACTGATATTTATTGAGAAAATTGCTGTGAAAGTGAGAGAGTGGTGCCCCCTTTTAGTCAATGATATTCCTTCCCACGAGTTGGAGTTCCTGGTCAATAACGAATATTGTTTTTAGGTTCAGAATTCAGATTGAATGGTAGCAAAAGATGGGTCAAATTAAGGGACACCCCAATATAGAAGGGCAAGTTGGGCACCCAAAGGGAATCTTTAAGTGCTCACTCATGGTCTATTTCATTTTACATTATACGCAGAGTTAGGTCATATTGACTGATCCATAAGTGATATGACTCATGTGGGATCGATATCAATCATTTCCAAAAATCTCATGATTTGGAAAAGGTTTTATATATTATGGTTTGTATATATGAAGTTTTGTTCATGCTAATTAAAAGGGAAATGACAACTATACTTGTGAACACGTACGAGCATTCTTATTTTTAAATCTATAACATAGGTATATATAAAATGGTTCGGTTAATATATGTTCTTAAGACATACATTAATTATCTATTTTAGAAAATTTTTTAATAAAAAATTGAAAAAGTTGTTAAAAAAGTTAATTACATTTTTACCTTCTCATAAAAAATTATAAAATAGTTTACTAACGTATGTCTTAAAACCCAGTATAAAATTGAGTACGTCCTCCTTCAAAAAATAAATAATAATAAAAAAAGTCCAAGATGACTTGCATTTTGAAATCTTTTTCTAGAAATAGTCAATGTTCTAGGTCATTAAAATGAGTATACGGTCTAACAAACAATTTCAACCAAAAAAAAAAAAAAAAACTCTCTTCATGATGGAAGGCTGACTCTGGAGTCTAGATATGAATGCGCTTACCTTTTCAACTTATAATCATTTTGCGAGGCTTTTTTCCCAGGGAAGCGTATCTGGACACAACTTAACTTGAGAGAGTTTTTATTATCCTAATTAGTAATTACCGGTCTTTCCAGTTGGAAAAAGCCACAACCAAACCAGCACTAAAACAATTTAATCATTTGGTCTCACCGAGTCTTTGTCAATGGTTTTTGTATAGAAAGCTACGGAATTTATATTCGAATGATTTATTTGAACATAGATGGCTAGCAATAATATAAAGTTATATATTGGTAGTGTTACGTATTAAAAAAAAAAAAAAAGGGAAAAAAGAGAGAATTGCATATCTATAATATTTTCACAACAAATCTTAAGTGATAAGTTGTTATTGGTAGGTAAAAAAATAATTTCAATAGTGAGTTGAAATTAGAATTAATAATAACTTACCATTTAGAATTTATTGTGAAAATATTGTAGTCGTAATACTTAAGAAAATGGTTATATTTTGGTAGTATTACAAAAAATGAGGGCTATAGTCGCGTTTCAAAAACGCAGCTATAGACCCTAAAAACGCAGCTATAGGATATAGCCGCGTTTTCTATAGCCACATTTACAAACCCAAGAATGCATGCCCCTCAATCATCCAACTGAGTAATAAACTTTCCTTTCTTTAAAGAAACCGTATTATTTTAAATGAAATTTTCTTAGTTGTAAGAGAATTCTTTGAATTGAAATCATCCATGAATCACATCAATTAGATTGCAATTTCTTGGTGATAAACGGCATAAGTGTACTTAATTCTTTCAAAACATCGACTTGGCCTAGGATAACGTACGAAGCTGCTAGTTTTTTGACTTGTACGATGTCTATTACAATAAGACAATCACACAAATACACGTACTTGTCTACACTTTAACAATAATCTGGCCAATAGCGTCTAATATTAGCTCTATATATTGGTTTGATTCTAGTAAAAAAGAATTAAAATAAAAAACCCCTCTAGATAAGTAGATATTGGTTCACTTAAGAGTTTCATTTGGTAATTCCATAATTGGAATTGCAGTAGAAAGTAGAACTTTTACCGTAGAACTTTTGTTATGGAGTTTTTGTGATAAAGATCTTCAACTGAGAAGAGTTTTAGCAATAATGATAAAAGGGTATGTTTGGTATGGTGTAATAGCTTTTGTAATGGAATAGCTATTCATATGTAATAACAATTCGATTATTTGGTTATATTTTTATAGACAACGATTTTCTCCAAACATGTTTGGAGGAACTACTGCAAAAAGGAACAGGTGTCAAGCACAGAAAGAAACACATAAAGAAGGCTCATGTGCGTTGCACATGACCCGTTTTAAGTTGAGTGCCCTTAACCCTAACGTTAACAGCGTTAGCCAGAAGGACACGCCTCACTGCTCTCTCATCTCCTCCAAAGAGCTTCCTCTCTCTCAACCTCCGGCCACCTCTATTTTTCTTCAACAACCTCAGACCGGCAAGGGCATTTACTCTCTCAATCTAACCCAGATGGCACACAGCCAAGTCAAGCCCCTCTCATCCTCCTCTACCTCTGTTTTTCTCATATCCACCGCTATTTTCTCAGCAACCTAAGATTGGCAAGAGCTTCCTCTCTCTCAGCCTTCGGCCATGTACTGATGGGAAGAAAATACTCTCTCTTTAAAACCAAATCAATGCCTCTCTCATCCTCATTCTTTGTACTTCTCAGAAACCCTAACCACTGCCACAGGCTCCACCTTTCCCATCCCCCACCCACCTCTTCGGCGCCAAAAACCACCGATTCTAAAAAATCTTTTCAAGGCTCCGACTTCTTTCCAAGTTTCTTACCGAATCCCTCTGTATTTGATATGATTTTGATTTGTTTTGTGTGATATATTTGGATGATTTAATTCTGGTCTTTTCTTGCTGTGATAATTAGATTTCTTGTTTGTAATTTTTTTAAAATTATCATTTTGGCTAGGTTGAGTTCTTGCTGTGATATATTTGTAATTCTTGTTCTGCAATTTGTTTTTTTTGGAGTGGGTTTTGAGAATGAGAAAAACAGAGGTGAAGGAGGATGAGGATGAGAGAGGTGTTGATTGGGTTTTAAAGAGAGAGTATTTTCTTCCCATCAGTACGTGGTTGGAGACTGAGAGAGAGGAAGCTCTTGCCAGTCTCAAGTTGCTGAGAAAATAGCGGTGGATATGAGAAAAATAGAGGTGGAGGAGGATGAGAGGGGCTTGGCTTAGCTGTGTGCTGTCTGGGTTAGATTGAGAGAGTAGATGCCCTTGTCGGTCTGAGGTTATTGAAGAAAAACAGAGGTGGCCGGAGGTTGAGAGAGAGAAAGCTCTGTGGAGGAGATGAGAGAGCAATGAGAGGCATGTCCTTTGGCTAACGCTGTTAACGTTAGGGTTAATAACACTCAACTTAAAATGGGTCATGTGCAACGCACATGAGCCTTGCTTATGTGTTTCTTTCTATGTTTGACACCTGTCCCTATTTGTAGCAGTTCCTCCAAACATGTTTGGAGGAAATCCGTGTCTTATTTTTATTACATGGATTAGTTATTATAAAGGAATAACTATAATAGGTTTTGAAATTAATTTATTTCCAAAAATATAAATTTTCCTTATACATCATCTTTTACAGACTTTCCGTATGTAACAAAGGAATGTAACAACCAAATTTATGGATAATAATAGTTATTCCATTACAATATCTTCTATTTTCAGTAATAAAAATTACTATTCCTAATGTAATATTCATTCATTGTACCAAACATGCCAAAAGTGTTTTTGAAGTTGTTACCCTTATTTAGAGCATCAGCATTAGGGAATGTAAGACCCCCAATTGCTATTTTACAACCCCAAAACATAAAAAAATCCACTTAATACGGGTGTGTATATCCGAATTTTTTTACAAACTTGCTACAATGAGTTCTTAGCATTCACATCTAGGGATGCAAAAAAATATTTATTTTACATCCTAAAAACCTACTTTTTCTGTTTTACCATCCCATTTTACAACTCACCCAACATTTTAGTTTCTAATTTTATATACAACTCATTAAATTATATCAACAAATAATACAAACAAATTAATTCTACAATGGTATTACCCATTACCGTCTCAAAAAACTTATAAGAACTTATAAAACAAATTAATATTTGAGAACAAAAAACTTTTACAACCTAGCTACAATGAGTTCTTATTTATAAGAACTCACCGTAGATAGGTTTTAAAAAATTTTGAGTTTACACACTTGGGTAAAGCGTGTTTTTGGTGTGTGGGAGTGTAAAATAGCAACTTGGGGGTTTTACAATCCCAATGCTAATGCTCACTGTAGTAGGTTGTGAAGAATATTTTAATGTGAAAATATTTCTCTCCTTCCTATTTGAGTTCAGTCTCTCTCTCTCTCTCTCTCTCTCTCTCTCTCACACACACACACACACACACACACTTGTCTAGTTGTGGAGATTGGTGGGTTTGGGTCGCGGATATCATGGTGGAGATTGATGGGTTTGGGTCGTGGTGGTTGTGGTTGTGGTTTAGGTTTGCGATCTATGTTGCGGTGGTTGCTGGGCTTGGTTATAACATTTAGGTTTTAGTGGTGGCTAGGTTTTGTTTGCGGTGGTGGTGGTGGTGGCTTGGGTTTTGGGTTTTGGGTTTTGTTTGGGTGTTTGGTGAATTTCAATTTAGGTATTTTGAGTTTCAGTTTGGGTATTGGGTTTGGGTTTGAATCGGTAGTTGTGGTGGTGGGTGGGGCGATTGGGTTGCTCGGCGATGGGTGGTTTGGGTTTTAGGTTTGAGTATTGGCTTTTGTTTGGGCATTGGGTATTCAGTTTAGGTTTGAATCAGTGGCTTTAGTGGTGGGTGGTGCAATTGTTGCTCTGTGGTAGGTGGTGGTGATGGGTGGTTTGAGTTTTGGGTTTGGGTTTGAATTAATGGCTTTGGTGATGGGTGTTGCGATTGGGTTACTCGGTGGTGGTGGTGGGTTTTGTGAATGGTTTGCTCGGCGGTGGTGGTGGGTAGCTAAGAGAGAGATGAGAAAAGAGATTGAAATTAGATAGAGAAGAGAGATAGACAATTATATATATATATATATATATATATATATAATTTTATTGTGTAGTTATATTATTTTAATGGATAGTATGTAAAAATAAGAACTGAGATGTTGGGTGTATTGTTAAATGGATTGGTAAAATAAATAAAGTAATGTTTGATTGGGGGTGGAAAGGTGGAGGGATAGAAAACTTTTTTGTTTGGTTGAGAAGAAAAATGGGAGGATAGAAAATAGAGTTTGTGTAAATGTACTCAAATCATATGCCCTTATTAAAAAATGATGCCCAATTTTTTTTTTTTTAATTTAAGGCAATCACCTAAGTTTATTAAAAAAGAAGAATCATGCCTAGTTAAAAAGAAAAAGTAAAAAAAAAAAAGAAAAAGAAGAAGAAGAAGTAAAGAAAGAAGAAGATCAAAACACCTTAAAAAGAACCAAACAACAAGCCAAAAAAGCCAAAAAACACAAGAACTGAAGCAGTGTATCACACCCTAGAAAAAGAAAAAAAAGAAAAAAAAAAAACCCGTGAGAAGAGGGGTTGTTTAGTCATTTGACTGCAACTATTCTCTTCTTTATTTTCTCCCCAAATTGGGGAGATAGCATTTTGGTGGGTCTGTAAAATCATGCCCTTCTAGTTTTCCCTCTTTAAAATCCACCCAACCAAACACCTTAGAAAAATATTTTATCTCCCATTTTCTCTTCTCTCTTTTCCATCTTCTCCAAAATTCACCCAACCAAACAAACCCTTAGAGTAGTTAAATGATTGCATCCTAAAGGATACGGGGTTTGAAGCAGAGATGGCAAAAATGGACACACCCAAACCCAGACTTGATAACCTACTCAATCTTGAAGTAAAAATATGGGTAAAGGTAGGATTTTTTTAGACCCATGAAAAGTGGGTCAACCAAAACCTGACTTGCTAGAAGGACGGGTTGGGTTAAGTCGATTTGTGAGTTATCAGGTAGACCTTTTTTTTAAAGAGATTTTGTGTGTGTGTGTGTCTTTTTATTATTATTTATTTCTTATTTATTTTTGCTTGTTTAGGCTTTCTATCTTTGTTTTTCCTTAAAAAAAAACCTTTGGGATTTCCTAAGATTTTTTTTTTTCTAAAAACCTATGGGATTTTTTCATTGAAAACTTTTTCCTGAAAACTCATTGGAATTTTCTTAAAAAGCATTCTCCCAAAAACTCATGGATTTTTCCCTAGAGAAACACTTTTCCAAAAACATGGGATTTTCCTTTTGAAAAAATATCATTCCAAAACTCATTGGACTTTAACATTTGAAAATTGTTTTCACAAAATTCTTGGAATTTCTCATAGAAAGTATTTTCCCAAATTCCTTTTACTAATCCATAGAATTTTCCATCCTTTTGAAAATAAACTTCATTTTACAAAAAGACCATAGCATTATACTTTTCCAAAATAAGAAATTTTACAAAATTATTTTTCTTAGAAAAAACCCAAAAATAATTTTGATTGATGTAAAAGCCCTCTTTTTTGAAAATACCAAAAAGACAAATAACATGTTTTAAAAAAAATTATTTTACAAGACCTTTTTTTTTTTTTTTTTTGCAAAAATCCAATAAGAACTTGAATTAAATATCCTTTGAAAAATCCCTTAAAACTTGTTTTCCATAAAACCACCATTTTTCAAAATGATTTCCAAAATTTTAAAAAATAGTGATTAATCCACGGTTTAAATTTAAGAGGACTCCAAACTCAAGCCAACATAGACCCCTCCCTTGAAATTAAACCTTTTTTTTTTTTTTTTGTCCTTTTGTAGGAGAAAATACATGGGAGATTAAATTGCAAAATTAACCGTACTAAGCTTTCTAAAGGAGAGAGGTTAGACATATTTAATTTTCCAACAAATAAGTGAAAAGTATGTGTACTTTACTTGCAAAACAGTTTTAAAATAAACCTTTTCCAAAATCCCAAATACCAAAATGTTTAAGTTACCTTTCAAATAATGAGTTATAGGAATGCATCTAAAATAAGGTATCATCAAAAGGTGGGTGTTGTAGGGTGCTTAAGGCCCTCCTCACACATAACTGAGCTTCCAAGTCCATACCTTCCGGTTTGAAACATTTTTTCTTCCCATTTTAGCTTACAAGTTCTTAGGATTTTCTTAGTTAAACTAGGAAATAAAATCGATTAGATTAGGTAACTAATAACACATTTGGAAATAACCAATAGTTGGTGACAAGTACTTATAAATGAATGAAAAATAAAATGACACACTTATGCATGTACAATGGTACATAACCCTAAATGTCACACACAAGTCATCACACACACACGTACGACATCAAAAAAATCTGGTGGTCGACACTGACCATTAAAAATAATGATTGCATAGCTAAATCAAACCCATGTAGCTATCATAAAAATGAAAGAAAGCCAAAACAATATTCATGTGATAAGTTTATGCAACAATGTATGAAAGGACACTAGCAACTCCAAAATCTTCTAAAAATAGTTTCCATAAAATTAGCCGGTTAGAATTAGCGTGAGAGAGAAAGATTTTAGGGTTAAGTTTAAAGGGCAACCTTGAAACCTTCTTTGGTCATAAAATTGAGAGGAGCAATATCATTCGGGTTTGGGTTCAAGGTTTTAATGGCAGAGTATGAAGTGCACTCAAACGGGTTTTGGTTTTTAATTGGGGAAGATGAGCTAAATAATTTGGCTTGGCAAAGGCACACATACAAGTTTGGGTTAGAGATTCTCGTGGGGTAAATTTTAATAAAAACTAAGTTGCTACCTCATTGCTCGGTTAGAGACATAGACAAGAAAACTATCGAAACTAGACTGAGGGATCAATAATGCTTTTTTTTTTTTTTTTCAAATAAAAAAATTAGGAACTTAAAGTGTGCATTTAAAACATAAGGACTAAAATTGCTCAGTTTATAAATTTGGGTCCTATTAATGAGTGCCCTTAGGATAATTGTTAATCAATTATTTTAGAAAAATTTTAACATCAAGAGAAATATTAAAGGTCATTGAAAAAATTTATTTCTTTTTTTGATTTCATATAAAAAGTTTCTAAAAATATATCTTAAATCAATGTCTTAACACATTTGTTAAATTTTCCCTATAAAACCTTAGGGACCCTAATTGTTTTTTTGTAAATTATTTTTTTCCATGAACATTTATGTTTACTATTGTTTGAGCAAGTAAATGTGAACGCTCAAGGCAACGACGTCCGACGCTGCTAACTCTGCTATCAGGATTCAGATTCACACAACAGACCAGTCATGCATGGCGGGCCTCAGCCTATACGCTGAATCGGTTTCTATTGGTCGGTGCTATGATACCCAATAAATATTCTCAGAATTATGGGATCATGATGTTATATTAAGTATTGTTTAGATATTTTTAAAGAGGTTTACGTTTGCCAATGCCTTAGGTCCTCTTGTCTGACCGCCAAGCAAATCAAGACCACATAGATCACGATTTGCGAACTGCTTCAACACCATATAGTCAAAATAATAATAATAATAATAATAATCAATGAGTCTTCTATTTTCCCATTGGTGAACTTGGAGAATGTTCTAAAGCAGTTGTAACAAACGTGTGGTACAAAACTAGCTAAGACCTTGGGTTAATGAACCTGGGATCTGAAAGAACAATGGCTGATGATTGTGCACTTTTAAGCAATCTTTATCAGAATAAAATGACATTGTCAAAACATGTGGTCAATCAATTTTGGCATTTCATTGATCTTGCAATCTAATTAACCTCAATCTTAGTCTTCGATGTGCTCAGTCAATAAAATTACAATCCCCTCTCACATAAATCGTTTGCCCAAATTTTTTTTTTTCCTAGATTGTAAATTACAATCATTGCTTACATATATGAATCGTTTGTCCAAAATTTTTTTTTCCTAGATTATGAATTACAATCATTGCTTACATATATGAAGCGAATTTTTACTGCTAATGGCTTTTAAACAGGGAATAAACACTACACAAATTTTAGTGGAAGGAGCTAAGAGCATTGTAACACCACCGGTTGGCATTTCTTAATATTTCAACAGAAATATGGAGGGTTCAAACCACCCCCAATCCTAGTTATCGATTATTAAAAAAAAAAGAGTAGTGAAAGGAAACTTGTCACCAACTGGCATGATTGAGTATGTCTCACCTTAGTTATAATGTTGAGTGGCAAAAGGTGACAAGTCTTACACTAAGGAAAAAATGAAATATTCCATTTGAAATAGATCATTTTCATAAATTAGATTATACACTATAGAATTAAAGGTGAGTCTATTTTGTTTAGCAAATAAAAAGGGTGAGTCTATTTTAAATGACGTACTATCATTTACACTAATAGATATAAGAAACAAAATTTTAACGGTAAAAATATCTCTCTCTAATTAACTTGAAATGGAATGGATCATATTCCTTACAGTTAAAAGAAGTTTGTAAATCTCGATTATCAATGAAATAAATTAATTGGTCATTTGGAGGTTTTGATCGTACTTGATCATTTGAGGGATTTTGAAGTAATTCTGGTCGAGCACAACCTAGACTTGCTTGATTGAAACATTTAAAGCAAACAAGTTTGTGAGACACTTTCTCAACTCTCACTTGAGCAAAATCATAATATTTTGCAATCTCAGTTTTATTAGAAATATAATTTATGCTACTCTTTTTACCCAGCCTTGTGCACCCATATAAACCATAGGTTGCATGAGACCAAGAAAAGGTTGTCAAGGCAAAGTTGATAGATTCAGATCCGAAGCTTTCTTCTTGAGTCTAAACAAAGAAAAATCACCCATGTACTTTGATCCAAAAGAGAAAAAAAAAGGGTGTTCTTGATACACCTTGAGCTTTAAACTTTTATATGAAACCACAAAGTTTGATTCAAGTGAGTTCACAATTACAGTAAATATTTAAGGACTTCATTGAAGTGTCGGAGGTTTTGGTTAGTGTAGACAAGGTCCATTCGTGGAGAAAATCCAAACGAGAGGATTCTAGTGGTTATTGGGCTAATGCAATAGTGAGGTCAAGCAGAACATTTACGTACGGAGGTAACATAGAAACAGTGGCGTCACCACCTTATGGCCAGGGCGGTCCTGGCAAAAAAAAATTTATATTTATTTCTCTTTAAAAGAAAATTTGGGACCACCTTGAATTTTTTTTTATGTCAATAAAATTAAATTTTGATCCATAATTTGAGTAGCTTAACAATATATTGAGGTCTTTCAAGTAAAAAGGAAAAACTAAAAAAAAAAAAAAAATTGAACTAAAATCTGAAAAAAAAAAAAATAATAATAAAACTACTATAGACTGGGCAGTGATTTGATTCTTTTGACTAACACACTGCCTAATACAACACAATTTTCAACATTTTATTATTTTTTATTACAGTATTATTTTTCTTCACCAGACATATATTACTTACTTCTCTTTTTTAATTATTTTTTCTTGTTTATTCTTAATCACACACGTCTTCTATCTTCTCAATTTTTACACTTCATACTTTTAAATTTTATCACATTTTCATCTACACTTTTATATCTACGTTTTGCATTCTTCCTAGTTCGTAACTTTTGTGTCTTCTACCAGTACTAGTGCGGTAGTGCTTCTTCTCAAGTTTTGAGTCTCAAATTTCTCAGTACGATTTTTTTTTTAGTTGTACGGTACCTTTGTTCATTTCTTTTCTTTTCATTTTTTTTTTCCTTTTGAGGTTTTTTGGCTTACAAAATGCAAATTTGTTTTGGTTTTAAGAAATTATTATTATTATTATTATTATTTTTTTTAAGCACAAACTTCATGCTAGCCGAATTTTGAATTTCGGCCAATATTTACCGAAACACCCAAAATAGATCGGAATGACCCGAAATTTTTTTCGAAGTGGAATAAGGTAGGTTACTGTTCCGATTTGTTTACCGGCATAGTATTTTTCGGCCATTATGGATGGAATATAATGGAATTAATAACATTGAATCAAACCTAATTACTTAAAGGCTAAAAAGAAATAAGATTGTGTAATTTATGCTTCCTAAGGAACACTCTGAACAAAATTCTTGGAGCCACCACTGCATGATAGATAGAATTGCACTGAAAACTTTTGTAAGCATAGATTACCATAGTTGTTTCTTCCAATGAATTTTTGACATGATTGGAACATTGGAGTGAATTTTTCCGCTGAAGAGATTCTTCATTAGTTTTTCACTTCGTTATCAAATATGTGGTTTGCTTTTACTTCTTTATATCTTTATTTTTTTAGGTTTTGTATTATAAATGCCGTTGAGATAACTATTTGTACAAATCATTATGGAATTATCATAATTTAGGCAAGAGAGTACCATATGTTTTTTTTTTTTTTTTTAACTGAATAAAAAAAAAAGAGTCTTCGGTATGAGCTCATTAACCCCATGCCATATGATGGTAATGGGTAATACCACGTGTACAATGCGGATTTTGCTGAAACTATCGCTTGAACCACTTCTTTCTAAATGTTGGGACAAAAATTCTTACCATCAACCTACACCCGTGTGGTAAGAAAGTACCATACGTGGGGTATACAAATCTTCGGCCTCTAATCTGAAGAATAGTGAGCTCTAATTACAATGGCTTAGATTAGGATATGGTGGGCCCAAGGCCAAGACAGGCTAGCTAGCTCTCAGTTCAGCCCGGGGAAAGATGATCCTCAATCTTGGTAGAAATAATATAAGTGGTCGGTTAAGGAACATGACTCCTCAATTGTATGCCACCAAAATATAAAAATGATTCTATTTCTTAAAACATAAGCACAAAATAACACCACAAGTTGCTATAGGAGAAAAAATAATGAGACAAAATATCATTTTCATCTCTCAAAAAAAATATAAAATAAAATATTGTTGGTGCAGAAATTCCGTTTGGAAAAAAAAAAAAAAAAAAGCTGAAAAAGTCAAGAAACGTATGTGTATAGAAACGTATTTATGATTTTATTAAATATTAAATTATTTACAGGATTTTTTTTTAATGATTTATTATGATTTCTTATAATATTTATATAATATTATAAGAAATCAGAAAAGAACCGAAAAATGAAACTTAAAGTATACTTTTTACTTTTTTTTAGAGTTAGAGATAGATTCCAATTATTCCAGCGTTTAATTATTTATTTCTTGTTGTACAAATTTTTTTTTTTAAATTCCCTGTTGAAAGAGATTTCAATGACGAAAAAGATTTCAATGCTACCCAATACCCCTCCCTTCCTATTTAATAGCAGCTGATCTTATTTTACTCTGTTCTAAATGTGAAAGCAGCAAAAGCTATAACTGGACTCAGTTGTAAGGGTTTTTTTTTGGAAAAGAGTTATTAAGTATTAATTAACAATTGGTTTTTTTTTTTTTTTTACTGAATAGGTAGAATTAACAATTGGGTTGAAATTGTGAATCATGAAAATTTTTTAAGTATTTTTGGAATATAAAGGAATTGTATTTTTTTTTCTCACATTTATAGTAAATTTTACTATGAATTTAATTAGTAGATTTTATTATAAATTTAATGAGTGAACCTACCATAAATATAAGAGAAAAAAACACTATTTTTTGTGCTATAAGAGTACGTTAGAATTACCTGTAAATGATGGGGTCAGCTAAAGAAACTGATGAAATTAAATTGTAATTTTTTTGTTTGACAAAGGGCAGCGCAAAAAGGTGTTTGCTCGGGAAGTGATCAACGGTGGTGATTAAATATTGATCCGAATTATCCAGGTCGGTCAAGACGTACCGCTGTCTACAAATTAGGCAATGAACAGCGGTATTTTGATTTTTTTTTTTCAAGTCACGGAGTCTCTCCTTGTGAAGGAAAAAGAAGATACAACTCATTAACTATGCCGTACGAGTTTCATAATTTCCAAGTAGGTGTCACAATAACAAAAGTATATATAAAATTTAAGGTAACACGTTTTGAAGTATGAGGTTTGATTTATAATAATTTTTATTTTCACAATAATTGAGAGTTGACAAGGTTTTTTTTGTAATTTTCATTTAGGTATACTATTAACGTCAGTTTTATTTATTTATTAATAACAATTCATCACTTTAATAGTTGTGAATCTTTTGATGTGCCTCTTAAATTTATTTAATAAAAAAAAAAAAAACCAGTAATGATTATCCCACATTTATCATCTCACGTCATCTTTTATGTTTTTCAACATATTTGTTTTTAATTTTAAAATGAATATATAAGAGCATATAATTATAAATATTTTATAAAAAAAGTATTAAGTAAGAGTGTAGGAAAAAATATATAAGAAAAGTCTTGTGCCACATAAAGTGGCACAAAAAAAGCTACAACTTGTCCATGTGACGAGTTGTGGTTGGTGGAGAGGTGTCCCACTACTATCCTTACCAATCACATAATCGCCACATAAGCGAGTGGTTGCTTTTTCTACACCACTTTATGTGGCATTGAAATGACTCATATATGTAAATATATATATATATATATATATATATATAATATGAAAACAAAAACGTGGACTTTCTGTGTCTCTCATGCACATTCATTTCGGTTTTTCTGTGCCCCACATTTCACGCGTCAAAATTGTCAAAATCACATCCACTTGCCCCATCTAGTTCCTTGTACAAACTCCCTTATATATACCCCAAGATTTTTATGCTCTCATTTGTCCACACATATTATTCTAGTACATCAAAATCATTTATATAGCTTCACACCTAGTTTTTCATCTCTTCAAACTATATACTTCATCAATTTCATACATAGTTTCAAATCTCTCAAAACTGTAATCCATCAACTCACGCGGGTTTCTATGCTTTCCTAGTTTCAAAGCTCTCCAAACTATACTTTGTCAACGAACCAATAAAAAATATTTCCTTTTTGATTCATCCCTGGACTTGAATACCTCATTCAAGAATTTCCGGCGGCGATCGAGCTCTATATATGTTTTATTGTTAAGCTCTCTCTAGCGGGAAAAAGGTTTGGTAATTTGAGGCCATGGCAGGAGCAGCTGGAGGAAGATCTTTAGAAGAAACACCGACTTGGGCTGTTGCCGTGGTGTGTTTCATTTTGGTTCTAATATCCATTATCATCGAGCACATCATTCATCTCATAGGAAAGGTATGTCTATGACTACTTCTACTTAAAACAATTCTCAATTGGGTTTTCGGGGTTTTACTGCTTGGACATGTTTATTTGATTCTGAGTTCAGAATATTGAAATCTTTTCATTGCACCAATTTGCAGTGGTTGAAGAAAAAACATAAAAGAGCTTTATATGAAGCACTCGAAAAGATCAAATCAGGTATACACCACTATTCCTCATGTTCATCTCAATGTTAAAATAAGACAAACTATATACTATTAAAGTATTGATTAACTTTGTTTCTTTGTTTGTTGCTCTTTTGGTTCATGCAGAGCTTATGTTATTGGGATTTATATCCTTGCTTTTAACGGTAGGACAAAGTCCCATTTCAAGTGTATGTGTATCCCAGAAAATTGGAGCAACATGGCATCCATGCAGTAAGAAGCAAGAAGAAGCTCAAACTAATTCTGAAACCAATAGCCGGAGGCTACTAACTGTATCGGATTCCGGCAAAGGGTTTCGGCGCATTTTAGCAGGCGCAGCCTCATCTACAGATAAATGTGCAGCCAGGGTGTGTGTATATTCCATCTTTTGTCTCTTCTTATACCTTAAAGAAAGAATAGGCAATACATTGCTATTTTAATATATATTTTTTATTATTATGTGCCTTTTGAATGATAGAATATTAGTTTGAGTGAGAATATTATACAAGAAACTTAAATCAAATCAAATATATATGTCAAACCAATGTTTGGAATTCCATACCAAACTTGCAATTTGCGCAGAATGGGGACGAGGGACACTTTTTAATTGTCAAGTTTACAACGTATGGAATGATTTAATTTGTCCACGGTTTTACAACAAAGTTCTTGACTTTTTTTGTCTGATCATTAATATTCTTTTCCTATTACGCGCTTCTTACGGTATATTTTTTAATCCTATTATGTAGTTATGGAATCAAAAATTAATTTATTCAAAAGAATCTTTATCATGAGTTGGTGATGACTTATGTGCTAATCAAGCTAGGTTCATCGTTGTGTTTAAAAAAGGAACAAAAATCTAGCATATGGTACATTTGGGTCTAATTAGATCTTAATTTGGGTATGTTTGCTGTTCTAATTTGCAGTCTATGGTCCCATTTGTGTCCAAAGATGGTATTCATCAACTACACATTTTTATCTTCGTGTTGGCTGTATTTCACGTCCTTTATTGCGTTCTCACACTGGCTTTGGGTAGAGCCAAGGTATTTATTCATTTATCCTACCAAATTTACTTAAATTACTTTTAACTATTTTTTTCCCCGAAACTCACACTAGGCCTGTTTGGTTCCAGATGAGAAGTTGGAAGCATTGGGAGACTGAAACAAGAACAGCTGAGTACCAGTTCTCACACGGTTAGCCCAAATTAACATTATGTAGCTTGATTTTGTGCTTATACATAGGTACATTTACATTTGTATACTGACTTAGCCTAGTATTGCATGTGTCACAGACCCAGAGCGATTCAGGTTTGCAAGGGACACATCATTTGGGAGAAGACACTTGAGCTTTTGGACCAAAACACCTGCTCTCATGTGGATAGTAAGTAACTCTTTTCCTCTTTTCCCATTGAGTTTACTTTGGTACAATGGTGCTAAAAAAGCATATGCTTCTTGCCAAAAAGTAACACTTAGATAAATAAACTCTCTCTTAAATCATGCCAAAAAGTAGGAAGAAAAGAAATCACAAGTTTGAATTTTTCTGAAGCTAGCAGTACTTGTACACTTTATTGAACTTTTTGTGAGTTACACTAAGCTAAACTTCATTTTCATCCTCTTCTGCAAAATGATAAAAAAATAAGAACCCCACAAGCCAACTTGACAAAGCATGTAGGTGAAAGATGAATTATTGAATCCCCTTCTATAGGAGAACATATCTTTATCTTAGATTTGACATCAAGTCGCAATGGATGGAATTATTAAATACCAATGGTTTCAAACTTTCAATTGAAAGTTTCAAGAACAAGAAATACCCTACGCTAATTGCTGTCACTGAGATAGCTAGGTTTCATTATGCGTGTTTTCTAATTATTAATGTCACCATAGAAATTATAAGGATCAGTTTTGTGGGCATATAATGCATTTCCACTTTGAAAATCACATGACGTTCTATTATACCTAACAAAAACGGACCCATGTCCCATTAATTGTCGACAAGAACAGTGCATTATCACAAACGAAGTCTAGGGCTCATATTCAAATAAAATTCCCTCTAGCCTTTTGTTTTTGGTTCACATTGATGGACACGGCTTGTGTCTAGTGAAAATTTCCACTGAACACGTTGGATGGTGGACATGTGTCCAAGTGGACACGTGTCCACCATCACTTCCACTAGACACAAACCACACCCCACATTGATTGTCATTTACCAAGAAAGTTCAATATGCTATTTGGTTGGTGTAAGGACTCAATTTGTAATGATCCCAAATTCGTATTGGGTTCGAACGTTAAAGGCCCAAACAATAAATTTGTAGAGCGTGGATGTCAAAGAACTATGTTAACTCTAAAAGAAAAACGATTAAACCTCACGTTTATAGATAGATTAGCACTGATATAACGATCAATTTCTCCTTGAAACAAGTTCAGTTCTTTAGTTCATAAGGTTTTCTTCTAAGTACTCTCTGTTCAAAAGTTTCGATCCTTTTTCTCAACGTGTTCTTCCATGTTATATACTGCCCTCTTGGTGTCATCTTCACCACACACGTGTAGGTTGGGTTCGGGGGATCCCTTCCTGTCCATTTCAATACCTCCTGAAATCTCCAACCAGCAGCTGTAAGGCTGTCCTATCACTGTTCAGGCATCATTAGCACATTAATGCGGCCAGAGAGTTGGCTGAGAGGCAATTAATGCGGATGCAGCTGTTGTTAAAGATATTTGTTTACCTTTTCTTTCTTACCCTTGGTCCCATGTCCCACCTTCAGTGGTAATGTAATTCTGAGGTGTGTTTGCAACAATGTGGCGTTCAGGTCGTCCTCGGACTCATACTGCCGAGAAGGATTTTGTCATCGGACGAATACTGAACTCACCTCACATGATATCTACTCTCCGTTTCATTTGGTTACCCTTATGACCTGATATGGGCCTCCTCGGACGGTTTTACGTTCTCGGATGGGCCACAGGCCCAGTTAATACGATTTTAATAATTTATTGATTATCCGGCCCCCACAGTTGGTATTTTTATTGAACTTCAATCTCAAATCTAATTCTGAGTATCACATCTAAAAGTAATTGTACCATATTATAAGCTAAATTGATGACTTCAGAATTATTTTCAAGTAGAATACCCTTTATGATCTCTTCTTTTTTTTTTTTCTTTTTTTTTTTTGAGATAAATCAAATTCCCTTTATATGTTAAAAAAAAAAAAGAAAAAAAAAAAGGAATTTCAAAACCTCGAAGTATTGCTAAGTAATTTTATATGCTTGATGTATTGATGTGCTTCAATAAATAAAAGACAACCTTCTCAAGATTATGTGCATGTCAAGAGTCACTAAGAATTGTTCAAATTAAATAAATAAATAAAACTACAAAATTAGAAGAGCTTGGTATCTCTTTTCCTTCATACACACACGTACACATATATGATGCGACATTTCCTTCAAAGAAATATATATATATATATATATATATATATTGATGAATTTTTCCTTCGAATATATAATAAGGTTTCCCTTGACAACATCAAGTTTCCATTTTATGCCATTGATGGAATACGGCAACGGTCTTGGTGAATACCGATTTAGGACAAATGGACAATACGAAAACGGTCTTGGTATGGCAAGTTATGAAAACGACGTAGTAGCTAGCCGTCCAAAATATTCTGTAGCTTATTTGACTATTTTTTATTCCAACTTCCAATTGACGAGTCTGTCCTCGTTAACGATATGAATTTTTCTCCACGTCATAGTCAAATAAGTACTTTCAATATCAGACTTCCATCTTTTAATTTTCTTCTTCTAGAAATTCATTTTCACATTTATTTTCCTATTGCAGGTTTGTTTCTTCAGGCAGTTTGTCAGGTCGGTTCCTAAAGTTGATTACTTGACCTTGAGACATGGATTTATCGTGGTAATTATTTCTTCTAATAAGAGTCTCTACATTAACATTATACATAACCCATGTTGCTTTTTTTTTTTTTTGGGGGGGTGTGGGGGAGGAATTTCATTTAGTAAAGAGATTATTTGGGCTTGCAAATCAGGCCTTGAAACCAACTATAATCTGCTACTATGTGGCATATATTGTTTGAGGTCAAAGAAATATCTAAAATATTAAACTACGCAAGAAAACAGCATATATTATTTGAGGAGAAGAAATTTTGTTTGGTCAATTCCTTGTTGTCCAATAATAATAACAAAGAATGTCAACCAATTGAATTGCAAGTTAGAACATTAAAAAATTATGCTTTTCTCATTTATGAGTAACGTAAAACATGTATCTTAGGAGTAACGTAAAACATATGTCTCCAAATTCGTGAGCTTTAGAGGTCTAAATCTTTTCATTCTATGATTTTTTCCCTACTAAGCCTCTGTTTGGATACAAATTATAAATGAAAATTATTTCACTATTCAGTTTATTTTTGCTACTATTCATAGGCCCTACTACACTTTTTGGTACTATTTATGAGTCTTACTGTACTATTTCAACTAACTTTTACTTTTATCTATAATACTTTCAGTAATAAGTTTTCAGTTTCAGTCAAATAAGCGGTATCCAAATAGACCCTAAGTTTTCCCTTATATATATGCAATAAATCAGGCACATTTGGCACCTCAAAGCCATCAGAAATTTAACTTCCAGAAATATATCAAAAGATCATTGGAAGAGGATTTCAAGGTTGTTGTGGGAATCAGGTTGGTGCTTTAGGCCCTTAGTTTTTATCAAATTCAATGTTAGTTCAGCTTTGTTTGTCTCACATTTTTTTTATACTATTCATATTCATCAGGGGTTAAATGTGAACATTCTTAACCCCAAAAAAAAAAAAAAAGGGGGGGGAGATATCTAATGTGAAAGTGTAAACATTGTGTATACTAAAAATAACATTAAAGAGTGTGAAACAATAATTTTTTTTCTCTCTTAATTAAATATCTATACACCCCTAATTAACTCCAATTACTTATGTAACATTTTCTTGTTGTCAATTTTCAGCCCTCCTATCTGGTTTTTGGCAGTGCTATTCTTGCTCTTTAACACTCATGGTGAGTAAAGAACAATTTTTAAAGTACTTATTTATGTTTAGTAAAAAAGATATATAGAATACCAAAATCCGATACATGTCTCACACGATTGATAACAAATTGTTTAGGGCCTAGCACAAGCAATGCATGGGCCTAAAAGAAAGGAAAATTTTAAAATTAACAAAAAGATTCCTTATAAAACACATAAATGGTGTTTTCTTGACTATAAATTTGTTCCTGAATATTTTTGGCCGAATTATTTGACTAAAGTTCTCCTCCTTTTGCAGGTTGGAAATCTTATCTATGGCTACCATTTATCCCATTGATTGTAAGCAAATTATCTGTGTGTCTGACTGAGATATATAATTCATTTTTTATAAACAATTTTCAAATGTTAAGATAATTAGCAGATCTAACGGCTAAAAATGCACCTGCAGGTCATACTATTAGTAGGGACCAAGCTACAGTGGATCATAACCAAAATGGCATTGAGAATCCAAGAGAGAGGAGAGGTTGTGAAGGGCACCCCAGTGGTTCAACCAGGTGATGACCTCTTCTGGTTCAATCAACCTCGCCTCATTCTCTACCTCATTAACTTTGTTCTATTTCAGGTACTTTAATTTCCAATTTTCTATCTTCTTTAGATTTGATTTAATTAATCCACCATCATCATTTTTCACTTACACTTCATTATCGTCTTTATACATTATTGCAGAATGCCTTTCAGCTCGCTTTCTTTGCATGGGCTTGGGTAAGCTTCTATATTCTATTTCCCTATGTTTAGCACTAAAAAATGTACGAGTGAAAAGTTGGAAAAAGAGATAATGAAAAAACTGCTTAAATTTGAAGCTAATTATTGTGCTTCACTACCATTTCCACAGTGTATTACACAAAAGCTAAGCATATAAAAAAAATTTAACTTGTGTCCAATGTATTAAAGTATTGAATGCGATACAATCACGACATGTGTTTAAAATTGGTCACATGTCAGTCTGATATCTCCTCCAATGCACTGGACGGAAGCCTTGCCCATAAGAAAATTCATGAATTGTGTACCATTAGGCCTTTTGGTAAAGGTAGGAGGTTGGAGTAAGTTTTGGCAATCAAAATTTACCAATTAAAAACAAAACAACGTATTGTGTTCTTTCTTTAGAATGTATGTTCTTTAGTTCAAAAACGATTATAGGATTTTGTACTAAAATTTGTATAAATATGTTGAACCCCTCTTTTCTTTTTTTTGGGATTTTTCAGTATGAATTTGGGTTGAAATCATGTTTCCACAATAAGACAGAGGATATCATCATCAGAATCTCAATGGGGTACGTCTCAAACTTGTTAGATTCATAATGCTCAAATTATATCCACTTAAATTTTCTAATACACTAACAAAATGGTGGTGCTTTTTCTCAGGGTCCTCATACAAATTCTCTGCAGTTACGTTACTCTACCACTCTATGCCCTCGTAACACAGGTAAATCAATGGCTAAGACATACATATTTAACATGTCAAATAAAAAACAACCTAAATCAAATAGTTTATAAATTTTCCTAAAATAGTTCCAACACCATAATGCTGGAGTGTTTGTCTTTTATGTTATGAGCAGATGGGTTCAACCATGAAACCAACCATATTCAATGAAAGAGTAGCCTTGGCTTTACGCAACTGGCACCACTCAGCTAAGAAGCACCTAAGGGAGAACAAGGGGTCTGTATCTGTAACACCTTTGTCTAGTAGACCAGCAACCCCATCCCACCACATGTCCCCGGTTCATCTCTTGCGCAACTACAGGAGTGAAATGGACAGCGTCCAAACTTCACCAAGAAAATCCAGTTTTGACTTAGAGCATTGGGAAACCGAGTCCCCCTCCCCATCACACCGCCACCGGCCGACAGGCGATGGCTCATCCTCTTCTCACCACCACCAAATGGACCAAAGCCACATAGAGTTTGACAAGAATGTTAATGAGGTGACATTGAGTCAACTGGCTCCAATACCACAACCAGCTCGTGCACAACATGAAATTGATATCGGACTAAAAGACTTTTCATTTGATAAAAGAACAAGTGCTTGAAAAAAAGAAATGAGTTTTCGCTACTTTGAAATTGATTGGAGATAATGTCGATGAGGAAGAAGAGGGACATGGATGATGCCATGATTGGAGTGAACGTACAGATCGGGGAATTGTTTTGAGTTGCATCATCTTGTAATATGCTTTTGAAAAATTTGAAATGAAAAATAGAGATACTGATGTGTTCGATTTTTCCACTGCATATAGAGTAATTATATTTTTCAAATAAGTTTGTTAATGTTTATCATATTTTTCAGATAAATTAAACAAAACTGTTCTGAAATTTCTTGAGAAGGCAATCAGATTTTTTTGGAATATGGTACAATTTTTATTTAGGTTTTTACTCGATTTTTTGTTTTTTTGAGAATAAAACCTTTTCTGCTTTTAATTCATAGTAGAAAGGTCTGAAACATAACAATCATGAAGGTTTGGAGGAACAGACTCCACTCAGAGAAAAAAAAAAAAAAAAAAAATTTTGCCTTACTGAGAAGTATGAGAGAAAGAGAAACCTTGTAAGAGTTAACAAAAGACAGAGTGTCTTTTACAAGGAGACCAAACACAGAATGGAGTACGATTATTGTGTTAAAGAGCGTTAATCGAAACTTTGGAGTCACCCTCAAAATTGGAACTATGGAAACCAAGCTCCAAGATGAACCAAACAGCTTGACGTGCAGCCAAGGTTTCCAGAACAGAAACTGAAGATGGCAAAGGGATTTTCTCGGATAGATTTGCCATAATTTCCCCTCGGGAATTTCGAAGAACCACCTGGTACGTGCTTCCTACGAGTCTTCAAACACAGCCCCATCAAAATTTGTTTTCAATTCACTGGGGGTCAAGAGGCTTCCAAGTAGGCCTGGTGGGCCGATAGGTTTTGGAGGGATTACTCGAGCTTGCTGAAATTCTTGTAGTAGGTGAGTTACTTGGTTAAATAGCTACTGCACAGGAATAGCATTCTCATGAACTTTGATTTTGTTTCTACGATTCCACACTGACCAGCACAACGTAACAAAAGGCAAAGATTTCGATTTCTTAAATGTACATCTAAAAAGCTAAGCTGTGGAGCAAAAATATATGGTTTTGGTTCCACCAATCAGGACCGGCTTAACAAATTTGGAGGAATTAGGTAAAAATTTTAAGTGAAGTATTTTTATATTTAAATATTAATCAAATAATGTATATATTGAAAATTTTTATTTAAAATCTATTTTTCTTGCTTTTTGAGATGTATCATTGATACTATAATTATAAATATAGATAAAGTAAGAAACCATGTTAAGAAAAGAAAAATAATAATAATAAGTGAGGAATTGGGTTGTTTTAGTTATTGCTGTGGGCTGCACTGCATAGTTGCACACTATGCAGCCCAGCTGTGCGCCTGTGCAGTCCAGCCTGTACTGCTATATCCTATGACTAAATTTTTTGCATTTTAGGATACAATAGTCTTTTTAATGTATTTTATTGATCAATAAAAGTGTTAAATATATTATGTATATAATTTTTTTTTTTTACAAGTAGGAGTCTTCTTTTATTTTGAAGGTCTTAGATAATTGCATCAATTGCATCACTTATTGAGTTGATCTGTCACCAATATAGTCACATTTTGGTATTTGGTGGTGCTAAAAATAGTAATATAACTTTTTAGCACCACCTATAATAGTGCTCGCAGCAGCACTAGCTTTTTATCAATCAACTCAACCATGAAAAGTGGAGGCTACCCATCATTGTGAACACTAAGAAATTCCTTTTCCCAAATTGATCTATTCCTTTTACAATCCCACAAAGCATGAACTATAGTTTCGAGTTCCTTCAACCATAGGCTGCAGGTAGGGCCTGAGATCAATTTTCTTTTCACTAGTTGTTTACTCAAATTAATGATAAGTTTTTGTAAGAGGAATTCGATTAGTGGTTGAAAAAAATATTTAATGGGTTTCTAGTAGTTTCAAATAAGTTGAAATAGGACTATTATACCTATCTATGTAAATTGCAACTACATGTATTGAAAATTGGGTTTTAAGTGTGCGTTTGTTTAGTAATGCGTCTGCGTTGAAGTTACGTCTACATTTTTTGGTTGGTCTCATGGCACTTTTTATGGACTAGCTAAAGTACAAAAATGCATGAACAGTAGCAAGTGAATAGTATTTTGCATTTAAAAAAATATTTTGCTACAGTGTTTTTAGTAATAAGTTTTCAGTTTTTAGTAAATAAGCAATATCCAAATAGACTCTAAGAGTTGAATAAAATCTCAATTCTTTTACAATATATACTTGACAAAATAACTCTAACTTAACAATCCAATGCAAGCTAGCTTAATTCAAGGTTGGATAGGGCCAATTTTTATAGTTGTTATGGGTAAACATGGCAAAACAGGTCAGAATTTTCTGACCTGACCCAACCCGACCCTAAAAATACCTGACTCAAACTAGATTTTTTTTTACCTGAAGCAAAAATGGGTTGACCTGTGACCTGACCCATGTTTTTTGCGGGTCAACCCGACCCGACCAACAATGACATTATTTGATGAAAAGTTTCAATTTTAGCATATGACATTATTCATTATTAAAATTTAAATATTGTAACAATGTCTTATCAAAACTAAGTTGCTTATTTTTTAGAGATGATGATATTTGTTATCATTCTTAGAAGTTTTTAGTGAGTAGATATTGCCTTTAGCAAATAAGTACTAAAAAACTATTATAGTAAAATAGATATTCATGTATTAAATAGTTACCTTAACTTTTTGTGTGACATACATTTTATATATATATATATATATAGTTTTATACTTCTTCAAATAGAAATTTTATGTTAATTTTCTTACTCAAGAGGTAGCACGTGCCACCCTAACTAGTGATGTATAGTGTTAAGAAAATTCAGTTGGCATATTTTATGGAGAGAGAGAGAGAGACCTATGAAAAAAAAAAAAAAAAACTTCTCCATGATCTTTTTGTTTTTATTTTTCATTTTTAATTCTAGTCACTACGAATTGAGATTAGTTGCAATACAAAATATCTATGGTATTGTACTTGATGCAATAGCTCTTAATGGCTAAAATTAAGAGGTGAAAAAAAACAACTTTTAATCTCAATCATTAAATAAAAAAAGTGTAAAAAATTAAAAAAATGAGAGTGGTAAAAACTTTCTACGAAAGAGAAATGGGGTAATTACACTAATCAAAGATGATAGAAGACCATGTATAAAGAATTTGAGGCCCACACCCATATCTGGGCCACAGCCACAGTTGACGTACGTGCACTACCCACCAATGCCTGAAAATCCACTTCAACACGGGAGGCCTGCACAAATGGCGTATGGATCCAAGCTTTACACACGACAACCACATCAGCACATGATCATCATTTTGCTGTAGCGTTGAAAATTCTGAAAAAAAAAAGAAAAAAAGAAAAAAAAAAGACTTTACAGCCTTGTAGGGGAAAAAAACAGAGTTATATATGTTTCTCTCTCTGTCTCTGCAGCTAAACAACAAACAAAGCCCTCAACAATCCGCAGATTTGCGTTTCTTTCCCAGCACCTGCCCATAATTTTCCATCTCGATCTCTTTCTAGTTTCTACTACTTCTTCCCACTGTTTCTTTTCCTCATCTCTTTCACTCAAACCGATACAATTCTTCTTTATATGTGTAGTGCTAATTGGTAATTACCAAATCACCAGTACAAATTGTTAGCATCGAAAAGCTAGAGTTAGAGAGAGAGAAAGAAAAGAAAGATGGTGATTTTGGGTGGGTTGCTAGGGAAACTGGTTCGCCACCGCTATGCAGTTTTATGTTTGGGAGTGCTGCTTGTGTCTGTAACCATAGCTCACTACGTCCCTGCTGCTGAGCCAAGTGACCCTCGGGAGCGCACAAGACGGCGTCTTCGTGCTTCTCATGGTCCTTCTATTCATCCCAGCCAAAGCTAGCTAGTACTGAACTTATTGCCACCAGTCTCATCAAGTTCATGGGGTTTGAATAAGCAGGCTAATTCAGAGAGCTTATTCCTGTTTGAACTGAGGCAGAGCTCCTCTTAGAAGACTAGATTTTACTGTTTTCGGTGGTAGATAACTAGATATAACTCTGTATATATGTGTGTGTGTATATATATCTGCTTTCTTGGTCAAAGTAGATCACACTTTAGCTTTACATCTCTTACTTGCAAGCAGGTCATGGACGTCATATATATGGTTGTTTGAGCTGATCAGTATGGCTATCACAATCGTCTTGATTGATAAAGATACATTACCGCGCGTCATGAACATGAGAAAATATTTTAGATTCAAATTTCTATCACTTGCAACGAAGAAAAGATCAGTGTGATTTAACGAACGAGTCAGAAAAATTGAGAATTTAAAGCTGATATCTCTACTCAATTAGTTTCCTCAATTTGAGCGTGGCACCTATATTTTGATCGGAGTGTTTTCGAAGAGAAAAGCCCGCTAGTAGCACTAGCAAAACTAAGTAGCTAACTTCAAATTTCTGATTAGTTCATGGAATTAACGAAGAATACAATTAACTGGCTTTTTTCAGTTTCTTCTGGTTTTGTTTTTGGGTGGACTTATTTGGTTAATTTTTATAAATAAAAAAAAATCTTAATTATATTTAATAAATATAAGAATAAATTTCACCAATAACCCTTAAATTTTTGGGTTATTTTTATTTTGGATTTTAAGTTTAAGATTTTTCATTTTGATCCACGAAATAGTCCTTCAATATTGCCTTAGGAAAAAAATAATTTTACAAGTACTTTAAAAAAAAAATCAAATTTGTCCAATATTAATTAAAGGTACACAAATAGCTCCCTTACACAAACCCTTCACCATTCCTTTTCTCTCTCGAAGCTCAACTTTAAAAAATTCTAGCTCTTACTACACCAAGAATTTTTTGTTTTGGCAAATCAAATCCAGGAGTATTTGGCTCAATCTAGGTAATCCTAATACCAAACACTTTCATGTATACATTCTTCAACATAGCACCTAAATTCCATAACCTTTGGAATCTTCAATATTATAGTTTTATGATAATCCCCAAAAAAATCAAGTAATTGATTTCTTTCGAGGCCTTCATAGTTCTAACAAGACTATTATATTTTTTATATTTTTCCATACTTAGGATCTCTCTTGTTAGATTTGAACAACCCAAGTTAGCTCTGTCAGGTGTAATTCTTGATCCCTCAGGTGAGGAAATTAAGGATGTCCTCTTTTAGATTAGCCATTTAAAAGCTCTAGGGCTTGATGGTTTTCATGGTATTTTCTTACACTAATTTTGGCACATAGTAGAACTCTCTATGGCCTCTACTAATCAGAACATATTCTCAATTGGGACACATGCCACCTATGTGGGCCAAAACTAATTTAGTTTTAATTCTTAAGTATAAAATTACCATGAGTGTTTGTATTTAATTATTTACACCTTAAACTTTTGCTGAGTCTAACGAAGCTCAGGTGCGGAGCCTTCCGCTGTGTGTCGAATTAGGGCAATAAAATTTGCATTTTAAATTCTCTTGGATATGAGATTCAACAATGTAATACTAAAATTAGATTGCCAAATGGTGATTTACATTATTACTAATAATTCATTTTCTCCTAAATTGTTTCCTTTAATTTTGGATTGTAGGGAATTGACGAATTGACAATAAAGGACGATCTCTCGACAAGTGTATAATGAAGCCAACCAGTGTTCTAATCTAAAGTTTTTGTATCAACTTTGGTTATAGGATATTTTGTAAGAATTATATCTCCTAAGGTTATACTTTGTACTATGTTTAGTTTAGCTTAATACAGACCACCTTTTACATAAATAATAATAATAATAATAATAATAATAATAATAATAATAATAATAATAATAATAATAATAATAATAATAATAATAATAATAATAGCTTGACAATATTGAATTTTCTTAAGTAGGAGTCGTCTCTCTTGGCGCACGATAGAAGGTCCCTGATAATGTATGCTCAAGTGATTTTCTGCCGTGTTCGTGACTTGTGCTCCGAAGTGTGGCCTTATCTGCCTCTTTGGTGGGCCGGACTACCCCTTTCAGTGGGTCACGCGTCGTTTATGTGCTCCGAACAGTAGTGGGTCTCCCTCTGCCATTGTGGGCTTGCTCTGCCCTGTCAGTAGACGTGGCAAAACAAGCAGGTTGAGTCGGGTTCATGTCGAGTCAATCGGGTTTGCAGGTCAAATGAGTCACAGGTCAAAACGGGTCATTTTTAAACGGGTCAATCGAGTTAAGGGTCGGGTTGACCCATATTTTTGAAACAATTTTTTTTTTTTCAATTACAAAAACAAATTGTGGGGGCTGATTAATCAATAATTATTAAAACTGTGTTAACTGGGCCTGTGGCCCATCCGAGGACGTTAAATCATCCGAGGACGTTAAACCATCCGAGGACGCCCATATGAGGTTATAAGGGGAACCAAATGAAAAGAGGAGTAGATATCACATGAGATGGGTTCAGTATTCGTTTGAGGACAAAATCCTCCTTGGCAATATGTGTTCGAGGACGACCTGAACGCTATATTGTTACAAACACACTTCAGAGCTATATTACCACTAAAGGTGGGACATGGGACCAAGGGTAAGAAAGAAAAGATAAACAAATATCTTTAACAACTGTTGCCTCCGCATTAATTGCCTCTCAACTAATTCTCTGGCCGCATTAATGTGGAGGTGATGCCTGAACAGTGATGAAGCAGCCTTAAAGCTGCTAGTTGAAGGTTCCAAGAAGTGTTGGATGGGACAGGAAGGGATCCTCTGAATCCAACCTACACGTGTGTGGTGAAGATGACACCAAGAGGGCAGTATATTTATTTGAAACCACAAAGTTTGATTCAAGTGAGTTCACAATTACAGTAAATATTTAAGGACTTCATTGAAGTGTTGGAGGTTTTGGTTAGTGTAGACAAGGTCCATTCGTGGAGAAAATCCAAACGAGAGGATTCTAGTGGTTATTGGGCTAATGCAATAGTGAGGTCAAGCAGAACATTTACGTACAGAGGTAACATAGAAATAGTGGTGTCACCACCTTATGGCCAGGGCGGTCCTGGCAAAAAAAAAATTATATTTATTTCTCTTTAAAAAAAATTTGGGACCACCTTGAATTTTTTTTATGTCAATAAAATTAAATTATTAAAATCTGAAAAAAAAAATTATAATAAAACTACTATAGGCTGGGTAGTTGCTTGATTTTTTTTACTAACACACTGCCCAATACAACACAATTTTCAACATTTTATTATTTTTTACTACAATATTATTTTTCCTCACCAAACATATATTACTTACTTCTCATTTTTAATTATTTTTTCTTGTTTATTCTTAATCACACACGTCTTCTGTCTTCTCAATTTTTACACTTCATACTTTTAAATTTTATCACATTTTCATCTACGTTTTGTATTCTTCCTTGTTCGTAACTTTTGTGTCTTCTACCAGTACCAGTGCGGCAGTGCCTCTTCTCAAGTTTTGAGTCTCAAATTTCTCAATACGATTTTTTTTTTTTAGTTGTACGGTACCTTTGTTCATTTCTTTTCTTCTTTTTTTTTTTTTTTTTTTTTTTTGAGGTTTTTTGGCTTACAAAATGCAAATTTGTTTTGGTTATAAGAACTTTTTTTTTTTTTTAAGCACAAACTTCATGCTAGTCGAATTTTGAATTTCGGCCAATATTTACCGAAACACCTTGAAACACCCGAAATAGATTGGAATGACCCGAATTTTTTCCCGAAGTGGAATAGGGTAGGTTACTGTTCCGGTTTGTTTACCGGCACAGTATTTTTCGGCCATTACGGATGGAATATAATGGAATTAATAACATTGAATCAAACCTAATTACCTAAAGGCTAAAAAGAAATAAGATTGTGTAATTTATACTTCCTAAGGAACACTCTAAACAAAATTCTTGGAGCTGCCACTGAATAAAATTCTTGGAACCGCCACTGCATGATAGATAGACTTGCACTGAAAACTTTTGTAAGCATAGATTACCGTAGTTGTTTCTTCCAATGAATTTTCGACATGATTGGAACATTGGAGTGATTTTTTCCGCTGAAGAGATTCTTCATTAGTTTTTCACTTTGTTATCAAATATGTGGTTTGCTTTTACTTCTTTATTTCTTTATTTTTTTAGGTTTTGTATTATAAATGCCGTTGAGATAACTATTTGTACAAATCATTATGGAATTATCATAACTTAGGCAAGAGAGTACCTTATGATTTTTTTTTTTTACTGAATAAAAAAAAAAAAAAAAGAGTCTTCGGTATGAGCTCATTGACCTCACGTCATGTGATGGTAACGGGTAATACCACGTGTACGATGCGGATTTTGTTGAAACTATCACTCGAACCACTCTTTTTTAAATGTTAGGACAAAAACTCTTACCATCAAGCTACACCCGTGTGGTAAGAAAGTACCATACGTGGGGTATACAAATCTTGGGCCTCTAATCTAAAGAATAGTGAGCTCTAATTACAATGGCTTAGATTAGGATATGGTGGGCCCAAGGCCAAGACAGGCTAGCTAGCTCTCAGTTCAGCTCGGGGAAAGATGATCCTCAATCTTGGTAGAAAAAATATAAGTGGTCAGTTAAGGAACATGACTCCTCAATTGTATGCAACCAAAATATAAAAATGATTCTATTTCTTAAAACATAAGCACAAAATAACACCACAAGTTGCGATAGGAGAAAAAATAATGAGACAAAATATCATTTTCATCTCTCAAAAAAAAATATCATTTTCATTAGACGTTATTAATATTATGTCCATAAAAATAAAATATTGTTGGTGCAGAAATTCTGTTTGAAAAAAAAAAAAAAAAAGCTGAAAAAGTCAAGAAATGTATGTGTATAGAAACGTATTTATGATTTTATTAAATATTAAATTATTTACACTCACAGTCAAGCCACGTCGCCTATTTAAGAGCATCTACAACAGTGGATCTATAATTTTAGCTATTTAGCATTACCAAAACTTACTTTATCTATTTTACCTACACATATGCTGCAGCAGTGAATCTATTTTAGCTTTCAACACAATAAAATAATATAAACATCACAATAAAATAATATATTTACTATAATAAAATAATATATCCACTCAAAAAAATAATACATACTACTAAAAAAAACACCACAAAACGGCACAATCCACTTTTCCATTGCCAAAGAACAACCACCCACCAACAACTACACAAACCCAGACCACCATCAAACCCACCATCTGAGCTTGATCGAGAGAGAGAAGACCAACCATTGCCATCGCCGTCGTCGATCACACCATCGCTGACCCACTATTTATCTTATGCTCCTGACCAGCCCTCACCGATCACGCCCATCGCTGACCCATTAACCCACGCCATCCACAAAACCCACCGACCCACGCCATCCACGAAACCCACCGACCCACGCCATTGTCGATCACATGAAAAGAAGAGAGAAAAGATAGCGAAGAGGTGGAGAAGGAAGAGAGAGGCTGAGACTCTTGAGTTTGAGAGAGAGAGAGAGAGAGAGAGAGAGAGAGAGAGAGAGAGAGAATGTTTTAATGGAAAAGGGGGAGAGAAGTTAAATAAAAAATATTTTTTTTTTTAGCTTTGTGCTACAGTGCACATCTATAGATAGATGTGCACTGTAGTTGAACATCTAAATTTTCTACTTATGCCTCCACTGCTGCAGCATGATTTTTGTGATCAATGATGCTAAAAAATAGCAATATAGCTATTTAGTGTGTAGTAAATATTATTTTAATGTATAGAATTGAAGTATAGAACATCTGATAAATGATATGTTATAAAATGATGTGCTAAAATGATAAAGTAAGTTTTTGGTGTGCCAAAATAACATTTTTTATGAGAGAGTCGATAAAAATGCTCTTAAGATTAGGATATGGTGGGCCCAAGGCCAAGATAGGCTAGTTAGCTCTCAGTTCAGCTCGGGGAAAGATGATCCTCAATCTTGGTAGAAATAATATTAAGTGGTCGGTTAAGGAACATGACTCCTCAATTGTATGCCACCAAAATATAAAAATGATTCTATTTCTTAAAACATAAGCACAAAATAACACCACAAGTTGCTATAGGAGAAAAAATAATGAGACAAAATATCATTTTCATCTCTCAAAAAAAAAAAAATATCATTTTCATTAGACGTTATTAATATTATGTCCATAAAAATAAAATATTGTTGGTGCAGAAATCCCGTCTGAAAAAGAAAAAAAAAGAAAAAGAAATAAAAGCTAAAAATGTCAAGAAACGTATGTGTATAGAAACGTATTTATGATTTTATTAAATATTAAATTATTTACACTCACAGTCAAGCCACGGCGCCTATTTAATAGCAGCTGATCTTATTTTACTCAGTTGTAAGGGTTTTTTTTTTTTTGAAAAGAGTTATTAAGTATTAATTAACAATTGGTTTTTTTTATTTTTTTATTACTGAATAGGTAGAATTAATCATTGGTTTGAAATTGTGAATCATGAAAATTTTTTAAGTATTTTTGGAATATAAAGGAATTGTATTTTTTCTTCTTCTTATATTTATGGTAAATTATACCATGAATTTAATTAGTAGATTTTACTATAAATTTAATGAGTGAACCTCACCATAAATATAAGAGAAAAAAAAAACACTATTTTTTGTGCTCTAAGAGTATGTAAGAATTACCTGTAAATGAGGAGAAATTATAAGATCCACATGGTGGACAAGTGATGTGGTCCACCATTCCACTAAAAAACTTCCACCTATTTAAAATTGTTAGTTGGAAAATTTTTTTAAATAAAAATTAATTACTGACTCAGTAATTTTAAATAAGTGAAAATCTTTTAGTGAAATAGTAAACAAGTGATGTGATCTACCAAAAGACTCTATAATTTCTCGTAAACGAAGGGGTCAGCTAAAGAAACTGATGAAATAAAATTGTAATTTTTTTGTTTGACAAAGGGCAGCGCAAAAAAGGTGTTTGTTCGGGAAGTGATCAACGGTGGTGATTAAATATTGATACTAATTATCCAGGTCGGTCAAGACGTACCACTGTATACGAATTAGTCAATGAATAGCGGTATTTTGATTTTTTTTTTCAAGTCACGGAGTCTCTCCTTATGAAGGAAAAAGAAGATACGACTCATTAACTATGCCTTACGAGTTTCATAAATTCCAAGTAGGTGTCACAATAACAAAAGTATATATAAAATTTAAGGTAACACGTTTAAAAGTATAAGGTTTGATTTATTTTCACAATAATTGAGTTGATAAGTTTTTTTGTGATTTTCATTTAGGTATACTATTAACGTTAGCTTTATTTATTTATCAATAACAATTTGTCACTTTAATAGTTGTGAAGCTTTTTATGTGCCTCTTAAATTTATTTAATGAAAAAAAAAAAACAAACGAGTAATGATTATCCCACATTCATCATCTCACGTCATCTTTTATGTTTTTCAACATATTTGTTTTTAATTTTAAAATGAATATATAAGAGCATATAATTATAAATATTTTATAAAAAAGTATTAATTAAAATGAGTGTAGGGAAAAATATATAAAAAAAGTCTTGTGCCACATAAAGTGGCACAAAAAAAGCTACAACTCGCCCATGTAGCGATTTGTGGTTGGTGGAGAGGTGTCTTACCACTACCCCTCTATCAATCATAATTCGTCACATAAGCGAGTTGTGGGTTTTTTTGTACAACTTTATGTGGCACTGAAAGGACTCATATATATATATATATATATATATATATATATGATAGGGAAGTAGAAAATTAGTGCAACTCCAGTTCGTCCAAAGGCATTGTCCAGACCCAATAGAGCAAGTTGGACCAAGAATCACCCCAAAAGAAGGAAAAATGTTCATGGACAATAATACTACTCTTGATTAGTGAAGTCTCCCATGGACGATAAACTCGTCCATCAAGGTTGTCCATGGACGATCATCAGATGTCTAGGGACGACCAAATCGTCATACACTAGACGGACGAATACGCAACACTTAGAAAACTTTCGACTCTCTGTAGCGGTTACTAAACCCGTAGCTATCGCCATGAATCCCTCAAATGAGTTAACTTCTGTTAGCGATTACAACTTTAGTAGCCATTGAGGAAGTTAACTCCGGACTCATTGGCTTCCACAAATCTTGGGGAGGTTATTGGACAAATAACTGTCCCCAGGATCTCTATATAAAGGACCGGTCTGAACCCAAGAGAGGTAAGAACATTCTGAGACTTGACTCCCAAAAACTTGGAACTTCATTCCTGTGAGACTAACTTTGCCATTGGAGGGGGTTTGGCCGGTCTTCTCCGGTCCCCTTTTTGACAGCGTTCGCTTTTTGTTAGCCTTCCACTGTTCAGTAGCCCACCGAAGCCAGAGCATCCACCTTACTAATTCGGAGCGATATCAGTTGGCGCCGTCTGTGGGAAGAGAGATTGTTTTGCAACTTTCTTTTCTGCGACAAAAGGTTAGGATGGTCAGGACCAGATCGAGGGCTACTAGCCCAGGCCGTCAGGGAAGTAGAGGCGCTTCGAGCAATCCCCAACGCGATTGCCAATCTGCACCAGTCATGTAGACATCGTCTGTTCAGCATGTGCAATCTATGGCGGCTGCAATGGTGGAGTTGACTCGCCAAAACCAAGAGTTAAGAATGGAGATCAATCAGAGAAGACAGACACGTGAGGAACGTGAAGGAGGAGGACAAACACAAGGTCATGGTGATAGAGAAAATACTGAGATTGGAAGTCAGTTAAGAGGCACCACTTCATGGACGATACCACACTTGAAAGAAGAGATGGACCAAATGAAGAAAATCATGGAGGAAATAAAAGAGAACATGAGGAGGACGAATCCTATAAAAGATTTGGTCCACAGAACTGACTCTCCCTTTACGGCTTTCATCAATGGTCATCCTCTACCATCAAAATTCAAACTGCCTTCCCTGGATTCTTATGATGGAACGTGTGACCCATTTGATCACATTACTACTTTCAAGACAACGATGCACCTTCAAGGAGTCCCTGATGAAATCATGTGTAGAGCTTTCCCTACCAACCTTAAAGGCCCGGCACAAGTTTGGTTCAGCAAAATACCCCCAAGTTTTATAGGTTCTTTCGAAGAGTTGAGCAAATTGTTTGTTAACAATTTCATTGGGGGACAGAGACATAAGCGTTCTTTGTCCAGCTTGTTGACCATAGAGTAAGGGGAGAATGAAAGCCTGCGGTCTTTCATCACTCGCTTCAACAGAGAAGCCCTTAGTGTGGACGAGGTAAACGACAAGCTTCTATTGGTGGCCTTCCATAACAGGATTAATTTTGATCTATTTATCCACAAGCTATATGAGAAGGAGCCTCAAATCATGGCTGAGCTCGTCCATTCGGTTCAGAACTTCATGAATGCCGAAGATGCAATCATAGCCAAAAAGAGGAAAAGAGCCGAAAGGATAGAAGCACACCCAGCACGCCACTCAGAACAAAGCTCTTGTCCAAAGAAGGGACGGACGAAAGATAAGAAGGAACGAGATAACAGGAAAACGGGTCCTTTGGGAAGAAGCCAGAACTACATGCCCCTCAACGCTCCACTTGATCAGGTGCTCATGCAAATCAAAGACGACCCTTCTCTAAAATGGTCAGAGAAGATGAAGGGAGATCCCAATAAGCGCAATAAGAGTAAATATTGTCGCTTCCATAGGGACCATGGGCATGACACGGATGAATGTTATGACCTAAAGCAGCAAATTGAGAATCTTATTAGACAAGGAAAGCTGAGGCACTTCGTTGGAAGGGATCATAAAGATGAGAAGTTGAAAGGAAAAATGGAGGAATCGTCCCGGCCCCCACTAGGAGAGATAAGGATTATCATTAGACGAAACTCGATGGGGCAATCTTCCAAGTCGAAGAAGACGTATCTTAAAGTGGTACAAAACGTCCAACTCTCTGGACGATCACCAAGGACGAGATCAATGGACGAGCCGGCCATTTCCTTCACTGACGAAGATGCTGAGAGGATCCATCACCCGCATGACGATGCAATTGTCATTACTATGCTTATTGTAGATTATACAACTAGGAGAGTGTTAGTTGACAATGGAAGCTCAGTAGATATATTATACTACCTTGCCTTCCAACATATGAGGCTTAGGTGGGATCAACTTTGTCCAGTATGTTCACCATTGATAGGGTTCGGAGGAATGAAGGTGCAACCCATAGAAACCATTACATTACCAATAGTGGTAGGGTCGTACCCGCAGCAGATAACTAGGGAGGTTAATTTCCTCGTGGTGGACTGCTCGTCTTCATACAATGCCATTATTGGAAGACCAACTCTGAACAGTTGGAAGGCGATAACATCTACCTACCATTTATCAGTCAAATTCCCTACGAAATACGGGATAGGGCAAGCACAAGGAGATCAGTTGGCAGCTAGAGAATGCTATTTAGCCATGATGGTTTTGGATGAACAGGTGCAAACAATGAGTATTGAGGAAAGAAGGGTTGTTACAGAGCCCACAGAAGTACTGGAAGATGTTCTTTTGCAAGAAGATGATCCCAAGAAACTCACCAGAATTGGAACAGGTATGAAGGAGAAGGCAAGAAAAGACCTCATCCAGTTCCTAAGAAAGAGTATCCATGTTTTAGCATGGAGTCATGATGACATGCCGGGAATCGATCCAAGTGTAATCACTCATCGATTGAATGTGTACCCCTTTTCTAAGCTTGTTCGTCAGAAGAAGAGGATGTTCACTCCTGAGCGGGATAAGGCAATCTAGGAAAAGGTTCAGAAACTGACCACAGCACAGTTTATTAAGGAAGTCTATTACCCGGATTGGTTAGCCAATGTGGTGATGGTGAAGAAAGCAAATGGCAATTGGAGAATGTGCGTAGATTTCACTGACTTGCACAAGACTTGTCCCAAGGATAGTTATCCTTTGCCACGCATTGATCAATTGGTGGACTCTATGGCTGGCCATCAGTTGTTGACTTTTATGGACGCCTTCTCAGGATATAACCAGATAAAGATGGATGAAGTTAATCAGGAAAATACCTCCTTCATTACCAGCCAAGGCTTGTTTTGCTACAAAGTGATGCCCTTTGATTTAAAGAACACAGGGGCAACTTATCAAAAGTTGGTAAATCACATGTTTCGTCCACAGATAGGATGAAATGTAGAGGTCTATGTCGACGACATGCTTGTGAAGAGCATAGACAAGGGAAGGCATTTGGACGATCTACAGGAAACCTTTGAAACACTTAGGCGATATAAGATGAAATTGAACCCAAGTAAGTGTGCATTTAGAGTATCGTCGGGAAATTTTTTGGGGTTCATGGTTTCGCAAAGAGGAATCGAGGCGAATCCAGACAAGATCCAAGCTGTATTGGACATGGAACCACCGAAGAATATCAAGGAAGTCCAATCCCTCACTGGACAAGTTGCTGCTTTGAACAGGTTTGTTTCGAAAGTCACAGACAAGTGTTTACCTTTCTTCAAAGTCCTCAGGAAGGCATTCGAATGGACGGATGAATGTCAAAAGGCCTTCCAAGACCTGAAGGACTATCTCACTACAGCTCCATTATTAAGTCCGTCCATGCAAGGAGAAGAACTGTACCTGTACTTAGTGGTGTCTTCACATGCCGTAAGTTCAGCTCTAATCAGAGAGGAAGGGAAAGTACAAAAACCCGTGTACTACACTAGTCGAGCACTCAGAGGAGCAGAGGGAAGGTACCCGCTTATAGAGAAGTTGGCTTTTGCACTGATAACAGCTTCTAGAAAGTTAAGACATTACTTCCAATTTCATGTCATCAATGTCATGACGGACCATCCGCTCAAAAAGGCAATGAACAAGCTGGAAGCCGCAAGACGGCTGAATCAATGGGCGGTGGAACTTAGTGAATTCGACATTCGATACCAACCGAGAAATGCAATAAAGGCTCAAGCCCTAGCAGATTTCATTGTAGAGTTCACTCCGAGTTACGAGGATCTTGGGGAAAGAGAGTACAATAAAAAATGGGTCGTCCACGTAAATGGATCGTCTACATTGTATGCTGGAGGAATAGGAGTTGTTTTGCAGTCACTAGAAGGAGACAAGTTAAAGTACAAGGCTCGTTTGCAATACCAAACTACTAATAATGAAATAGAGTATGAAGCCCTTTTAAAGGGGTTAGAGTTGGCTAGGTCAATAGAAGCAGACTCAATACTTGTCTTGGGAGACTCTCAATTGGTCATAGGCCAAGTAAATGGGATATGTGAAGCCAAGGAAGATAGAATGAAAAAATATCTAAAGAAGGTAGTGCGCCTTGTGAAGAAATTCAAAAAAGCTGATTTCATTCAAATCCCAAGGGAAGAGAATGTGGAAGCAGATATTCTGGCAAAGGAAGCATCTGCGAATGAAGCAGTGGACGAGTTGGATGCAGTACAATACATGCCTAGTATAGACTTGCTAGAGATGCTGCAGATAGAGGGTGATGAAAATTGGATGACCCCAGTAGTGTCATACATGAAGGACGGAAGGCTTCTAGAAGAGAAGGACGAAACTAGGAAGCTCAGGGTCAAATCAGCCAGATACATACTTATGGACGAAGTGTTATACAAAAGAGGTTTTTCCTAGCCTCTCCTAAGGTGTTTGGCTTCGGACGAGGCAAACTACATGTTGAGGGAGGTTCATGAAGGAGCATGTGGTAACCATTCAGGAACCAGATCACTTGTCCATAAAGTCATCCGTAGCGGATTCTATTGGCCAACCATCCAAGCTGATGTGAAGGCATATGTTAAAGTATGTGATTAATGTCAGCGCTTCAACAACATTCCTAGACAGCTAGCAGAGTATCTCATGCCAATGATGGCCCATTGGCCATTCGCGCAATGGGGTTTGGATATTTTGGGGCCCTTTCCAACTGGAACTCGACAAATGAAATTTCTGGTGGTAGGAATAGATTACTTTACAAAATGGGTGGAAGCCAAACCCTTAGCAAAAATTACACAACAGAATGTCAAGAGCTTCGTCTAGAAGAACATTGTATGCAGATTCAGGGTACCTAGGGTACTAGTGTCTGACAATGGACGACAGTTTGACAACACACCTTTCAAGGAATTTTGTGAACAGCTTGGAATAAAGAACCATTACTCCTCACCCTCCCACCCACAAGCCAATGGCCAGGTAGAAGTAGCAAACCGATCCTTGTTGAAGATCATCAAGACTCGGCTTGAAGGGGCAAAGGGAGTATGGCCGGATGAGTTACCATGTGTTTTATGGGCTTACAGAACGATAGTGAGAACTTCAACAGGGGAAACTCCTTTTAAACTAACCTATGGAAGTGAGGCAGTTACACCAGCAGAAGTACATATAATGAGCCACAGGGTGAGGAAGTATCAAGCTGAAAAAAACGAAGAATAGCTCCGTCTTAACCTTGACCTTATGGACGAAGTCAAGATGGATGCAGAACAGAGAACAGCGAGGTACAAAAATCTTATGGCAAGACAATATGATGCCATGGTGAAGCCTAGGTGCTTCAACATCGGGGATCTCGTCCTGAAGAGAGTTACCTTGGCAACAAGAAACCCGGCCTACGGGAAACTAGGGCCAAATTGGGAAGGACCTTATAGGGTTATCAACTGCAAGAGGCAAGAATCCTACTATTTGGAAGCTTTGGATGGACGGAGGCTAGAACACCCTTGGAATGTTGAACACCTAAGGAAATACTATCAATAAGTGCTGACTCTTGACGAAAGTGGCCTTGGACGAGATACCTGGACGAGCAAAAGTATCTCATGTTTGTTTACTACTATTATGTGTTTTAAGTATTTTAATAATCCCCTAGAAAGTACATTAGTGTTTTCACTTTTGTGCTATTCATGGACGAGTTGGTTTGTATTTTTAATTCCCTAAGGCACTAGCTCACGAGCATGTGTCATGCCTATGGACGAATGTTTACATAAGTTTGGATTTTCAAATATATATATGATGTATTTTCAAGTATATTGTATGGGAATTCTTTATTTTTGTATATTCATTCAGAATGATCCACAAAAAAGCAAATAAGCATGGACGATTGAAATCCTTGGACGCAAGGATGTATCGTCCATAAGCTTTCCTCAAAAGGAAAAATGAAACAAGGTACATCTGTCCAAAGCTTAAGACGAGATGAAACCTGAGTTAAAATGAAACAAGGTACATCCGTCCAAAACTTAAGACGAGAAGAAACCTGAGTTAAAATAAAACAAGGTACATTCGTCCAAAGCTTAAGACGAGATGAAATCTGAGTTAAAGTTAAAATAGAAGTTATATCCGTCTAATGCTCAAGACGAGATGAAATCCGAGAAATGGCCGTCCAAAACATGGACGAACAAAGACTGTGCAAAAACACAAGCCCATAAATGAATCTAACTAGCGTAACAATCCATTGCATGGACGAGAAATTGCTGGGAAGTCTTATCTAGGACGGAAATATGGCCGTCCCTAAATTTGAATGATGAATAAAAGCTAACCAAAAAGGAATTCATTCATAGAAGAACTATACATAAGCTAAAAGGATTCAATTTGCTCTATTTCGGTGATGTAATAAAAATTCACCCCTATACTCAAGACGAGGCAAACTGAATTCCTGGGTGGACGAACCACATAACCACAAATGATATGAATAATGAAAATAAAATTTCATACATAAAGCTGGAAACGTATGTATTCAAACACAATGGAAGGTGAAAATAGAAAATATTCATTTGTTCATGAAATTTAAAGAAGGGTGGACGACCCACGTCCAAAAAACCCTTAAGTTGTGAAAATAAAACTAATTGTATATAAGACTCGTCCATAATCTTGGACGAGACAATTGTACTTGTATGAACTTGAAGAAAGAAGTAAAGAACAAAGCCCAAAACAACGGGCACTTCCAGGAAAAGGTAAATAAAAGTAAAGTAAATTTTCTAAGGAAAATGCAATCACTTGGGCAAGCTAGTCTTGGGGTCGTCCTAGGTCACTTCAATGTTAGCATCGTCCATTATGTTGACGTCCTCAGAACTCGTCTGCAACAAGGGACTTTCAGTAGCGAGGGGAAGCTTAAAAGAATTGAAGTCCAAGTTTGGATATGCCTCCTTAGCATCAGCACGAAATCCTCATAACCAACTGCGTAGTGGCTGTTTAAACGATTCTTGTACTCGTTAGACTTCTTAAAGGCTGCTATGACTTCTTCACGTGCCTTCTCTAAGGACGAGGCAAACTCAGAAACTTGTCCTTCGAGATGGACGATACGGGTATCCTTCTCCAAGTTATCAGCTTTAAGCTCTTCCACCTCGTTCTTCTACTTCGTTTCACTTCCTTGTAGACAATTAAAATCCTCGGTTAACCTAAGGACCTCCCCCTTTTTTAGTAGAAATTCATTGTCCAGCTCCTTAGCTTTGTTCTTAGCCGTCTTAGCCTCTGTAGCAAGCTCCTTCACTGACATGTTGTAGCACTCATTAACTTCATGTTCAGTGACGATTCCTTTGAACATCCTCCATGCATAGCCCTCGTCCAAAACCAGATTGGAAGGACGATCAGAAGGCTCCGACGAACTAGGCTTGCGAGAAGCTTTGGGTGGAGGGGGAGGATTAGTCTGGACGGGATGGATTGTTTGGACGGGCTCCACATCCACCAATGGGTCGTCCAAGTTCACTGTCGGAAGTGCAAACTTGGGGACCTTGGGAAGGGAAGTCTTACCAGGCTTTTGCTTCTTAGGGCCTCGACGACTTGGAAGATCGTCCAGGTCCACGGCACTAGAAATCGACTTAGACTTCCTCTTCCCAGCCTGGACGGAAGCCACTTAGACAGTTGGGGGTGCAACAACATCCTTGTCCCCACTAGTCACTGTTTTTTCTTTGTTTTCCCTCATTGTAGTTATCCCTGTGACGAGGAAAATTAATATTTAAAAAAAATGAAATAAAGTGGACAACACTTACTTCGACGGGTAGTCTCCTTGTGATTGAGGTTCTCTGCAGTAGGCACTGGGCCAAGTCCTCAAGCTGCTAGACGACTGAGAGTTACCAAATCATGGAAAGTTCTCCCAGGGAAGGTACGAATCACGTCTATCCGGACCAAGTAAAATTTGTCCAAACGTGGACGAACAACAGCTGCATCACCAAGAGAAAGAGTTAGACGATTGAAAGATAGGAAAAATGCAAGGAGAAACGAAATAAAATGGAAAGAAAACATACCCTTAGGACGAAGACAACCTAGAGGGCTGGTAAAAGGTGGGAAGGGGGGATTACCCACATCAGCTGGGTCCCCAGCCCAATTTCCAGAAATAACAAAAAATTCTTTTTTCCAAAGCGGGTCAGACGAGCTACGACCCTTAATTAAACTGTAATAAGAGTCCCTGGACGAGAACTGGTAAAAACCAGCAGATTTCTTAATCTCCGAGGGCTTATAGCAGTAAAGGAACTCATCTACCGTAATTGGATGGTTCCCTTCCAGTGCCTCACGCCATAGCACTTGCATGGCGACTATCGTCCTCCAACCATTGGGGTTGAGCTGGTTAGGTCCAATACCCAACCTTTGGAAGAGGTCTCTGCAGATGGAATTCAGAGGAAACCTAAGGCCAGCTAAAAGGTAGGAAGTGTATACCCCTAAACTAGAGGAAGGATAACAACACCATTCTCCAGCCTTGGGTAGATGAGGGTTAAGCTCTTTAGGAATTTGGTATCTATCTACAAGAGTTTTTAACTTGGCAGCGTCTAAGGTGGATGCTATCTCTGGGGCACAACTATAAATAACGTTTTCCTCGTCCTCTTCCTCGTCTTGAGGAGGGCTGGATGGTTGTCTAGACGAGCTAGCCCCAGATCCAGAAGCCATCCTACGTTGTAGTTCTTGTAATTCCTCTAAAGGAATGCCAGGAACCCCAGACGAGTAATGCTCGTCTCAGGAATCGCTACAGGACGAGCTATCTACACTACTCTCCTCACTACCCTCACTCCCAGAAGAACCGTCCTGGTACACGTCTATCTCCCTCTCTAAACTACTAGACGAAGACATGGTTGAAATGTAGAAAGATTTAAGATGAAAACCTAAAAAGAAAGAGGAAATACCTGATAGAACTAGGAGGAGAGCTAGACGAGGCTCTTGGACAAGATTGCATAAGAGAAAATGAGAGGAAAGTAAGGGGCATGAAAGAGAATGCACTATTTATAGGCCCCAGCAACAGGGTCACTGAAACGACGCTCGCCACTCAAAAGTTGACACGTGGTGATTCCTTTGGGAAATGGGATCGACACGACTGGCCAATCAATAGCTTTGTGACACGTGGCTCACAAAAAAGTGAAATTTTATTAAAATCACAACAATATCCTGGACGACCCTTTGAACAAAGGGGCAACTGATAGGGAAGTAGAAAATTAGTCCAACTCCAGTTCGTCCAAAGGCATTGTCCAAAGCCAATAGAGCAAGTTGGACCAAGAATTACCCCAAAAGAAGGAAAAATGTTCGTGGACAATAATACTACTCTTGATCAGTGAAGTCTCCCATGGACGATAAACTCGTCCATCAAGGTCGTCCATGGACGATCATCAGATGTCCAGGGACGACCAAATCGTCATACACTAGATAGATGAATACGCAACACTTTGAAAACTTTCGACTCTTTGTAGCGGTTACTAAACCCGTAGCTATCGCCATGAATCCCTCAAATGAGTTAACTTCCATTAGTGGTTACAACTTTAGTAGCCTTTGAGGAAGTTAACTTCGGACTCAGTGACTTCCACAAATCTTGAGGAGGTTATTGGACAAATAACCATCCCCAGGATCTCTATATAAAGGACCGGTCTGAACCCAAGAGAGGTAAGAACATTCTGAGACTTGACTCCCAAAAACTTGGAACTTCATTCCTATGAGACTAACTTTGCCATTGGAAGGGGTTTGGCCGGTCTTCTCTGGTCCCCTTTTTGACAGCATTCGCTTTTTGTAGGCCTTCCACCGTTCAGTCGTCCACCGAAGCCAGAGCATCCACCTTACTGATTTGAAGCAATATCAAAAAAAAAAAAAATATATATATATATATATATAATGAAAACAAAAACGTGGACTTTCTGTGTCTCTCATGCACATTCATTTCGGTTTTTCTCTGCCCTTCATATATATATAATGAAAACAAAAACGTGGACTTTCTGTGTCTCTCATGCACATTCATTTCGGTTTTTCTCTGCCCTTCATTTCACGCGTCAAAACTGTCAAAGTCACATCCACTTGCTTCTTCTAGTTCCTTGTACAAACTCCCTTATATATACCCCAAGATTTTTATGCTCTCATTTGTCCACACATATTATTCTACTACATCATAATCATTTATATAGCTTCACACCTAGTTTTTCATCTCTTCAAACTATATACTTCATCAATTTCATACATAGTTTCAAATCTCTCAAAACTGTAATCCATCAACTCACGCGGGTTTCTATGCTTTCCTAGTTTCAAAGCTCTCCAAACTATACTTTGTCAACGAACCAATAAAAAATATTTCTTTTTTGATATATCCCTGGAGTTGAATACCTCATTCAAGAATTTCCAGCGGCGATCGAGCTCTATATATGTTTTATTGTTAAGCTCTCTCTAGCGGGAAAAGGTTTGGTAATTTGAGGCCATGGCAGGAGCAGGTGGAGGAAGATCTTTAGAAGAAACACCGACTTGGGCTGTTGCCGTGGTGTGTTTCATTTTGGTTCTAATATCCATTATCATCGAGCACATCATTCATCTCATAGGAAAGGTATGTCTATGACTACTTCTACTTAAAACAATTCTCAATTGGGTTTTCGGGGTTTTACTGCTTGGACATGTTTATTTGATTCTGAGTTCAGAATATTGAAATCTTTTCACTGCACCAATTTGCAGTGGTTGAAGAAAAAACATAAAAGAGCTTTATATGAAGCACTAGAAAAGATCAAATCAGGTACACACCACTATTCCTCATGTTCATATCAATGTTAAAATAAGACAAACTATATACTATTAAAGTATTGATTAACTTTTTTTTCTTTGTTTGTTGCTCTTTTGGTTCATGCAGAGCTTATGTTATTGGGATTTATATCCTTGCTTTTAACGGTAGGACAAAGTCTCATTTCAAGTGTATGTGTATCCCAGCAAATTGGAGCAACATGGCATCCATGCAGTAAGAAGCAAGAAGAAGCTAAAATTAATTCTGAAACCAATAGCCGGAGGCTACTAACTGTATCGGATTCCGGCAAAGGGTTTCGACGCATTTTAGCAGGCGCAGCCTCATCTACAGATAAATGTGCAGCCAGGGTGTGTGTATATTCCATCTTTTGTCTCTTCTTATACCTTAAAGAAAGAATAGGCAATACATTGCTATTTTCATTTATTTTTATTATTATGTGCCTCTTGAATGATGGAATATTAGTTTGAATCAGAATATTATACAAGAAACTAAAATCAAATCAAATATATACGTCAAACCAATGTTTGGAATTCCATTGCAAACTTGCAATTTGCGCAAAATGGGGACAAGGGACACTTTTTAATTGTCAAGTTTACAACGTATGGAATGATTTAATTTGTCCACGGTTTTACACCAAAGTTCTTGACCTTTTTTGTCTGATCATTAAGATTCTTTTCCTTTTACGCGCCTCTTACGGTATATTTTTTAATCCTATTGTGTAGTTATGGAATCAAAAATTAATTTATTCAAAAGAATCTCTATCATGAGTTGGTGATGACTTATGTGCTAATCAAGCTAGGTTCATCGTTGTGTTTGAAAAAGGAACAAAAATCTAGCATATGGTACATTTGGTCTAATTAGATCTTAATTTGGGTATGTTTGCTGTTCTAATTTGCAGTCTATGGTCCCATTTGTGTCCAAAGATGGTATTCATCAACTACACATTTTTATCTTCGTGTTGGCTGTATTTCACGTCCTTTATTGCGTTCTCACACTGGCTTTGGGTAGAGCCAAGGTATTTATTCATTTATCCTACCAAATTTACTTAAATTACTTTTAACTATTTTTTTCCCCGAAACTCACACTAGGCCTGTTTGGTTCCAGATGAGAAGTTGGAAGAATTGGGAGACTGAAACAAGAACAGCTGAGTACCAGTTCTCACACGGTTAGACCAAATTAATATTATGTAGCTTGATTTTGTGCTTATACATTGGTACATTTAAATTTGTATACTGACTTAGCCTAGTGTTGCATGTGTCACAGACCCAGAGCGATTCAGGTTTGCAAGGGACACATCATTTGGGAGAAGACACTTGAGCTTTTGGACCAAAACACCTGCTCTCATGTGGATAGTAAGTAGCTCTTTTCCTCTTTTCCCATTGAGTGTACTTTGGTACAATGGTGCTAAAAAAGCATATGCTTCTTGCCAAAAAGTAACACTTTAGATAAAAGAACTCTCTCTTAAATCATGCCAAAAAGTAGGAAGAAAAGAAATCCCAAGTTTGAATTTTTCTGAAGCTAGCAGTACTTGTACACTTTATGGAACTTTTGTGAGTTACACTAAGCTAAACTTCATTTTCATCCACTTCTGCAAAATGATAAAAAAATAAGAACACCACAAGCCAACTTGACAAAGCATGTTGATGAAAGATGAATTATTGAATCCCCTTCTATAGGAGAACATATCTTTATCTTAGATTTGACATCAAGTCGCAATGGATGGAATTATTAAATACCAATGGTTTCAATTGAAAGTTTCAAGAACAAGAAATACCCTACACTGAGATAGCTAGGTTTCATTATGCGTCTTTTCTAATTATTAATGTCACCATAGAAATTATGAGGATCAGTTTTTGTGGGCATATAATGCATTCCCACTTTGAAAATCACATGACGTTCTATTATACCTAACTAGCATGTAGTCCGTGCTTACGCACGGAAATATTAACAATTATGATGATAAAATGTTTATCTTAGTAGATTCAATTTCCACATTGAGCATTATGAATGGAAGTAACTTAACACCAACATTTAAAAATCAAATTGGACACATAGCACAAAATTAAACTACAATTAGAAATTAATTTGATTCAATTTGAATTCTAAAATTGAACTTCAACTTAATATAATATATATGATTATATTTTTGTCACTTTTAACAAATTAACAAAATCTTAATCCAAACACACTAAAAACTATTAAAAAATAAGAACTAATCATTGAGCTTGGAATCTTCTTGGAGGCGCCAATGAAGCGCTAATGTATGAGAGTGTGAAGCAAGGAAGAGTGGGATTGAACATTGTGTTTGAACCCGGCCTTGCTCTAAAAAATCCGTAAGGAGGAGGAGAGGGCAGTGTGTGGATCTAGTTGGTAGAGGTTGAGAGAGGAGGAAACATGGGATGAAGATATGGAATTAGGAGGAGATGATGTTTTACTTTTATAGTCTTTCTCGTTGGACTCCTTGGTTCTGGTTGTGGGATTAGAAGAGCTCCAGACTCTATTGAGATCACCCATAAAAGTGTGCAGGTGAGATGTTCTTGCTTAGGCCAATGAGTATTATTATTGTGGTTTTCTTGGCTTCCGTGTTAAATGTTAATGCATCATTTATTTGGGTACAAAAATTAGAAAATTTAGATAAGATACATGACACAAAATTGGAGTCCAATTTATAATCTCCATGAAAGTGTGCAGGTAAGATGTTTTTGCTTAGGCCAATGAGCATTATTATTGTGGTTTTATTGGCTTCCGTGTTAAATGTTAATGTATCATTTATTTGGGTACAAAAATTAGAAAATTTAGGTAAGATACATGACACAAAATTGAAGTCAAATTTATAATCTAATTAATTTTTTTTTTTGAGTTTTGGTTAGGACAAGTGGCGCAAAATTGAGAATCCAATTGAAATCTAATTGGATTTTCTCTCTGCTTCACCTATTGTTATATATATAGACTAAAACGGACCCATGTCCCATTAATTGTTGACAAAGAGCAGTGCATTATCACAATCGAAGTCTAGGGCTCATATTCAAATAAAATTCCCTCTAGCCTTTTGTGTTTGGTTCGCATTGATTGTCATTTACCAAGAAAGTTCAGTATGCTATTTGGTTGGTATTTTTATTGGAACTCCAGTCTCAAATCTAATTCTGAGTATCACATCTAAAAGTAATTGTACCATATTATAAGCTAAATTTATGGCTTTAGATTTATTTTCAGGTAGAATACCCTTTAGGATCTCTTTTTTATTTTTATTTTTTTGAGATAAATCAAATTCCCTTTACAGTGTTAAAAGAAAAAAAAAATGGAATTTCAAAACCTCGAAGTATTGCTAAGTAATTTTATATGCTTGATTTATTGATGTGCTTCAATAAATAAAAGACAACCTTCTCAAGATTATGTGCATGTCAAGAGTCACTAAGAATTATTCAAATTAAATTAAAAAATTAAAAAATTAGAAGAGTTTGATATCTCCTTTCCTTCATACACACAAGTACACATATATGATGTGACATTTCCTTCATATAAATACATAAATATATATATATATATATATATATATTTTGATGAATTTTTCCTTCGAATATATAATAAGGTTTCCCCTGACAACATCAATTTTTTATTTTATGCCACTGATGGAATACGGTAACGGTCTTGGTGAATACCGATTTAGGACAACATGAAAACGGTCTTGGTATGGCAAGTTATGAAAACGACGTAGTAGCTAGCCGTCCAAAATTTTCTGTAGCTTATTTGACTATTTTTTTTTTTCCAACTTCCAATTGACGAGTCTGTCCTCGTTAACAGTATGAATTTTTTCTCCACCTCATAGTCAAATAAGTACTTTCCATACCAGACCTCCTTTTTTTTTTTAATTTTCTTCTTCTTGAAATTCATTTTCACATTTATTTTCCTTTTGCAGGTTTGTTTCTTCAGGCAGTTTGTCAGGTCGGTTCCTAAAGTTGATTACTTGACGTTGAGACATGGATTTATCATGGTAATTATTTCTTCTAACAAGAGTATCTACATTATACATAACCCATATTGCTTTTTTTTTTTTTTTTTTTTTTGGGCAAAAATTTCTTTTAGTAAAGAGATTATTTGGGCTTGCAAATCAGGCCTTGAAACCAACTATAATCTGCTACTATGTGGCATATATTGTTTGAGGTCAAAGAAATCTCTAAAATATTAAGGGGCCGTTTGGTATGAGATTTTGAGCAACAATTTTTAGTTTTTAAATAATATTATACGTATTTCTATACATTTTTTTTATCTACACATATTTTCAAAAAATACAGACAACGTTACTAGAACAACAACTTTATCAAACGGGCCCTAAATTCCGCAAGAAAACAACATATATTATTTGAGGAGAAGAAATTTTGTTTGGTCAATTTCTTGTTGTCCAATAATAATAACAAAGAATGTCGACCAATTGAGTTGCAAGTTGGAACATTGAAAAATTCGGCCTTTCTCATTTAGGAGTAACGTAAAACATGTGGCCCCAAATTCGTGAACTTTAGAGGTCTAAATCGTTTCATTCTATGATTTTTTCCCCGCTAAGTTTTCCCTTATTTGTATGCAATAAATCAGGCACATCTGGCACCTCAAAGCCATCAGAAATTTAACTTCCAGAAATATATCAATAGATCATTGGAAGAGGATTTCAAGGTTGTGGTGGGAATCAGGTTGGTGCTTCAGGCCTTACTTTTTATCAGATTCAATGTTAGTTCAGCTTTGTTTGTCCCACATTTTTTTTATACTATTCATATACATCAGGTGTTTTTTTTTTTTTTTTTTTTTGATACAATATAGAATTCTACTCTAACCTAATCTAAGTGTAAATGTGTGTGAAATTCCCTCCTGGAGACTTGAACCCCGGCCCTTGCCCCCCACACCCCACAAGCATTTATGCCTGTGGAGTGACCATCGCACTAAGAGTGTGTGGTGGTCATATACATTAGGTGTTAAATGTGCACATTCTTGACCCAAAGAAAAAAGAGATAACTAATGTGAAAGTGTAAACATTGTATATACTAAAAATAACGTTAAAGAGTGTGAAACAATAATTTTTTTTCTCTCTTAATTAAATATCTATACACCCCTAATTAACTCCAATTACTTATGTAACATTTTCTTGTTGTCAATTTTCAGCCCTCCTATCTGGTTTTTGGCAGTGCTATTCTTGCTCTTTAACACTCATGGTGAGTAAAGAACAATTTTTAAAGTATACTTATTTATGTTTAGTAAAAAAAGATATATATTCTTTCTTCTATATAGAATACCAAAATCCGATACATGTCTCACATGATTGATTACAAATTGTTTAGGGCCTAGCACAAGCAATGCATGGCAATAAAAAAAAAATATGACACAGCCTAAAAGAAAGGAAAATTTTAAAATTAACAAAAAGATTCCTTATAAAACACATAAATGGTGTTTTCTTGACTATAAATTTGTTCCTGAATATTTTTGGCCGAATTATTTGACTAAAGTTCTCCTCCTTTCGCAGGCTGGAATTCTTATCTATGGCTACCATTTATCCCATTGATTGTAAGCAAATTATCTGTGTGTCTGACTGAGATATATAATTCATTTTTTATAAACAATTTTCAAATGTTAACATAATTAGCAGATCTAACGGCTAAAAATGCACCTGCAGGTCATACTATTAGTAGGGACCAAGCTACAGTGGATCATAACCAAAATGGCATTGAGAATCCAAGAGAGAGGAGAGGTTGTGAAGGGCACCCCAGTGGTTCAACCAGGTGATGACCTCTTCTGGTTCAATCAGCCTCGCCTCATTCTCTACCTCATTAACTTTGTTCTATTTCAGGTACTTTAATTTCCAATTTTCTATCTTCTTTAGATTTGATTTAATTAATCCACCATCATCATTTTTCACTTACACTTCATTATCGTCTTTATTCATTATTGCAGAATGCCTTTCAGCTTGCTTTATTTGCATGGGCTTGGTAAGCTTCTATATCCTATTTCCCTATGTTTAGCACTAAAAAAAGTACGAGTGAAAAGTTGGAAAAAGAGATAATGAAAAAACTGCTTAAATTTGAAGCTAATTATTGTGCTTCACTACCATTTCCATAGTGTATTACACAAAAGTTAAGCATATAAAAAAAGATTTAACTTATGTCCAATGTATTAAAGTATTAAATGCGATACAATCACGACACATATTTAAAATTGGTCACATGTCAGTCTTGTATCTCATCTAATGCACTGGAAAGAAGCCTTGCCCATAAGAAAATTCTTGAATTGTGTACCATTAGGCCTTTTGGTAAAGGTAGGAGGTTGGAGTAAGTTTTGCAATCAAAATTTACCAATTAAAAACAAAACAACATATTGTGTTCTTTCTTTAGAATGTATGTTCTTTAGTTCAAAAACGATTGTAGGATTTTGTACTAAAATTTGTATAAATATGTTGAACCCCTCTTTTCTTTTTTTTGGTTTTTTCAGTATGAATTTGGGTTGATTTCATGTTTCCACGAGAATATAGAGGATATCATCATCAGAATCTCAATGGGGTACGTCTCAAACTTGTTAGATTCATAATGCTCAAATTATATCCACTTAAATTTTCTAATACACTAACAAAATGGTGGTGCTTTTCTCAGGGTCCTCATACAAATTCTCTGCAGTTACGTTACTCTACCACTCTATGCCCTCGTAACACAGGTAAATCAATGGCTAAGACATACACATATTTAACATGTCAAATAAAAAACAATCTAAATCAAATAGTTTATAAATTTTCCTAAAATGGTTCAACACCATAATGCTTGGGTGTTTGTTTTTTATGTTATGAGCAGATGGGCTCAACCATGAAACCAACCATATTCAATGAAAGAGTAGCCTTGGCTTTACGCAACTGGCACCACTCAGCTAAGAAGCACCTAAGGGAGAACAAGGGGTCTGTATCTGTAACACCTTTGTCTAGTAGACCAGCAACCCCATCCCACCACATGTCCCCGGTTCATCTCTTGCGCAACTACAGGAGTGAAATGGATAGCGTCCAAACTTCACCAAGAAAATCCAATTTTGACTTTGAGCATTGGGAAACCGAGTCCCCCTCCCCATCACACCACCACCGGCCGACAGGCGGTGGCTCATCCTCTTATCACCACCACCAAATGGACAAAAGCAACATAGGGTATGATAAGGATGTTACTGAGGTGAACTTGGGTCAAGTGGCTCCAATACCACAACCAGCTCGTGCACAACATGAAATTGATATCGGACTAAAGGACTTTTCATTGATAAAAGAACAAGTGCTTGAGAAAAAGAAATGGGCGTGTGAAAATTTCGGGGAAAAAGAGGGACAAGGATGATGCCATGATTGGAGTGAACGTATATATAGATCGGGGAATTGTTTTGAGTTGCATCATCTTGTAATATGCTTTTGAAAAATTTGAATTTAAAAATAGAGATATTGATGTGTTCAATTTTTCCACTGCATATATATATATACATACGTACTTTGAATAATTTTTTAATGTAAATAATTAAATGGCCTTACTAAGAAGTATGAGAGAGAGAAACCCTGTAAGAGTTAAAATAAGACAAGAGTGTCTTTTACAAAGAGACCAAACACAGAATGGAGTACAATTATTGTGCTGGAGAGCGTTAATCGAAACTTCGGAGTCACCCTCAAAATTGGAACTATGGAAACCAAGCTCCAAGATGAACCAAACAGCTCGACGTGCAGCCAAGGTCTCCAGAACAGAAACTGAAGATGGCAAAGGGATTTTCTCGGATAGATCTGCCGTAATTTCCCCTCGGGAATTTTGAACAACCACCTGGTACGTGCTTCCTACGAGTCTTCGTTCAAACACAGCCCCATCAAAATTTGTTTTCAATTCACTGGGGTCAAGAGGCTTCCAAGTAGGCCTAGTGGGCCGATAGGTTTTGGAGGGATTACTCGAGCTTGCTGAAATTCTTGTAGTAGGTGACTTACTTGGTTGAACAGCTACTCCACAGGAATAGCATTCTATGAACTTTGATTTTGTTCCTACGATTCCACACTGACCAGCACAACGTAACAAAAGGCAAAGATTTCGATTTCTTAAACGTACATCTACGCTGTGTAGCCATAAATTTAGCAACATAATTCCACAAAAAGCTAAGTTGTGCACTGTAACTATAGGGCCAAAAAATATAGTTTTGACTCCACCGGGCTTGACTTAACAATTTTGGGGGGCTTGACTTAACAACTTTGGGAGCTTTAAGTAAAAATTTTGAGTGAAGAGTTTTTATATTTAAATATTAATCAAATAATATATATTTATTGAAATTTTTTATATAAAATCTATTTTTCTTACGTGATGTAAAATTGTTACTATAATTTATAATAATAGATAAGTAAGAAACAGTGTTCAGATTAAAAAATAAATAAATAAATAAATAAAGAAAAGTGAGAAACCGGGTTGTCTTATAAGTTGTAACTGTGTGCTGCACTGCATAGTTGCACAGTATGCAGCCTCTGCTGCTGTGCGCCTGTGCAATGCAGCCTGTGATGTCCAGCCTGTACTGCTATCATCCGCTAAATTTTCTACATTTTAGGATACAATAGAGCTTTTTTAATGTATTTTATTGACCAATAAAAATGTTTAAATTTTTTATAATTAAATTAAAATATATAGATAAACATGTTTTATATATATATATATATATAATTATTTTTTTTTTTACAAGTAGGGGTCTTCTTTTATTTGGGGGCTTTAGGCGATTGCATCAATTGCATCACTTATTAAACCGGCCTGTCACCAATGTAGCCATATTTTGGTATTTGATGGTGCTAAAAATAGTAATATAACTTTTTAGCACTACCAATACTAGTGCTCGCAACAACACTAGCTTTTTATCAATCAACTCAACCATGGAAAGTGGAGGCTGTCCATCATTGTGAACACTAAGAAATTCCTTTTCCCAAATTGATCTATTCCTTTTACAATCCCACAAAGCATGAACTATAGTTTCGAGTTCCTTCAACCATAGGCTGCAGGTAGGGCCTGAGATCAATTTTCTTTTCACTAGTTGTTTACTCGAATTAATGATAAGTTTTTGTAAGAGGAATTGGATTAGTGGTTGAAAATAATATTTAATGGGTTTCTAGTAGTTTCAAATAAGTTGAAATAGGACTATCATACCTATCTATGTAAATTGCAACTACATGTATTGAAAATTGGGTTTTAAGTGTGCGTTTGTTTATTAACGCGTCTACATTGAAGCTACGTTTGCGTTTTTTGGCTGGTCCCATGACACTGTTCATGGACCAGTCAGAGCACAAAAATGCATGAACAGTAACAAGTGAATAGTATTTCGCCTTTTAAAAAGTATTTCACTACAGTGTTTTTAGTAATAAGTTTTTAGTTTCTAGCAAATAAGCAATATCCAAATAGATTCTACGCATTGAATGAAATCTCAATTCTTTTACTATATATACTTGACAAAATAACTCTAACTTAACAATCCAATGCAAGCTAGCTTAATTCAAGGTTGGATAGGGCCAATTTTTATAGTTGTTATGGGTAAACATGGCAAAAACGGGTCAGAATTTTCTAACTTGACCCGACCTGACCCTAAAAATACCCCACTCGAACTCGATTTTTTTTTACTCGCAGCAAAAACAGGTTGACCTGTGACTTGACCCATGTTTTTTGCAGGTCAACCCGACCCGACCAGCAATGACATTATTTGATGAAAAGTTATTTGATGAAAAGTTTCAATTGTAGCATATGACATTATTCATTATGAAAATTAAAATATTGTAATAATGTCTTATCAAAACTCAATTGCTTATTTGTGGGAGATGATGATTTTCGTTATCATTCTTAGAAGTTTTTAGTGAGTGGATATTGCATTTGGCAAATAAGTACTAAGAAACTATTATAGTAAAATAGATATTCATATATTAAATAGTTACCTTAACTTTGTGTGTGACATACATTATATATATATATAGTTTTATACTTCTTCAAATAGAAATTTTATCTTAATTTTCTCACTCAAGAGGTAGCACGTGCCACCCTAACGAGTGATGTATAGTGTTAATAAAATTCAATTGGCATATTTTATGGAGAGAGAGAGAGAGAGAGAGAGAGAGAGAGAGAGAGAGAGAGAGAGAGAGAGAGAGAGAGAGAGAGAGAGAGACCTATGAAAAACAAAAAGAAAACTTCTCCATGATCTTTTTGTTTTTATTTTTCATTTTAAGAGAGAGAGAGAGAGAGAGAGACCTATGAAAAAAAAAAAAAAACTTCTCCATGATCTTTTTGTTTTTATTTTTCATTTTTAATAGAGAGAGAGAGAGAGAGAGAGAGAGAGAGAGAGAGAGACCTATGAAAAACAAAATAAGAAAACTTCTCCATGATCTTTTTGTTTTTATTTTTCATTTTTAATTCTATTCACTAGGAATTGAGATTAGATGCAATTCAAAATATCTATGGTATTGTACCTGATGCAATAGCTTTTAATAGCTAAAATTAAGAGGTGAAAAAAAGCAACTTTTAATCTCAATCATTAAATTAAAAAAGTGAAAAAAGAATTTTAAAAATGAGTGGTATAAACTTTCTATGAAAGAGAAATGGGGGCAATTACACTAATCAAAGATGATAGAAGACTTTTTCTTCCTTTTAATGATTGGGCTTAAAAGTCTTCATTGCAGACCATGTATAAAGAGTTTGAGGCCCACACCCATATCTGGGCCACAGCCACAGTTGACGTACGTGCACTACCCACCAATGCCTGAAAATCCACTTCAACACGGGAGGCCTGCACAAATGGCGTATGGATCCAAGCGTTACACACGACACCCACATCAGCACATGATCATCATTTGGCAGCCTTGCAGGGGAAAAAACAGAGTTATATATGTTTCTCTCTCTGTGTCTCTGCAGCTAAACAACAAACAAAGCCCTCAACAATCCGCAGATTTGCATTTCTTTCCCAGCACCTGCCCATAATTTTCTATCTCTCTTTCTAGTTTCTACTACCTCTGCCCACTGTTTCTTTTCCTCATCTCTTTCACTCAAACCGATACAATTCTTCTTTATATGTGTAGTGCGAATTTGTAATTACCAAATCAACCAGTACAAATTATTAGCATCGAAAAGCTCGAGTTAGAGAGAGAGAGATGGAGATTGTGGATGGGTTGCTAGGGAAATTGGTTCGCCACTGCTATGCAGTTTTATGTTTGGGAGTGCTACTTTTGTCTGTAACCATAGCTCACTACGTCCCTGCTGCTGAGCCAAGTGACCCTCGGGAGCGCACAATACGGCGTCTTCGTGCTTCTCATGGTCCTCCTATTCATCCCAGCCAAAGCTAGCTAGTACTGAGCTTTTTGCCACCAGTCTCATCAACTTCATGCGGTTTGAATAAGCAGGCAAAGCTCTTCTTGGAAGACTGTAGATTTTACTGTTTTTGGTGGTAGATAACTAGATATAATTCTGTATATATGTATATATATCTGCTTTCTTGGTTAAAGTAGATCACACTTTAGCTTTACATCTCTTACTTGCAGGCAGGTCATGGATGTTATACTTATATGTATGGTTGTTTGAGCTGATCAGTGTGGCTATCACAATCGTCTTGATTGATAAAGATACATTACCGCGCGTCATGAACGTGAGAAAATATTGTAGATTCAAATTTCTTTCACTTGCAACGAAGAAAAGATCAGTGTGATTTAACGAACAAGTCAGAAAAATTGAGAATTTGAAGCTGATATCTCTCTACTCAATTAGTTTCCTCAATTTGAGCGTGGCACCTATATTTTGATCGGAGTGTTTTCAAAAAGAAAAGCCCGCTAGTAGCGCTAGCAAAATTAAGTAGCTAGCTAACTTCAAATTTCCGATTAGTTCAAGAATACAACTAATTAACTTGCTTTTCTTAGTTTCTGGTTTAGTTTTTTGGTGGACTTATTTGGTTAATTTAAAAAAAAAAAAAATCTTAATTATATTTAATAAATATAAGAATAAATTTCACCAATAACCCTTAAATTTTTGGGTTATTTTTATTTTGAATTTTAAGTTTAAGATTTTTCATTTTGATCCACGAAATAGTCCTTCAATATTGCCTTAGGATAAAAATAATTCTACAAGTACTTTTAAAAAAAAAAAAAAAATCAAATTTGTCCAATTTTAATTAAAGGTACACAAATAGCTCCTTACATAAACCCTTCACCATTCCTTTTCTCTCTCGAAGCTCAACTTTAAAAAATTCTAGCTCTTACTACATCAAGAATTTTTTGTTTTGGCAAATCAAATCCAGGAGCATTTGCTCAATCTAGGTAATCCCAATACTAAACACTTTCATGTATACATTCTTCAACTTAGGACCTAAATTCCATAACCTTTGGAATCTTCAATATTATAGTTTTATGATATTCCCTAAAAAAATCAAGTAATTGATTTCTTTCGAGGCCTTTACATATCTAACAAGACTATTATATTTTTTATATTTTTCCATACTTAGGATCTCTCTTTTTAGATTTGAACAACTCAGGTTAGCTCTGTCAGGTGTAATTCTTGATCCCTCAGGTGAGGAAATTAAGGATGTCCTCTTTTAGATTAGCCATTTAAAAGCTCTGAGGCTTGATGGTTTTCATGGTATTTTCTTACACTAATTTTGGCACATAGTAGAACTCTCTATGGCCTCTACTAATCAGAACATTTTCTCAATTGGGACACATGCCACCTAAGTGGGCCGTAACTAATTTAGTTTTAATTCTTAAGTGTAAAATTACCATGAGTGAGAAAATTATTAGATACTCCCGGAGTACCATAAATGCGTACTTTCCCCTCTCACATAAATGGTGGGTCCCATCATGAATTTAATTAGTGGGACCCACCATTCATGTGAGAGGAGGGAGTACGCATTTATGGTACTCCGAGAGTATACAATAATTTCCCCCATGAGTGTTTGTATTTAATTATTTACACTTAAACTTTTGCTGAGTCTAACGAAGCTCAGGTACGGAACCTTCCATTGTGTGTCAAATTAGGGCAATAAAATTTGCATTTTAAATTCTCTTGGATAGGAGATTCAATAATGTAATACTAAAATTAGATTCCCAAATGGCGATTTACATTATTACTAATAATTCATTTTCTCCTAAATTGTTTACTTTAATTTTGGATTGTAGGGAGTTGACGAATTGACAATAAAGGATGATCTCTCGACAAGTGTATAATGAAGCCAACCAGTGTTCTAATCTAAAGTTTTTTTTTTTTTTTTTGGAAACCGGAACCAACTGACTTTCATTAAATCAAAAGACTAGAATTCAAATACAGAGCATCCACAGCAGGGGGAGGATCCTCCTCCATCCATACAATATCATTATCAGATAACCTAGCAAATTTTGCCAAAGCATGAGCAACACCATTGGCACTACGCCTAACATAGCTAGTTGAGATGGATCTAAAACTTGCAGCCAAGCACCAAATATCTTCATAGATCAATCCAAGCCGAGAGAAGTTTGGTTGAGCCTGTGACACTGTCTTCATAACCAGGGCATTATCACCTTTTAGTATCACCTCCATAAAACCAGCGTCTATAGCAAATTCCAAAGCTTTGCGACAAGCCATCACCTCCAATTCTTCACTATCCCTCACAGCACCTCCCTTGGCAGATACAGCAGCCATAACTTCACCATTCCTATTGCGAATAACAGCACCATATCCCGAAGTCGCACCATTATCAAAACTGGCTCATCAAAATTCAGCTTGAAGAACTCTCCTTGTGGTGGCTGCCATGCTTGACTTGCAGGGATATGGACTGATACAGGTACACTCAGTTGGTCTTGAGCCTCAACAAACTCTTTCAAATAATCTGATGCACGTTGGTGAGACCGTGATGGGTGTTGGAAAACACCCCCATGCAACATCGTATTTCAAATAATCTAAAGTTTTTGTATCAACTTTGGTTATAGGATATTTTGTAAGAATTATATCTCCTAAGGTTATACTTTGTACTATGTTTAGTTTAGCTTAATACAGACCACCTTTTACATAAATAATAATAATAATAGCTTGACAATATTGAATTTTCTTAAGTAGGAGTCGTCTCTCTCAGCGCACAATAGAAGGTCCCTGCTATCGTATGCTCGAGTGATTTTCTGCTGTGTTCGTGAGCTGTGCTCCGAAGTGTGGCCTTATCTGCCTCTTTAGTGGGCCGGACTACCCCTTTCAGTGGGTCATGCGTCGCCTATGTGCTTCGCATAGTAGTGGGTCTCCCTCCGCCATTGTGGGCTTGCTCTGCCCTGTCAGTAGTCATGGCAAAACGGGTGGGTCGGGTTGGATTCGAGTCGAGTCAATCAGGTTGTGGGTCGGGTCGGGTCGGGTTGATCCATATTTTTCAAACAATTTTTTTTTTCCAATTACAAAAACAAATCAATGACAACCTATTTAGAGAGAATGAATAAAATCAGTTAAGCAAATGAATTGCACTTAATGCCACTTGTTAATATCATTCCAATTCTGACAGTTTTGACTAGGGGTGTGCATGGGTCGGGTTGGGTCAGGTTGAGGGGAGTTTTTGACCCAACCCACCATGGTGGGTAAAAAAAAACCCAACACAACCCAACCCATCACATAAGTCCAACCCAACCCAACCCAACCCACATGGGTCGGGTTGAACCCATGGGTTTGAAATTTTTTTATTATTATTATTAAATTGAGTAGAAAAAAAATATTAAAATATTAAAAAAACCTAAAGATTAGTATCAATGTAACTCCTTAAAGGCAAACAACATTAATGACTAAACAACAATAGTAATTTATTAGGATTTGTATGAACTAATTGGCTTTTATATAGGATAGGAAGAACTGGCTATTTAAAAAAATTTATTAATTATATAATATATTATATATATATATATATATTAAATTAGTATTAGTAGGAGAAACTAAGGAAATGCTGCTCTACAACTGTTTTTTTTAATTATTAAATATATAATATATATTTAAATATATATATATATATAAAAGTGTCCTACAATTGATTTAAAAAAAATTATTAAATATAAAAATATATTTTAAATGTATATTAAATATGGGTGGGTCGGGTTGGGTTTGACGGGTTTGTAATTTTATGACCCAAACCCAACCCAACCCGCCATAATTTTTTTTTTTGTAACCCAACCCAACCCACCAAGCCTTAAAAACCGACCCAACCCAGTGGGTCGGGTCGGGTCGGGTTTGGCGGGTCGGTGGGTTTTCTGCACACTCCTAGTTTTGACTTTTGAGTATGACAAAAATTATTTATAGTCATAAATTTATGATGGAAAAAGTCTTTAATGTTAATAGTTCACTGTTAAAATGCATATAATTGTAATTTTACAACTTCAAAAAGAGATAAATCTTAAAACAAACAAAACAAGTAAACCAACAAAGTAGCAAGTTATTGGTTTTCTTAAATGCACATGTTCCTGTTGCATTTAAAATAATAGTAAAGTTAGATTATTTAGAAAGATAAACTAAAAAAAAAAAAAATTAAAAATAAACATAACACATTAAGTAAAGAAGAATAAGTAATATTTTATAAGAATTACATCTCAATCTTAATCTACTTAACGTTCGTAGCAGATTCAGCACTACAAATATTCATACTTGCAAATTGTAGCTCAAGTTGGCCAATTTTGTCAACATCTTCATCTACAATATAATATTTTAATATAACTTAATGTACCATGAAAGCAAATCAATAAAGAATTAAAATTTTATAATTATGACTATAAAAAAATTAAATTACCTTCAAATCCATATAGCCAACTTTTAGTACATAATGTAGCTTCCACATTCTCAGGTAAAAGACGTGATCGATACGGAGTAAGAATTTTTTTCCCAATGCTAAAACTTGATTCAAAAGCAACAATGGTTATTGGAATGCTCATGAGATCTCGTGCCATTAAAGAGAGCTCTGGAAACCGATTGTAATGCTCTTTCCACCAAGAGAGAACTTCCAACTTTGAATTTTGCTTTTTGTCAAGTCTAGGCTCTTCTAAATACAAGTCCAACTGAGATTTTTTTGTTTTGGTACCACGACCACTTTCATAATGATCAAATTCCTAATCATTCAAAAAAATTGCAATGAAAAATAATACCACACAACATTACAATCTTTATTATTAAAAAAACATAGCACAACATATACCAAACAAAATGCAATTCACTTACATCATCTTCCTTATCTTCATCATCATTAGGATCATCCACAGTACCGCTAGTATGACTAGAACTCCCAACACAAGATGAAACATTTGTAGTGGCCATAGGCTTGAGGCGTCCATATTCTGAAAAAAGCTTATACAATGTAGTCTCAATGCTCTCCACCTTCATTTTAGCAATGTGCTCAATTGGCTCTATTTTCTTGAAAATATAGTCCACATAATCCAACTTATACCTTGGATCAAGAACAATGGCATAAGCTAGCACCACACTATAACAATCCCAATATTTGTCAAATTTAACTTTCATCTGTTCTGCCATATTACTGATAAATGAATCTTGGCTCTTCATTTCTTCAAGTAAGAGCTATTCAATTCGAGACACTCCTTGAAAATATAGATTTGCTGTATGGTAATCAGTTCCAGAAAATAGAGTTGTAATGTCATTGAAAGGTTTCAAAAACCAAGTTATCCTTTCAACTCTATTCCATTCATCCCTTGATGGACAATGCTTGAAATTAGCATCTTTCTCTGCTAAACGGTTCAACACATAACGATATCTCATAGCACTGTCAATCATGTCATATGTTGCATTCCATCTTGTACACATATCTAAACGTAAACCCTTTGTTCTCTTCATACCAACTATCTTGGCACATTCATCAAATCTGCACATTCTACTCTCTGATCCTTTAAGATATTTCATAGTTTCTCGGATCTTAATCACCGAGTTGTCTATTACTTTCAATCTTTCTTGATCAATAAGATTCAATATATGAGCATCATAACGCACACGGAAAAAGATACCATCACATAACAATAAACCCCCCCCCCCCTGATTAAGCTTTTTCCTTATGAAATCTTGGCAATTATCATTATTAGATGCATTATCTACAGTAATGGAAAATATTTTCTTCTCAATACCCCATTCTTCCAAGAAACTTAAAATTTTCTCCAATAAATGAGTTCTCGTGTGTGGAGGTGGCATATGACAAAAATTCAAGATAATATTTTTCAATTCCCAATTCTTATCCACATAATGCGCCATAAGACAAATATATCCCTCACTTGTAACAGAGGTCCATAAATCCAAAGTCAAACATATTCTACCAAGAATTGATTTCAACTTATTTTTAACGTCATCCATCTCTTTCTTGTAAAGTTTTAGAACATCAGCTTTTGAAGTATTCCTAAAAATATGTTTAACGTTTGAATTTAGATAGCTAAAAACTTTTCTAATACCCTCATACTCTATGTTTGATAATAGCCTTCGCTAACATCTCACGAAACTTTTCTTGAGTTATCTTGTTTTGTAACACCTTACCCTCTTCTTCACCATCTTCTTTTACTTCATTTCATTTTAAGCATTTGTGAAGATGGTGATGCAAGTTTGATGTTCCATGATGACTATCCACCAAAAAAAATTTCCCACACCATTGACAAGTAGCCTTACTTAACCCTTTTTCATCAATAGGCAATTTCACAAATTCAGTCCAAATTGAAGAAGTGTGTTGTTTTTCCTTTCTTTTTTCCTTGAAACTCTTTTTGGTGTCTTAAACTTTGATTTTGAATTAACTCTTAAAGATGGTGAAGGATCAGTAGAAGTATCCATAATTACAACATCATCATCACTTTCCAAATTTACAGTCGGAGAAGTTGCTGTACTCTAATTATCAAAGAAAAATATATAATTAAAATTCTAGTCTATTTAAAACATCTAAAGAAACTGTGAACATAACTACATAAGACATTCATCCAAATGTGAATGACATTTTCAATTTTTTCAACAATCAAACACACAAACAATTAAATATAATGTTAGCAGAGCAGTATATTATATTACTATTGCTAAATCATGATATTAAAAAATCAATCCAAAAACTAAAAAACATTTAGGGATTTAAGAGAATGATGCAAAGGATTTAACTTACCTTCACCATAGTTGATGATTTGTGGTTGTACTCCTCTTAAATGGGTCAGCAGGTGGTAAGATCTAGGCTGTGTTGTGTGGCCTGTGGGTGGCGAGAGATAAAGAAGTGAGAAAGCAGAGTAGTGGAGTGTGGAGCATTCGGAGAAATATTGGTCTGAAGATTTAAGGATTGAAAGAACTAAGAAGAGAAGATTAAAAAAAGAAAAAGAAAAGAGTAAAGGCACAGTTAGAGAGAAAAGAGTAGAGAGCAGAGGCGGAGAGAAGCTAAAAGTGTAGAGGTAGAGAGGCGCAAGCTTGAAACTGAAAAAGTGTGGAAGTGTGAAAAGAAAATAAGGGTAGAGGAAGCTTTACCGCTTTGGCCCTTAACCCTTATGGTCCGTGGATGTGGTTGTGTTGTCACGTTTTTGTTTCATTCTTTCATGTTTGTGAATCACAATTTTGGCTTTGGACTCCAGCTAAGCTAGTAAATTGAATTAGATTTTTTTTCTTTTTTTTAAAGGTTGTGTTGTCTAAGTCTTCTCATGTCATGTCTCTGTGGTCTATGGAGACAGAGCTGAAGCTTTATTGGTTATGATTCGTGAAGCCCTCAAAATTGAATAGGCAAATTGCATGTAAAAAACTATTGTTTTGTCTTATTGTAATTTAATAATTTATTGACTATTGCCTATTGGTTTGGCTCTACCGTTCTAGTGCTTTGTGCTTTATGCACTAAGTATCAGGACATAGTTTTAAAAAAAATTTAGCGAATTTTTTTAACGGGTCAGGTTACAAGTTATCTGGGTCGGGTCGGGTCACGGGTCAACCTGTTTTTACTTCGGGTAAAAAAAATCGGGTTTGAGTTGGGTCGGGTTAGAAAATTTTGACCCGTTTTACCATGTCTACCTGTTAGTGGACCTTGTTTTTGGCTGGTGTGGGTCACTCTTCTACCCCCAAGTGGGTCTAATAGCTGCTTTGGGTGTTCTATTTCAGTCCAGCGACTATAGATTCTTGCAAGGTAAAATATTGTCTTCTAGCCTCTGTGCTTTGTTTTTTGTGGGTATTTGATTTTAAGTTGTTTGGCTGTGTTTTGGGTTACTGTAATAGAAGTGTTGGGCTCAGGGGCGGAGCCACATAGTGGCTTGGGGGGGCCGTGGCCCCTGCAAATTTTTTTTTTTCCCCATTAGCCTATGAAGAAAAAATTAAACGGCCCCCCCAACCTTAGACAGCCAGCCCCCCCAACCTTAGACAGCCAGCCCCCCTACCCATTTCTCACCCATTCTCCCAACCCTCAATCAAAAATTAGGAACACCTCAAATTAAAAATTAAAAATTAAAAAATAAAAAATTCTCTGTTCTACTTTCAAGCAAAAAAAAAAAAAAAAAAGCCCAAAAAAAATTTGTACTAAAATCTGGAAAAAAAAATTGACAGAGCCCAGCCCAGCCCATGGCAAGCAAAGCCCACGATGAGCCCAATAGATGACAGAGGTGGCTCACTCACAGCAAGCCCACGGATTCTCAACCCAAAAAAAAAAAAATCAATACAGAGAATCAGAAAATACCCATCACGTCGCTGGTCACGTCCCTGCCAGAGAAATCAAACCCCAATATTACTGCCTATACAAAGCAAATCAGCAAAACTAAATCAAACTCCAGCAAAGCAAAACCAAACACAGACTCAGAGTAACAGAGGTGTTTATCTAAAAAAAAAAAAATTCCCCAATACAAAAACCAAAACCAAACCCCAGCAAACCAAACCCAGAAAACCACAATCACGTCGCCGCGACGCCGCAGCTCGTCGTCGCTCGCCCCTCATTGCAGATCGGCGATCGTAGATCGCAGATTGGAGATCGCTCTGCGCCTCTGCCTCTGCTCTGGTGCTCAGTGCTCGGTGCTCTCCCTCCGGGCCTCCTTCAAGGTATTTCTCTCTTTTTCTCTCATTGAAATGAAAAAATGAAAATATGATATGAAATTTTTGCAGACAGCCGCAGATCGTAGATCGTCATTGGAGATCGGCTCTGCCTCTGCTTCGGTGCAGCGGTGCTTGTTGCCGGTTGCTCCCTCCGGCAGTCCGGCCCTCCCTCAAGGTTTTTATCTCTAACTCTCTTTCAGTCTCTCTCTCTCTCTCTCTATCTCACTGAAATATTGAATGAAAAAATGAAAGGTAAGTTATGAACGTTTCTGTCTTTATTCTTTAATTTTAATAATTATCTGATCTCACATCTCAGCAAGTCCCTCTCTCTCTTTTGAACAGCCTCTTATTGGCTGGCTTTTACTTTCTTTTTCTTTTTTTTTTCTTCTGTTTTTGTCTTTTTTTTTTTTAATTTGGCTTTATCTTTTCTCTTTTTGTTGGTCAGTGTGCTGGTCCTTTTTTTGTTTTTTTGGCTAAAAGTTAGTGTGTTGGTCTTTAATATAACGTGTTTATTGTGTTGTGATTTGTGATTGGCATTGCGAAATTTTCTGATTACAGCTGATTATTGTGATTGGGGCACATGTTGTGCTTGTCTGTTGTCTATTGAGTGGGGTGGGGAGGGGGTAGATGGGCTCATGGGGCTGGGTAAACAATAATTAAAGCAATATAATATGCAACACATTACACTATTTTGATTATTGTGCTGCACATGAAATGTATAATGTTCGGCTCTTTTAATGTAATATGTACAAGGGGATAAACAATATAACAAATTAAAACAGTATAATTAATGATAAATAAATTAAAACAATACAGTTTATTGTTACGCTAAACAACAATAATTAAAACTATATAATTAAATTAACCAATACATTATAAAAGACAAATTAATTAAATTATTTTTGTTTTTGTTTGAGGGGTTATTATTAATTAAAGTTGTATTAAAAATGGGTTGATTGTTTAAATTATAGTGGAATTTTTTTTTTCTTGAGTATGAATAACATTCATATAACTAAATAAAAATTTCTAATTAATATTTTATTTTTTAAAATTATTTTCAGGTTAATTTTTGAGTCATATTCTTAAAGTTAAAAGAATTATGAGCAAATGAAAAACAATTGATGTATTCTTTAAGAAAAAAGATGTTAGCAATTCCGAAATTAGGACACCTATAGTTGTAGAAACAAATGTTAATACTTCGATGCTTGATGAACAAATATGTAAAGAGATAGATCGTGATCCAGGAACACGTAAACAAATATGTGAATTTCCTATCGACAAACAAGATAAAATCCGACGAGTTTATCTCATATAAGGTCCATACCAACCTAAAAATATAGTCTATCCATACAATGATGATACTCATCGTCGTCGATTTCAACCTTCATGGTTTGTTTCACATAAGGATTGGTTGGAATACTCACCTTCAATGGATGCGTTATATTGTCTACCTTGCGTTACAACCCGGCCCCCCCAAATATGTATTCCTGGCTACGCCCCTGGTTGGGCTGCTTGCTTTCAATATGAGAGTTTTAGGATGGAATTGTAGAGGCATTTGCAATGCCTCAACGATGAGAACCCTTAAAGCTCAAAATAGAGGTCATAAGTTAGATATAATTTTTGTGTGAAATGAAAGCAAATGAAGAACGTGTGGAATATGTAAAGAGGAGGGTTGGTTTTAATGAAAAGGTGGTAATAGAGGCAAAGGGCAGAGCAGGGGGATTATGTTTAATGTGGAAGAAAAATATGCAAATTGAAGTGGTGGAGTTTAATAAGTAATAAGTATATGATTGTGGTAAAAATTTTGGACCCTGGTGGAGACTGGTATTTGGTTGGATTTTATGGACCACCTTATGCAGCCAAGAAGAGAAAGGCCTGGGAAAACCTTTGTGCTTTATTGGAAACATTTCAAGAGCCCTGTATTTGCTTCGGAGACTTCAACATTGTTTTGGATAGTGAAGAAAAGGATGGGGGAAGAGCTGAGAGCTCAATGTCCCCAAATTTTTTGAAGGACATTCCTTTCGAATTGGGAGCTATTGATTTGGGGTTCACTAGAAGTAGATTCAATTGGAGGAAAAAAGATGGGGAAAGAATGTCTTAAGGGAGAGGTTAGACAGGGGTATATCTAGTATATCCTGGAGATTAGTTTTTCCAAAGGAAACCGTTCACCATTTGAGTGCCATAAATTCTAATAAATGTCCTATCCTTTTGGACACACAGCCAGTTGATCATTACCTTCCTAGACCATTTAGATTTGAGGCTACTTGGACAAGGGATACAAAGTGCTATGGAATTATTAATGAAGCTTGGAAAGAAGAGGTGGAGGGCTCAGACTCAGATTTCTTAAAACTATGCATGAAACAACTAAACACCCAAATGGCTTTAAAAATGGAACAAAGAAATTTTTGGTCACTGCCAAAAGAGAATAGACATGCTGCTAACCAAAATCCAAGAGATACAAAAAGCGGATTGCACAGAGGAGAATTGTAGAAAGGAAGCTCATCTCCAAGCTGAACTGAATGAGTGGCTACTGAGAAATGAAATACTCTAGAAACAAAAATCCAGAGAAGTTTGGCTCAAGGAGGGGGACAAGAACTCAAAATTTTTCCACCTATCTACCATCATAAGGAGAAGAAGAAACTCAATAGATGCAGTAAAGAATGACTCTAGGGAATGGATCACAGATAGAAGGGAGATCCAAAAGCACTTTGTGGGAAAATTCAAGATCTTATTTAATGAAGAGGAAGTGGACTTTCTAGAAAATTTGGATAATCTAATCACTCCATGCATCACCGAAGAAGAAAATACTGAGTTATGCAAAGTACTAATTCAGTCTGAGATTAAGAATGAGCTATTCCAGATGCAAACTCTAAAAGCCTTAGGACCAGATGGCTTTCCAATACTATTCTACAAAAAATATTGGGCAATTATGGGGGAGTCCGTTACAAGAGTTGTCACATCATTTTTTCAAGCAGGGAGAATGCCAGTTGAGGTAAATAACTCTTTTATTGTTCTTATTCCTAAATCACAAAGCCCTACATCATTTAATCATTATATGCATATAAGTTTATGTAATGTTGTGTATAAAATCATTACTAAACCGTTAATGTCCAGATTGAGGAAAATTTTGCATAAGCTTATCTCCCCCATACAAGTTGCATTTATTCCGGGAAGGTGGATTGCCGAAAACCAGATTATTGTTCAAGAAATGCTGCATAGTTTTAAGACAAGAAAAGTAAAATATGGGTTAATGGTTGTCAAAATTGATCTTTAAAAGGCCTATGATAGAGTGAATTGGAACTTCCTCCAAGTAGTACTCAAGAACTTTGGGTTTGATGAAAAATTTGTGAAATGGATCCTTGAATTTGTATCAATAGTGTCCTTTGAGTTACAAATAAATGGGGGAAAGACAGGGCAATTTAGACCTAAAAGAGGGTTAAGGCAAGGGGACCCATTATCCCCTTACCTTTTCATATTATGCCAAGAAGTTCTTTCAAGAATCTTAGAGAAGGAATTTATGGAGAAGAATATTAGTGGGGTTAAGGCTAGTATTGGTAGCACTCCCATCACACATGTAATGTACGCAAATGATATTGTTCTATTCTCAAAAGCATGTAGGAGGGAGGCTAATGCCATTAATGACTGCTTGGAAAAAATATTGTAGGTGATCTAGACAGCTGTTTAACAGAGCAAAATCAGGGATCATGTTCTCCAAACTCACCCACCAGCAGACTTGCAGGGGAATAAAGCATATTCTACAGATGAAAAGTCTTAAAACAGACTTTGCTTACTTGGGGGCTCCTTTATTCCTTACCAAGGCTCCAACAAAGGACTTTAAGTTCTTACAAGAGAGGTTGGAAGCCAAACTGAAAGGGTGGAAAAGTAAGACTTTATCATGGGCGGGAAGATCCACTCTAATTAAAACGGTGGCTCAAGCTTTACCTACATACACAATGTCATCTTTTGACATCCCTACTAAGGTGTGTGATAAGTTAGATGCTTTGACTAGAAAATTTTGGTGGAATCCAAAAAACCCAAATGGAAGGTATTTGGCTTGGTTGGCTTGGGAAAAACTATGTCATCCTAAAGGAGTTGGAGGGATGGGATTCAAAAAGAGCAAGAATTTTAATAAAACTCTCGATTAAATTTGCTTGGATGATTGCCTCAAAAAGGGACAGCTTGTGTATGAACTTACTAAAATGCAAATACAAGGTTAGAGAGAATTGGATTCAAAGTGAACCTTCCAAAAGTGCTTCCCCAATTTGGAAAGCAATTGAGAAAACCAAACCCCTTATTGCTAAGGGAGCTTGTTACCTTGTTGGAAATGGTGCCTCCATTAATGTATGGGTGGACTTGTGGATTCCTTGGCTAGTTGGGTTTAAACCAGTGTTGTTGATACCGTACCGTACCGGCCGGTACGGCCGGAATATACCGTACCGGCCGGTGATCCGGTACGGTTAACCCCTACGTTTCGTACCGGCCAATACCGGCCAATACCAGCCGGTACCGGGCGTACTGGCCGGTACATAAATTTTTTTTTTTTTTTTTTTTTTTTAAGTTTTGTAATTTTTGAATTTTTGTTAGGAAAGAATGGTAACTTATTTGCATTAACTTATTAGTATTATTTGTTTTTTTAATATGCAATGGTAACTTTTAAGCTTTCTATTTTATTTTATTTTTTTTTTTCCCTTTTAATTGATACTAAAGTTTAAAACCATGAATAATTAGTTTTGAATTGAGGAAATGTTTTATGGTAAAATTTTATATTTATTATAATATATATATATATACAAACACATATATATATATATATATATATATTTATTTATTTATTTATAAATATAAAAAATAGCGGTAAACCCGAAACGGTACACCGGTATTGACCGGTATCCGAAATATATCGTACCGGTAGCCAAACCGGTATGGCCTTCGGTACGGTATTGACATCCTTGGTTTAAACCAACTCCAAAGGATGACTCAATTCAACAAAACCCTTTGATGGTGTCTAACTTGATATTTGCCGAGGATCATTGCTGGAATCTACCTCTACTAAATGAGCTATTTAATTCTGAGTCAGTTGAACCCATCCAAAAAATACACATTCCTTTGAGGGGCAAAGTTGATAAGCTAATCTAGGTTTCGGATAGCAAAGGGGCATTTTCTGTGAAATCTACATATAAGGCTAACCAAGACCCTCCTTGTGGAAGTTCCGTAGAGCAATGGCAAAAAATATGGAAGATCAAAGCTCATGACAAAATCAAAATGTTACTATGGAGAATTGGGTCCAATGTGTTACCAACCAAAAACAATTTGACAATAAGAATAGGGACATCAAATCCAAATTGTGTGTTTTGTAGTAGAGAACCTGAAACAACAACTCATCTATTCTTTCATTGCCAAGTAGCAAGGGCCATCTGGTTTGGCTGCAGTTAGGGCATAAGAACTAACAAAATGAATATTGTATCAAACGAGGACATCCTCAATGTGGTCTTAAACTTGGATGAGTTGAGTACACTTCAAATGGCAGTCACTATGTAGGCTATCTAGCATCTCAGGAATCAGGTTTGGCATAATGGTAGTGAGGTGAACATCATTTCTACCATATGCAATGTAGAAAATAGAGTAAAGGAATATCTTAATGCTTGGGACCATGAGCAGGACAAAGATAGAAGTGAGGAATTAACTTCATGGATTCCCCCTCCTAAAAACTATATAAAATTAAATGTGGATGCTGCTGTCTCACAGGCTTTCACCTCCTTAGCTGTGGTAGCAAGAAATGAGTTTGGAGAGGTGTTAAAGGTATGGGCTAAAATTCATGATTTATGCACTCCTACTCAAGTTGAAGTAGCTGCAATTCTATGGGCTCTAAGCTTGGCTACCACTGAAAATTGGTACAACATCATTGTGGAGGGGGATTCAAAAATATGTTTTGATACCCTGTCCAAAGCAGAAGAACCATTTGATTGGTCCATCTCTTCCATCATTTGTGATGCTGCTGACATGAGTGTTTCTTTTGATAATTGTGAGTTTTATTGGGTTAAGAAATCTCTAAACTCAGCAGCTCACTCAGTTGCGAAATACGTTATTGCTCTTAAAGTAGGTTTCCTGTGTAATAAATGTGATTTGCCTCCCCCTATCTTGAAAACTTATAGGCAAGATTGTTGTACCTTCTGTTGTTCTTCTTAATCTAATGAAATGGCAGATTATCCAAAATAATAACAATAATTTATTATATAGAATTGCAAAATATAAAGATATTTAAGAAGATGGCTAACAGTCTTGTAATTTAAGATCTATAATTCAAATGTTTTTAAAAAAAAAAATCCATAATTCAAATATTTAGTCCTTGTTTGGAAGGAGGGAACGAAATGAAATGGAAAGTTTGGACACCAAATCCGGCTTGAGAGATGGTGTTTGGGCCCCCCAATTAATTTATATGTGGGCTATGTCACTGTCCTACAACCTAGGCCCTCTGTTTCCCTGTGTTTCCCTTCCAATTTTCCAACCAACCTCATGTTCACCTCCTTTCCCCTTTTATAGACTCTTCTTAGTGGATGAGTTATCATTGCTTTCCCACTTGACACATTTTTCCACCTTTGTTTGAATCTCCAGGAATCCTCACGACTTTAGAGGACTTTCTTGGAACTTGTTTTAGATGCCAATTAGTGTTAGGCGACGGACTCCCCAAAGTTACTAGTCATTGCTCGGTCCTAACCTTAGATGGTTGCTCTCCCTCGGTCTCTCCTTTGGCTGGTTTGTTAGTGTTGGGCCCAGCTTGACCTAGGCATAACTCTATACTACCGAGGACTTGGCTTTTTTGCTAGCATTCTAATTTCATCTCCTCCGTGTCTGACTTTAGCCATATGGGCCAACCTCTTTGCAATAGGCTTTAGCCACATGGGCACCTTTTTAGTGTTGGGCCTTGACGTGGGGCATTCACAGTTCAGGGGCTCGAGCCCCTACAGAAAGGAATGAAAAGAATAATTTTATAATATTCTGCCTTTATTTTGTTTTTGGAGTTTTAATGGAGGGAATGGAAAGTTCATTCCTTTATTTGAGAGTTTAAGTGGGAGGGAATGAAATAGGTAGGAGGGTACAGTCATTCCTCTCTATTCTCTTAAAACCTTAAATTTTCATTCCCCTTGAAATTAGGAGGAATGAGAGGGAATGAAATTAGATTTAATGAATTTTTTATTAAAACTTCCAAAATACCCCTATATATTTAACCATTTATTTTAAAATAGAGGTCTAATAGTAATATTATCATAAAATGATTCAATTTCATTTCCTCTATGTTACTCTCAAACAAGATTACTTACATTTTATTCATTTTCATTCCTTTATTTTAAAACATTCAATTAAGATGACTTAATTTCATTCTATTCCACTATTTTTCCTTAGTTAAATATATTCCATTCAATTTCATTCATTTTCATTCCCTTATAATCATTTTATTTCATTCTTTTATGGACTCCCAAACATGCTTTGTTCTCCATTATTCTTGTAACTGCTAAACTAGTATAAAAGAAAAAGAAAATCTTATTGTTGTGATAATGATCTAACAAACTGTACAACTTATTATATAGCCAAGTCGCGGTCGCGGGTAGCAAAACAAAACCACCTAACGTCCTTTCCGATCTTTATTCACTGCATAACTTATTTCCTGTCTATCTACCTCACTGAATTCAAGCTCTTTATATTATTATTATAAGGTTGTAATCCCATACATATCCAGATCTTCACATATTCGTAAAAGACTTTATCCTTCATTTCTCAAATCTCAACAACTCTCACTCTCTTCTTGGTTTGCTCGTTTCGTAACAATGGCGCGAGGCACATCACAGTCCCAATCATCGTCCTCCTCGACCTCTAGGCCCGGCGTAGTGGCTCCGCGCGGCTCTGCAGCCGCGACGGCCGGAATGAGGCGACGTCGGCTAGGCGGAGGGTCCGCTTCCACCAACGCCAGCTCCGGCGGGATCGGAGGCGGCGCCGGCTCCGGCGGCAACATGCTGAGGTTCTACACCGACGACGCTCCCGGCCTGAAGATCTCGCCGACCGTCGTGCTCGTCATGAGCCTCTGCTTCATCGGCTTCGTCACCGCGCTCCACGTCTTCGGCAAGCTCTACCGCCGATCCGCCGCCGGCGCCGCTTAATTTTCTGCTCTCGGTTTCGGATTCGGAGCTCTTTGATCGCTGTTCTAGATTCACACTGATCTTCGGTTCTTTGACTGGGTAACTGAAAGCTTCGATTTCGTTTTCCTTTTATTTTTTGGCTATGTAAATTTTGGTCGGTGCTGTACTTTCTTCGCTTTTGTTAATTTCAGAGTCGTCGGGTTTTATTAACTTCGAAAAAGGCCTTGCTTGAGTTCCGATCATCTGGTTTTATTTACTCAAATTTGCTTGGATTTTACATTTGCCGATTGCATAATTTCTTCGATTAATGTTAGCTGATTTCGTTTTTGAATTTATTTTTGATTCTTTGGATCTGATGTTAGATCATATCAATTGCGTAGTTGAAGATTCATATAAAAATAGGAAAAACTTTATGAACGGTTTCTCCAATATACTTTGTTATAAATCATCATAAGTATTAATGCTTTAGCTTTTTCAGAGTGGCTTGTATTTATGTCAGGTTCTCACTTGAAAGTTTTGAAATGTTTCCATAAATATTTTTGCCTGATTCTTGTTTGTGTCAAAACCATACCATAATTGGAAACAATCTTTTTTAAGAAAAAAAGGAAAGTGGAAGAAGGAAAATCGCAGACATATTGATCAAACTTGTTAATTATTGTAATGTGTATGCCTAGCCACATATTAGAAGTTCCATAACTTTCCTCAAAGAAGTTTGATAATAACCAAAGAAAAAAATATCTAGGGACACATCCAATTTCACAACACGCTGAAGGACGACTCGACTGTGAGTGGTGGGCCACTACACAATCGACAGTATCAGCAAGTTGTGAAATTGTGTGAAATTGGGTGTGTCGATAGTGTTGTTTACCAAAATGCAACTTCTTTTCTAGTACGGACTTCTTGATCATACATCTTAGGACAACTCCCCTATTAATTTTCTTTCTTCATTACTGACACTAGCAATTTTTGTTTAATTCCATTCTCTACTTTAAGGGTATGTTAATGGAGGGTGGTCAGAAGAGATGAAAGGGCATGGTAGCTAGAATATATACTTAGGAGAGGAGAGACAAGGTTGGTAATGAAAGAAGAACTGATACTTATTTTGTCTTCTATTTGTTGGCTATATCTAGGCTTCATTTTTAGAGAAACCAAAAATGCATACCTACTCCTTCCTCCATTTATTGTTTCCTCTCTTAGTTTGGTTCCTTGTCTGTCTCACTAGTCATTACTCTCCAATGGCAATGATAATAATAGCAAAAATGTAAAGTCAAAAGTCCTTTCAGTATTGAACATTTTGGGGGAGCCACTGCCCTACATTCCAATGGTCATAAAGATTTTTGATATGTTCCTTAGCTGACTAAAGATCTCTTTATGATATATATGTTGACTGTGGTTAATGATACCGCTGGGAGTTGGCCAGTATTGGCCTACTTGAAACAGTCACGTTTCTTCCTGTAGAGATAAACAGTTAGTTGGAGTCACTAGGGTCTGCATAAAGAAATTAAAATCACAAATTTTTACTTGGTGGTTAGAGGGCAATGAGAATGATTAAGTAAACTGTATGAACCATGCTTTTTTTTTTTTTTTTTTTTTTTAATAATGAAATTCTATATGAGCTACGTAACTGTTGTTCATCACAATTCACATCATAAAAGTATACTTCTGCCTGTTTATTGTTACAAGTTGTCCGATAATTTTTGATTGCTTAAAGGCATAGAGATTGCTTTCGACAAAATTCTACTTTTGTTGTCATTGCTCTTGATATGGTTTAGCAGACAGGGACCTCTACCAAGAACAAATTACATCACCCTTGCAGTCGGTGTCATCAGAACCTCTTTACTACCTAGCTTATGAGAGACAAGGAATGAACAATCCATCTTAAAGATGCCATCTTCATGTAATGCTGTAAATTGTAACGTCAATCAATCAGCATCAGAGATTATAGTTTCTGATTGTGTCATTTAGGGAAGCTAGTCTGAAGAAAAATGTCTTGATCTGTTAGTTGGAGATATCTTTTATGTCACTCTTGCTGTCAGTGTGATGGTCAGACTGAACCCGATACAACCTGGTTTATGAGAGGTGAGGGATGAACAGGCCATCTTGAAGGAAGCACCATCTCTGTGGCTTTTAAGTTTTAAATGATAGATATAGAAATGAGATAGGCACTACTTGGCTAATGTAGAGTAAGGAAAGAGTGATTTTCTTTTAAAATTGATGAACCACTGAGAGGTGAGGGATGAACAGGCCATCTTGAAGGAAGCTCCATCTCTGTGGCTTTTAAGTTTTAAATGATAGATATAGAAATGAGATAGGAACTACTTGGCTAATGTAGAGTAAGGAAAAAGTGATTTTCTTTTAAAATTGATGAACCACTGAGAAGGAATGGTTCATGAAAACTGAATATCTTTGCTGCATTTGAGGCTTAGAAGAGTGCTAACTTAGGGGAAACTTCTTTCTAATTTTGATGGCTTATATATATATATATATATATATATATGATAAAGTTGCATGCTAAAAGTGCTGTGCACGTTTACAACAAATGAGAATGAGAATAGAGCTCATTGCTCATTAGAGATTTGGAATATATATATTTTATTTATTTTTTATTTTTTGAGAAGCTGGCTTTGGGATTAATAGGGTAAAGATTGTAGAGGATACCGGAGACATGATGTGAAGATCGAAATAGATCTATATATTACCCTAATATGTAAGGAAGCTACTGTCAAATTTTGCTTTCATAGAATATGACCGAACCAATCTACAAGTGATTCACATAAAATTCTCTAAATGGTGATCCTTCAATTGCTAAATGTTCATATCTTGCTTGTCAATCTTGATTGCTTCCCATGCCTGTCCGGTATCTTATAGTTTTTAGTAGCTTATTTGTTTAAAGTGAACCAAAAGGATTAAAGTTAACTTAGGGGTTGTGTGGTAATAGAGTTTAAAAAATGTTTTTAGTTTTTCAAAAGCCGACAATGGTGAGTCACACTTTTAAATCATGTGTTTATTAAGAGTATTGTGAATATCGTTTGTAGAATACAGTTTCCAAAATACAGTGTTAAAAGCATTTATTTTGAAAATTTCAGAACTTGAAAAACAACGACTCTCTCTCCCTACTGATGAAGTTTGGTGAAGTGAGGAGTTATGAAGTTAGGTGAGTAACTGGATCAACAGTGTCGAACCAGTTACTCACCTAACTGAGTTACTCGCCTAACTTAATAACTCCTCATTTCACCTTATCTGTCTCTTTCATTCACAGATACTCCAACAACATTTTTGCTCTCTTGTTTCTCATCATCGCATGACAAAGGAGGGTCTCGAAGGGGTGTTTCCGGACCTCAGTCGATGAGTATTTCATTGACAAAACCATTGCTTCTCTCTCTTCATGTTCCCTCTCTCTCTCATACTATTTTTCCTTTGTTTGTTGATAAAATAACAATTTTTCCCTCTCTACCTTTTATTTGTTTGTCGAGAAAATTACGCCTGCAAACGAGTCTTTTGGCTGAATATTGCTAAATTTGAAATTAATTTGTGTTATAGGTACTGTTTCAACTTATTTAGGAATCTGAGGAAAGAGAGTGAATTTCGGCAATACCATTGCCGAAATTCAACAAAAGTAGGAGAGAGAAATTTTTGATTTTCGGCAACACCATCACCGAAATAGGAGGGAAAATTTTTTATTTTTTTCCCTCCTATTTCGGCAATGCCATTGCCACATTTCACTTTTTTTTTTTAAGAAATGATATGTGCACACAATTTTTACAATATTTTTACAACATTTTTACAACAAATCACAGGTAATTAGTTATTATTAGTTAAAATTTGAATTTAACACTGAGATTATTTTTTTAATCCAACAAATATAACCTGCCACTTAAAATTTGTTGTAAAAATATTGTAAAAATCGTGTGCACATATCATTTCTTAAAAAAAAAAAAAAAAAAAAAAAAAAAGTGAAATGTGGCAATGGCATTGCCGAAATAGGAGGGAAAATTAATTTTCGCTCCTATTTCGGCAATGCCATTGCCACATTTCACTTTTTTTTTTATTTTTTTTATTTTTTTATATTTAAGAAATGATATGTGCACACGATTTTTACAATATTTTTACAACAAATTTTAAGTGGCATGTTATATTTGTTGAATTAAAAAAGTAATCTCAGTGTTAAATTCAAATTTTAACTAATAATAACTAATTACCTGTGATTTGTTGTAAAAATGTTATAAAAATATTGTAAAAATTGTGTGCACATATCATTTCTTAAAAAAAAAAAAAAAAGTGAAATGTGGCAATGGCATTGCCGAAATAGGAGGGAAAAAAAATAAAAAATTTTTCCTCCTATTTCGGTGATGGTGTTGCCGAAAATCAAAAATTTCTCTCTCCTACTTTTGTTGAATTTCGGCAATGGTATTGCCGAAATTCACTCTCTTTCCTCAGATTCCTAAATAAGTTGAAACAATACCTATAACACAAATTAACTTCAAATTTAGCAATATTCAGCCAAAAGACTCCCTACAAACTATAAGCTCTCTTTATATGTAGGAAATCTTTGTGTAGATTCGTTTTTGTCAAAAGAGTCCACTTTTTCTAAAAAATTGCTGACTAAAGCCTTAACCTCTCTCCAAGCATAATTCTTGTTAGACAATCTTTGTGTTCTTGGTTCTTAAAAAACAAATTTGAAAACATGGTGATAAATACAAATTTTTGCATTATGTATTTTTTGAAAATAGTTTTTCAACCTAATTTTTTAAAAATTGTTTTCACATAATTTTGAAAACAAAAGCATGAAACCTTTTACCAAATATGCCTTTATATTTTAGGGCAAATTACATATTTCAAAATGCATGATTGACTCCTGAACTCAAATGAAATTTAGCATTAAAAAACTAATTTACCCCTCAATTGTTTGTTTTGGAGATGGGTAAATTGGTCTTTTAATGAAATTTACCCCTCAAATCCAACCTCTTAAAAAGTTATCTTTTAGTTGTTAATGGGGAGTAGTTATTTTGTAGTCCAAGAGTATTGCTCCCTCCTCTCAGACGAGGAGAGAGAGAAGAACAGGCAAGCCCACTTCTAGCAAGACTCAGATGAGCTTGAGGGACCAATTCTAATAACAATAAACAAACTTCCAATGAGACTTTTTTAAGTACGTTTAGGATTCATTCAATTAATCCAGCAAGAATAAAGTTGCATCTTAATCAATCTATGAAGTATAAGTAGTGATTTAACTAAAGGTGAGACTACGAGTCCAATAAGACAATATGAACTGAGGGATCTTAAATATATTTATCTAATAGAGCAAAATGAAATAAAATGGAAATAATGCAAGAATAAACAATTAGACGAGGAAAAATGTAAATCAAACAGGGGAGGTCAGAATGTTAGGTGATACATATTTATATAATTGATAAATTCGAAAAGAAATAATCTCGTGATGGGCTTGCGTGTTAGGTAATGGGCTAAAGTAGGGATTTTTTAGAAAATAACTACAAAACTCAAACAATATCATTAGTTAGGAAACGTTTCAAAGTAATTTGGTTTCTAACAATTCGAGTCCAGAGGACTCGATTTCCGGGTTGTTATTTTATTATTTTGCCAGCAGCTGAGGTGGCCAAATCGTCCACGTAGGCCAGAAATCGAGTTCATTGGACTTGATTTTTATACATATAAATCGAGTCTTCTAAACTCGGTTTCCTAGTCTCATCAGTCTCATCCCACAGCAGTAATGGTCACGTGGGCGTACCCCAAATCGAGTCCTCTTATACATATAAATTGAGTCCTCTGAACTCAGTTTCCTAGTCTCATCAGTCTCATCCCACAGCAGCAATGGTCACATGGGCGTACCCCAAATTGAGTCTAGAGGACTTGATTTTCATGAATAGTCCCCAGCCCTCCACGTGTTGCCGTGGGTCCTAGCTGGGGCCTGTTTTCCTCCTTACCGTGGGGTCTCACAGCTTCAGCTCTATATTCTCTTCAGAAACTCAGCTCTATTCTCTTCAGAAACTCAGCTCTATGAAACAACTTTCTTAAACTCACTTGCACTCACAGAACACTCATCTCACAACACTCATCTCACACAACACTCTCAAGTAATGTTTTTACAATATTGTGATTATTTGCTAGTTTTTTTTTTTAAGAAAAATTTAGAACATATTAGGAAAAGTATTGTTTTTTATATTTGTTAGTGTAAATATTGTGATTAATTTATTTGTTAGTATATTGTGATTATTTGCTAGTTTTTTTTTTTTTTTTTTGAAATTAATATTAGGACACATTTATATAAGATCATGAATCTACTTAAGAAAAATTATCTATAATGACTAGTAATATTATAATTAATTATTGGGAATATTTAGTAAATAATTGTGATTAAATTACAACATATTGGGAAATTTTTTTTTGTTAGTGTAAATATTGTGATTAAATTATTTGCTAAGTTTTTTAAAAAAAAATTAATATTGTGCTTATTGGGAATATTTAGTACCAAATATTGTGATTATTATGTTATTACAACATATGGGAATATTTGTTTTGTTTGTTAGTGTAAATATTGTGATAATATGCTAAGTTTTAAAAAAAAATTAATATTGTGATTAGTTATTGGGAATATTTAGTACTAAATATTGTGATCAATTGTTAGGAATATTTAGTACTTTTAGGTCTTTATCATGGATATGAAGTGGATTATGAGTTTGATCCCTAAGATAGTAGTCTTTTTACCATAAATTATTTCAAGATATATTTGTTTAAGATTTGTAATAGAGATTTCAATGGATAACTGGTTGGTATATAATATTTTTGTTCATCATAACTTATTTGAATGGGTTTTGAAAGTCATGCCCCTAGAATGATTTGGAATTTTTAAAGAATATGAAATTGGTAATGACTATTTTTGTAAGATTACTAAAGGTGAGTATATTCAAATTTGGTTGAGGTTAGTATTGTTGGCATTTCATACACAAAGTTTTGTGATTGATGTTGATTGAGCGTTATAAATTTGTCACTAACACAATTACACTTGATGATCTATAGGTTGACAATGATCCATATAAATATATACTACGGTGGACCTCTTAGCAATGCCAACCCTTATGATGGATTCTCATTTCAAGGTCCGGGTATCCAGTGTTGCTATATGATGATATGCCGTAAGCTAAAGACCCTGAATGAGCTGAAAGTAAAAATTATGGAAAAGTTGCAACTGAACCCTGCTTTGCATGACATACATATTAATTTCCGTTCTCCATATGAAGTCCTCAATCAATACATTAATTATAGATATATGGCGATAACAGAGGACAAACATGTGAAATTCATGTTTAGTAAGATGTAGAAATGGGAACAAGCAGCAGATTTTGAGTTGTACGCCACTTTGAAGCCGCGTGCGGAAGTCGGCGTAGAGGAAGAAATTGTACAAACAATTACATCTCTACAGTTTACAATCCTAGATGATCAATGCACCATATTGGGAGGCTATACACCCCATTTTCAAGAGACACCAGCAACAATTGAGAGCGAACCTAAAAATAGATATGAAGATCAATTTTGTACACATCGAGGTGAATCTTCTACAGTTCCAGTAGTTGAAGATGAAGACAAAGACTATTTTGGGGAAGATCATGATGATAGAGATGAGTACGAAGAGAGGATTGACGATGGAGACTTTGACAGGGGTGTTGATGACCATGAAATTACTCCCATTCCTCATGTTGATGATATGGCTGAATGTGATGAAGATGATGCGGATGCTAATGTTAGAGTTCAGCATGTTACAAATACGACCCCCGTTTATGAACCTCCTGCCTCATCATTTTATGAAAATACTTGGGAAAATATGGTTGATCTTGAAGTTGTTCAGCAAGCATTTGGTTCTTCTTGGAATGCGAACATGAATTTTGCGAAAGGGTTAATTTTTGCGAATAAAGAGGCGGTGAAACTTGTATTAACAATTTACGCCGCAAAGCATAACAGAAACATTATGACTAATAGGTCAACCAAAAGTAGACTGTCTATGAAATGCGGCGATGAATCATGCATGTGGTACGTTAGGGCAGTCGCAAAGCTTGAACTCGGACTATGGATGGTCACATATTATAGGGGTCCTCACAGTTGTATGCCCCTTGCCACGGCCCTTGATGGTAGAATGATGGATTGTAATTTTCTTGTAGCAGAATTTATTCCATTGTTGCAAGAAAAAAAACACGGCAACAATTTATCACCTCAGAGATTTCAATAAAGGGAAGTATTATGGGCATAAGCTTTCTTACTATAAGATATGGGATGCGAAACAACGAGCTATTGCAAAGATATTCGAGGATTGGGAAGAGTCTTACCAAAGGTTGAGAAAGTTATTGTTGGCATACTAGGATCAAGAACCTGGCACCCGATTCTGGTGTCACACCATACTTAGGGACGAGTTCGGTGATACAATATTGCGCTATGTATTTTGGGCTTTCGCTCCATGCATTGAAGGATTCAGACATTGTAAGCCAGTGATCAGTATTGATGGGACCCATTTGTATGGTAAATATTGAGGGGTGTTGTTGATTGTAATGGCCACCGATGCCAACAACAAGGTTTTGCCTCTCGCCTTTGCCGTTGTCTACAAAGAGTCAGGGCCTAGTTGGGGGTGGTTTTTAGAACGCCTCAAGAATTCACTGGGGGATGTGATAGCAGATAAGGACATCTGCATAATTTCTGACCAACATAAGGGTATTCAAAATGCAATTGCAAACTGGCCTAGAGATGATGATGGACGACTACAAGTAGTTCACAGATAGATGACCATAATCAAAATCAAAATAAAAAAAGCTCTACAAAATCAAAATCCATTGAGCACATTTTGTTAAAGGCCAGCTAGATGACCATAATCAAAATCCTACATTTTCCTTGAATTGAACAAATCATTTCCTCACATAAATTTGGTTATACAAAGTTACAAATGCCTCACAGTATTAGATATAGTATTTGCAGCAAACTCTGCACCCCCCAAATATCAAGTACAATGCATGCCTCCATTACCAATAAACCCAGAAAAAAGAGAGAATCCTTACTTTTGTGAGGTAGTCGGAGCCAACCACTAAGGAAGAAAGACTGAGCGAGGCGGAGATGGAGCGACGGGAGCGAGAGGGAATGAGAGTGAGAGGGAGAGTGACGGCTATGGAGCGAGAGGGAATGAGAGTGTGAGAGTGAGAGAGAGACTGACTGAGACTGAGAGGGAATGAGAGTGAGAGAACTGTGTGTTTTTTGAACTTAGTTTTTTTGAGTGCGTGCGATGATGGACACATGGACCGAAAGGAAACCAAGTACAATGGACTCGATTTCCTTTAAATCAAACCGAGTCCAATGAACTCGGTTTCTAGGCTTGCAAACCGAGTTCAGAGGACTCGATTTGTATGTATAAAAATCGAGTTCAATGAACTCGGTTTCTTGGCTTACAAACCGAGTCCAATGAACTCGATTTCTAGGCTTACAAAACGAGTCCAATGAACTCGATTTCTGGCCTATGTGGACACTCTGGCCACCTCAGCTGCTGGCAAAACAAGAAACTCGAGTATAATATACTCAATTTTATAACCCAAAAATCGAGTCCTCTGAACTCGAATTGTTAGAAATCAAATTAGTTTGAAACATTTCCTAACTAATGATATTATCTAGATTTTATAGTTATTTTTTTTAAAAATCCGCTAAAGAAGCATTAATGTTTCTGGTGACAGATATTGGCCATTACTAGATGATCCAGGCCAATGGTCCAATGAAGTAAAAATGGCTGAATTGTGATTTTGCAATTAACCCATTCAATGCGTCTACACTGCTCTCTCTCTCTCTCTACTGAATTTCTAGCCGTTGAGATACCAGTATTCTGCTCTTTGTTCGCCACGTGGCAAACCATTTCAGAATTCCTCATCCTGAAAATATATCCATTTGATCTGCGTCCACCACGTGTATCACTGATCGGTTATTATAGTATTTACCAAAAGTTGCTTTATTTATACATTTAGTTGCGACTAATCTCCATCATTTTACACTCTTAACTCAAGCCTAAACCTAAACCTAAACCTAAACTTGGTCCCTTCTTTCTGCCGCAAACCTAAGCCTAACGGTGAAAGCATTTCAATCCGATTCAGATGCGTTTTCAAATCTTGTAACTCCATTATCACCAACACACTTCAACCTCAACCACAACCAAGCCAAATCATTGATGATGTCCAATAACAGTCAAAGTCACAACGGTGGTTTTCTGCTATATACTCCAGTCATTGTTCTGAGAATGATACGCAAATCCATAAGCCAAATCAAGATTAATTGTGTACTGAAAAGTTACAGTAATTCTCTTAGAGTCGCTTATGGACTTGCGTATCTTTCTCAAGACAATAAAGTCAAGATTCTGAGAGTACTTGTGGGTTTTCATGGGAAACACGCTGTATGTTCCGGCGCACCCGGTTCACTCAACTGTTCCGTGCTCAGCTTAGCCATATCCTAGTCGTTCGGGACCAAAACGGTCAGCAATCTCAATTCTCGGTGAGTAAGATTTTTATTTTTATTTAATATTTATATGTATATAATTAGATAGTTGGGAGAATGAGATTTAAATGTTGGGCCTCTCTTTGAAACTCACCAGTCATGCACCAGCACCAAATTAAAAAAACCTGATCACCATCACCACCTCAAACCCACTACCCGCTACCACCAACAACCAATCACAAATCACAATATGTATAAAACTCACCGGTGACCATCACTACCGAAGAAAAAAAATTTAGCCGATCTCCTTCTACGGCGAGGGTCGATCTCAGTAAGAGAAGAAAGAGGTGATGGGTCTGGCTTTGTGGGTTTGGCTGCTGATTTTGTTTAATGTAATCGGTGGGGTTTTCCGGTGATTGGGTTTGCTGGGATCGATGGGTTTGGCTGGTGATTTTATTTGCTGTGATCGGTGGTGATTGGCGGAGGTGTTGTTGAAGGTGGGTCTTTGATTGTTGTAGCTATGGAGGTGGAGAGACAAAAAGAACACAGAAGAGAGAGATAAGAGAAGACAGAGAAGAGAGAAAGAGAGTACGGAGGAGAGAGAGATGAATAAAAAAATAATAAATTTTTTTAGCATTCATGTTCGCACTGTCTCAAATTTAGAATTTTACTATAGCTGAATGCTTTGAGATTTAAAATACGGTGAATTTTTGGTATGCCAAATATCAAATATTTGACATTTTTAGCATGCTGGAGGTGAAGATGGAGGTGGAAGTGGAAATAATAAGTTCTCAGAGTAGATAGCCGTACTGGAAAGGAAACCTGGTTTTGGTGTTGATGAGCTAAGGGATCTGGTAGGTGACGCTAATTGAGAGTCAAGGATGTGGTTTTATGCTGATGGAAGACTCCTAGTACCTGTTGGATCTAGAGCAATGAGTTTGCATGGGGTGAATTATTGGCTAGTCTTAGATTTAGCCAGATCTAGCATGGGTGCTTTTGAGGAAAGTAATTTTATTTTTTTTTATTTTTTTTTGAGAGATAATTTTGATGAAGTAATACGAATTTGATGATAAATCTTTAGGTGCTCGCATATAAATTATGCTCTCTAAAAATACTTAAGAGATAATCGATAATTAAGTAGACCATGCCTTCAATCGCTAACACGTGGGTCTGGCCTTCCTTCAATCACGCTTCTAAATTGAAATTTGTGAAGGTTGCATGGGTTCCAGGTGGGCAATTCCCCCAAAATCTGTCCTCCTTTACTTGCCATTGCAAATTCACTCACCCTTTACTTGGTTTCAAAAACAGTGGGTTTGGCCTTGGGTCACAAACATGGGTTGGGATGATAATTGTCTAGAAGTCAGTTACCGTAGGGATTGTTTAGAATTTGTTTATTTTCTTGAAATTGAATTTTTTTTTTTGAAAGTATTGTAGGTGAAACTAAAAGTTAGTTCAAATAGTACAAAAAATACAGTGAAACCTATAATTAGTAGTAAAAATAATTTTTGTCAAACAAACTCAAAGTGTTGAAAAAGGTGCTTAGGTTGGTTAATTTGCTCAAATATTTAGAACTATGGCGCTCTAAATTTGTGTATTGGGAAGGGTAACCCCATGTTCTTCAAGCCCAAAAGGCTAAACTAACGTGCAATGGCCTGATGGGTGTCCAAGAGTTATGAATGATCATATGTTGAAATAATTTGAACCTTCAAAAAATTATACAAGAGACACATTTTAGTTAACAACTAGTATTATGCCCGTGTGCACGGCTTAATAAAAAATATTTTGATAATATAATTAAATTTAATAATTGTGGGGCCCAAATGATTTGCGGGCCGGGCCCATCTACCTGGGGAAAATCCGAAGGCCCAAGCCAAGGAGGGCTATGGCCCAAGCTCGACAAAATAGCCTGTGGATATCGCCGAGGACGGCCCAGTCCTCGGCAGACCCAAAGTCCCCCCCCTGAAGGAAGGGTAAAAACGGTATAGGACCGAAACCAGGACGAAAGATCTAAAATATCCAGGGAAAGCTGCTCTTACTGCCATTCAATGCTCTGAACCTGACAGAGCCGCAGTCTTTAGCTTTTATAACCACCCCCAACGACTTTGAATATGGGCAGATGAGACAAGTATCAATTTTGGAAAGGTTGACCTTATACGTGGACGAAGGACAATGAACGCAGGCGAATATAAAAGGAAAAAGGGGTAACCTAAAGAAAGGGGTTGGGAAAAATGGCCAAAAACTAGAGCCTCCCAGCCCACTTCCAGGAGAAAGACTCCAGGGGCGAAGGAAAACCGAAACTTGTATGAATACCACAAAAAGCCCACCGCTTGTCGACCAAGGCCTAGCCTTCCAAACCCACGCTCTACAAATGATATTGTTAGGGGCCTTTTCACGTGCGAACCCGACACTGTTTAGGTTCGTCACCAAATCGCGTCCTTACAATTGGCGCCGTCTGTGGGGAAGGCTTGTGTGTTGGTATAGGAAGTGGGTCGATAGAGTCTCTTCGATATATCTAACCGTTTGTTATAGAGTTCTAGTATAAAGTTCTGTTAGGGACTGCGTTTCTTGACTAGGGGCTTGGTTGAGGAGCTAACTCCCTTAAAGCCAAGGTCCCCCGTAAAGAGCAAACTAGGCACTTGGTAACGTTAACCGTATGGATAAACTCTAGGGGCTTGGCTGAGGAGCTAACTCCCCTAAAGCCAAGATCCCACACAAAGAGAAAACTAGGTTTTGGACAGAACCAAGGCGTTGCATAGTCCACGGACTCAAGCCTCTGGGGAAACCAACTACCTGGATGTGGAAAACTAGGTTTTGGACAGAACCAAGGCATTGCATAGTCCCCCGGACTCAAGCCTCTGGGGAAACCAACTACCTGGATGTGGAAAACTAGGTTTTGGACAGAACCAAGGCATTGCATAGTCCCCCGGACTCAAGCCTCTGGGGAAACCAACTACCTGGATGTGGAAAACTAGGTTTTGGACAGAATCAAGGCATTGCATAGTCTCCCGGACTCAAGCCTCTGGGGAAACCAACTACCTGGATGTGGAGAACTAGGTTTTGGACAGAACCAAGGCATTGCATAGTCCACAGACTCAAGCCTCTGGGGAAACCAACTACCTGGATGTGGAAAACTAGGTACCTGGATGTGGAAAACTAGGTTTTGGACAGAACCAAGGCAAGCACTAGGTTTCGGACTCAAGCCTCTGGGGAAACCAACTACCTGGATGTGGAAAACTAGGTTTTGGACAGAACCAAGGCAACTATGGAGAAAACTAGGTGCATAGCCTCTGGGGAAACCAACTACCTGGATGTGGAAAACTAGGTTTTGGACAGAACCAAGGCAGTGCATAGTCCTCGGACTCAAGCCTCTGGGGAAACCAACTACCTGGATGGGGAACCAACTATTTTAAAAAAAAACTATGGCACATAAACCTCAAAATCCATCCGAAGAGAGCTCCGCGTTAACAGATGGGTTAATACCTTGATTGCGTGGATTCCTCGGTCTACCCCCTGATCCCCCAATATCAAAGGGGTTGATGCGATACGGCGCAACATATTATCCGAAAGCACAACCAAAGCCCCTCGCTACTCGGCTACCCTCTCGGACGAATTACTTAGAGTTTATCGTACTCGGACATCGCTCTAGCACGCATCGCGCAGCACTCAGCCGTTATCCCGGTTAGTTCCAGGAGTTTAATTTATTGATGATTAATCTTGTTATGCTTGATAATATTTGTAAGTCTAAACTAGTAGGAATCTGTGTTAAGGCGTTTCTCTGCCTAGAATATCATTAAGGGCAAGCTCATATTTAATATTCATGCATAAAGTAGTGGTTACGGAGAAGAAAGATATGTATAGAGAAATAGACACATATTTTATTAAGACAAAGAAACGGTACAGTGTACAATGGAAAGCTGAAACAAAGCCTACATCGAAGCCAACTACGTAAATAACGAAGAATACAAGAGAGTGAAGATAAAGCCGAGGAGGTAACACAGAGGAGAAGTTGACTACTGCCTCGAGACCTTATTCCTCCTCAGTACTTTTGCACGCCCATAACACAGGCAGCAAAAGAACCCAACTTGGGGCCTGCACCGATGAAGAAAAGGTGCAGGGAACCTGACCTCAGGCTAACACCATCTACAGAAAAGGTGCAGGGAGCCGGAAGCTGGGAAGCCCCCGCAGAAATTTGCCTGCTACAAGGCAGACGGCGCTGATGGCGGAAATTCCTTTTTCTGACATACCAAAAATCTGGCATGACCAGAACCTGCTTCGGATTTTGACTAAAAGAAGGAGGAATACCATCTTCCTCCTGTCAAGACGGAGGACTGGCTTGAATCTGTGCCATCCTTGTCCATACCATATCACCTTGAGGATTCGGTGCCTCTGAAGCGTGCGGAGACCTTTCATCCCTATCCAAGCCTCAAATATCTTGCTTTGAGGCAGTGGCACTAGAAAGAGAGATCGCGGATATGGAAGAAATATAGTTCTGAAGGGAACGGGAGAGTTCATGTGCAAGTGAAGTGATCCCCTATCCCATTTATACCCAGAAGTAAACCGGTGGCATTTAATTCGCGCAGCGTCCCAAGGAACGATACAGACAAAACGTCTCTGGCTCGATTTCCAACGTCGTCTGCAACCCTGAGGTTAAAGGAGTCTCGAGAAGGTGCACCTCGAACACTGGGACACCAAAAGGTACCGCGTGATCAAAGGTTATGGAAACACCTCTTAATTAGTGGGCCCAGTAAATTCGCGGCCCAGGCCCGTTCAGCATATGGGCCCAGGGACAGAACCAAGGTCTTGTATGGTCCTCGGACTCAAGCCGGGAAACCAAGCACGAAAAATTATAAAAATTACAAGTTTTGGACAGAACCAAGGCCTTGTATGGTCCTCGGACTCAAGCCTATGGGGAAACCAAGTAAAAAAAAAATTATTATAAAAATTACAAGTTTTGGACAGAACCAAGGCCTTGTATGGTCCTCGGACTCAAGCCTATGGGGAAACCAAGTACAAAAAAATTATAAAAATCACAGGTTTTGGACAGAACCAAGGCCTTGTATGGTCCTCGGACCCAAGCCAATGGGGAAACCAGATACTTGGACAAGAAAAGGTTTGAATCTCGTAAGATGAGTTACTTGATAAAAATGTCAGGTCACTTCATCCACGGCTTAAACACCATAAAAGGTTAAGGCCAATAAAGGTGTAAGGAAGGGGGTAGAACGCCCCAGCACTTAGTCATATAAGAAGGCCGCTCATTTGGTGGGTGCTATATCTTCAAATGGTTATTCCTTACATGACATCAAGCCTTCGTTTTTCTCCTCGGCTAGCATGGGGTAAGTATTACTCTTCACTGATCGGCCTTATTATGCCAAGCATTTCTATTAAAGTTATGGCGACGTCTTTTTATTATCAAATCTTTTGGTCTTAGCCGTCATTGATTTAGATGCTATATTATTGTGCCGAGCAGCGTTTGTAGATCCAAAAAAAAAAAAAGAAGGCATAGAGACAAAACATGCGAAATAAAATAACAACGATTTTTATTAGTACGAAAAATTATTACAATGTACAAAGAAGGGCTCGAACGAGCCTATACAAAATGTGAACTGCCTAAGCGATAGTTACATCCGTAGTACAGATAAGTAAACTGCTAGGCGTCTTTTAAACTCGTCTTCAAAGTCTCTCCAATCTTTGCCTCAATACTGCTCATATTATGATAAGAACCTTCTTTGGAAAGAAATGGCGGAGGAGGAAATAGTAAGGAAGAAATCAATGAAGAAGATGGAGGAGATGAATGAAGAAGATGGAGGACATGAGTAAAGAAGGAGGAGAAGAAGAGAGAAGAGATGAAAAGAAAGAAAAAGGAGCAAAAGAGGGAGAAGTGAAAGCACCAGGATGGAACTGGTGCTGGGAAGACTAAGAAAGGGAGATGGAGAATAGCCCCAGTGAAGGAAGAGAGGAAGAAGTAGAGACACTTAGTCCCTGCCTCGATCCTGACTCCCAACACACTGGAGCCATACTAGGTATGCTCATAGGAGAGCGGTTGGTACTGATGATGGGTGTTCTCGACTCAGTCACGCCGAAAGTTTGACGTGACGAGTCCCTGCTTCGGATTTTGACTGAAAGAAGGGTGAGGTTGATTTTGAGTCTTCGCCATCCCTGTCCCGATCGAGCCATAATGAGCTTTATTGGAACATGGCGTTTATGGGAGGGGTTTGGCTCCTGCATCACTCGTTGTTATGATAAAGTGTATCACGATTTAGTTTGTAAACCAGTGGGTAAAATGAACCCTAGGGGAGGCCAAATATTTCAAATCTCAGAAAGATGAGAGGGAATTCTTTACAAAAACAATAACCTCCACTTTTCCTTCTTATACTGAGGGTGGAGCGGGAGACATTTAATAGGTTCAGATATCCAAAGGAATCTGCCAACACAAACATGCCGATTCCGTTTCTCCACCCCATCAAAACAAACCGCCGAATTAAAGCAGCCTCGTAAATAGTGGTCATTAAAAGCACGTTTTGGGATACCCAAACGATAAGAGCGCATCAAGCGCGAAATCAAAAAGCTGCCTCATAGACCGGCGCATTTCTTGGACAGATGAGGAGCCGCCAGCATTATTAAAAGGCCAAGTTGATTGGGCCGTAGGAAGAGGTTTGACATCACCAAAACCCCCCTTTCCAACCAAGAGGTTGGACAGCCGGGTTTTGAGGGGCTATTGTGGGGCCCAAATGATTTGCGGGCCGGGCCCATCTACCTGGGGAAAATCCGAAGGCCCAAGCCGAGGAGGGCTATGGCTCAAACTCGACAAAATAGCCTGTGGATATCGCCGAGGACGGCCTAGTCCTCGGCAGACCCAAAGTCCCCCCCTGAAGGAAGGGTAAAAACGGTATAGGACCGAAACCAGGACGAAAGATCTAAAATATCCAGGGAAAGCTGCTCTTACTGCCATTCAATGCTCTGAACCTGACAGAGCCGCAGTCTTTGGCTTTTACAACCACCCCCAACGACTTTGAATATGGGCTGATGGGACAAGTATCAATTTTGGAAAGGTTGACCTTATACGTGGACGAAGGACAATGAATGCAGGCGAATATAAAAGGAAAAATGGGTAACCTAAAGAAAGGGGTTGGGAAAAATGGCCAAAAACCAGAGCCTCCCAGCCCACCTCCAGGAGAAAGACTCCAAGGGCGAAGGAAAACCGAAACTTGTATGAATACCACAAAAAGCCCACCGCCTGTCGACCAAGGCCTAGCCTTCCAAACCCACGCTCTACAAATGATATTGTTAGGGGCCTTTTCACGTGCGAACCCGACACTGTTTAGGTTCGTCACCAAATCGCGTCCTTACATGAACAAAATGAAGTAGTTTAGGTGAAACTCAAATACAAATACTTTAAAAAAAAAAAAAAAAAAAACTTTAAGATTAGGAAAAAGATGGCATAAGATGCAAATTTATCCACCAAAAGAAAAAAAAAAAAAACGTAGGAAAAAAAAATGCAAGTTCTATCTTTTTTTTCCTTTTAAGTTTTATAAAGAAATGTAGGAAAAAAAATGCAAATTTGATTTTTTTTTCTTTTACGTTTTTTATTCTCTCTTTTTTATTTAAATTCTATCCTTAGGTAATTCTATTATATTGATTTTAGGATTTGTTGATAACATTTTAGATAGACACAACTGTTATAGTTGTAAATTAAATATTGTTTTCATTTATTACTTGATTTGTCATATTTATTCAAAAAATATGTATATATCTATTCTTAAAATCTAAAAATTTATTAAAATTTATGCAATTTGGTGAAGGCACGTGCCGCAACCACGATGTCTGAGCCTAACTTTTATTATAGATAATATGATATGATATGATAAGATAATATCACCTGCAATGGATATATGTTTTCTCCAAATGTAGGATTTAATTGATACTAGTCAGTTTTTAAAGTAGGCGGGAATTGAACATAATATCTCTTATTTAACCATTAAAAACTTTACTAGTTATTTTAATTAGAACTCATAAGTTAGAGTTACTAGCCTTTTTTATTTTGTTGGGTAAAAGTTAATAATTTGTATTTATTATAATTTAGGATTACTACATTTTTCAATCACAAAAATAAAAAACTAGAGGTATGATGAAAAATTATTTCAACCAAATTTGTTGGGTAGGAGTTTGGAGTTGTGTGTATGACTAAAATGGGGGTGTATGGCTTTTTTTTTTTTTTTGGCAGTAACAGTAGATGTTTTTTTATATATATATTATTTATTTATTAGTATGGCAGATGTGTTTTTACAATGAAACATGTGTTTGTTTTTATTTTTATATATATATATATATATATTTTAATAAATGGATAAAGTAATTTAAAAACCATCAGTAAAGTAGTTTTGTTTTGTAGGCAATGTTTTAACCGGAGTTAAAAATATATCTACTTATCAAAAAAAAAAAGTGTATATATCTATTTAATTTAGTTTTTTTATATAACTATTTATGCATTGATGGGTTGTTTAACTTGTTTTTCTATTTAAAAAAAAAACTTTTAATTACTTTGAAGAAATGGGTTAGCGCAAGTTAAACATATACTTTTACCAAATTAACCTTTAATTTTACCTTTACTTTTTTTTTGTTGAGGAAGGTTGCCTCTACTTAAACGTATAGAATTTAAAATATAATTAAAAAAAAAAATTGAAGAAGTATTGGGAAAGTTGGACATACAGGGCGTTGAACCCGCCAAAAAATGATCTTGTACGCTCTGGTTTCTCTCTCTCTCTTCCCCAAACCACTCTCTACGCCCGACTTCACATTTGGCCACACAGGCGTCCGAAAATCTCGAGGCACAGATAGTAACAAGCAAACACAATGCCAGGAACAACACCAATCCGAAAACACGAACGCGCTTTTTTATTCTCTTTCCCCGCGAACGATTCATTCTCGAGTTTTCTCTATCCCTCCAAGAAAGCCAAAAAACAGTGGTGGGCCTCAAAAAAAAAAAAAAAAAAAAAAATGAGCGTGATCGACATTCTCTTCCGCGTCGACGAGATATGCAAGAAGTACGACAAGTACGACATCGAAAAGCAACGCGACCTCAATGCCTACGGCGACGATGCCTTCGCTCACCTCTACTCCTCCCTCGAAGCCGAGATCGAAGCTGCTTTACATGTCCGAATCTTTATCATTTTAACCATTTTTTTCCTTTTCCTTAACTGAATCCGAATTTTATTTATTTATATAAATGATTTGGAATTTTATTGAATGAAATATGCAGAAATCTGAGATAGCTTCAATGGAGACTAACAGGGCATCTGCTGTGGCAATGAATGCGGAGGTTCGTCGAACCAAGGCTCGATTGATGAATGAAGTTCCTAAGCTGCGAAAATTGGCAATGAAGAAGGTAAATTTTTATTGAATTTTATTTATGCTCCAACAAAGAATTTAATATATGTGCAAATTTTGAAATTTTATAGGTTGTGAAATTTCTCTTTAAGATTTATGGATTTCATCATAATTTATGTGTTTTTTTTTTGGGGGTTTCCTATTTGCTAGCTTGGTAACTGCTAAAACTATGTAATGATAGCTCCAAATTTATTTGTATGTGAAAAAAACACAAATAGTATGTTACAATACTTCCAAATTTTAGTATGGATTCTACCTTGCTAACTGCTAAAACTATGTGATGATAAATCCAAAATCAAGGTCATATTATTATCCATACATGGTAATATATAATGAACTAAACTAGACACAATTAGGGACGCCACCAGAATATAACGAAAAGGACAAAAAGTATACGAAGATTTAGAGACAAAGGCTTTGAAGAGGACAGACAATAACCTCTGTCCTATGATCAAACCAATGTTAGTTAAATTTTCTTGAGTTCTTGATATTAATGTCCATTTAACATGTGTTATTCGTTGAAAATTACCGTATTAATTTTACCACAAAAGGCTCAATTTTAAAGGGGTAGAGCGATATCTAAAAGGGGGGAGGGTGGAAGTTACTAAGTCTGAGGTTTAGGTATTTTAAGATGTGGGAAGACCCTTGTTTTACTTATGATCAATTAAGGGAGTTCATGGTGGGTTAATTACTAGCATTGGCTTCTTTACTAACTTGGAATATGTTAGCCACTTTGCATGTTATAGCTTTCACTTTGGAGCTCAATAAAGGGGTCTTCCATTTTTGTTTGTCATATTTGACCAGCAAGGCTTCCTTGGAGTTAATACAAACCTTGGAAAGTTCTTGCTATCATTATACTCACCTAGCTAGGTAGACATTTCTTATGAGTGATGATTCCACTTTGCACTCATGTAACACTTGCCACCTTATGATGGTATCACTGCTACTGCCTATTTCCTTTCTAGACTGATGTGGGGTTGCTTTTACAACCATATATTTCACCTAACCAATGTGCACAAAGCCCTGTAGTTGATGGGTATCATAAAGTTAGGTCCTAACAATCACTTTGAGTGCAAAGTTTGTGAGAACAAGTCTTTTGGAGCAAGTTTTTGAGAAAACCAGCCTTGCAACACCAGAACAGAATGTGGAGTAGGAGTGGTATAGATGAAATGGGCACCAATATATCCATAGAAAACCTTGTGTAAACAATGAAGTGAGATCCATGACCCAAAGAAATATATAAAGAAGTAAAATAAAAAGGGCCTTGCATTGAAGATCACCCAGAGGATGGGCATGATATGTCTGTCTCAAACTGATGCTTGTATCGTTCTCAAAACTGGACTTTTCATTTGGTTATTGTCCTGACTTTCCAAATTACATGGTGAAGGTTCATTTTGCTTCATACTGATTTGCATATTGGCAAATATTAATTATGCAAAGCCATTAAACTTGAATTCTCTATGGTATCTAATAAAACAGGTTAAAGGTCTTTCAAAAGAAGATCTAGCTGCCCGTGATGATCTGGTTACTACACTTCCTGAGAGGATTCAAGCAATTCCAGATGGTACCACAACTGCAGCCAAACAAACTGGAGGGTGGGGAGCTTCAGCATCCCATAAGAATATCAAGTTTGACTCACCAGGTGCCAGTGCTTCTGTAATACATCTTGAGTCACAATATTTAATGATTTGAACATTTCAATTGATTGTTAATACTTGCTTGTTTCACTACCAACCTCAGGTGGAAATTTTGACAGTGATTTTTTCCAACAAACTGAAGAATCAAGTCAATTTAGACAAGAATATGAAATGCGGAAAATGAAACAGGCATGTAAGATTCCTGATTATTATCTTTATGTCTATACTGCAATTAGATGGCTTAAGGCAGATGATATGATTGGGCTACTGCCTTGTATCATTTCCAGTTCTGCATTCTCATTTCATTAAATATATAAACTGCAGGATCAAGGTCTTGATTTCATATCAGATGGATTGGGTACACTGAAAAATTTGGCTGAAGATATGAATGAGGTTGGTCATTCATGTAGTTTGATTTGATTTGATTTTGCTGCCATAAGAAACTAGAGATTAATCAGTTGTTTCAATATGTTCAGGAAATGGACAGGCAGGTTCCATTAGTTGATGAGATTGAGACAAAGGTGAGAAATTTATTACTTCAATATGATCATTGTCTTTCCAATCAGATCATGCTCGCAAGCAACGTTGAAAATTTTTTGTAAGTGTAATTACTTACTGGTATTTTTGGTGGTTTTATAGGCGGACAAGGTGACATCTGATATGAAAAATACTAACATTAGGCTCAAGAAAAGTCTGACCCAGGTACTTGTTGTAAAATTTACCGATATATTATGCACTCGTTTCTTCTGGTGAGACTGGCGTGGACGAGATAAATTGTACTTCTGGTTTTGTTTCAGTTGAGATCCAGTCGAAACTTTTGCATTGACATCGTTCTGGTGTGTATAATTCTTGGTATCAGTTCCTACCTATATAAGTAAGTCCTGTCTCTCTCAGATTAAAATAATATTTTGAGAATATGGTATGTGATTATGTTATCAGCTTCTTGATAACCTTTTGTTACTATTATTATTATGGTCCAAAAGGTCTTATATTTATTAATTGCTGATTAAAATTATGTAAGATTTTTGCTTGAATCTGTTAATTTGATCGGGCAAATCAAGTAATGGTTATGAAATATGACTTCTGTTTATTTGAGTTATGGGTCTCCAGAAAATTTTTTTTTTTATTGGCAAAGTGATGGGTCCTGAACCCATGACCTCACTCTCTAATGTGGATAGAAAGAGTTTGAGGAGAAACATGATTAAATACCAAGAGGTTCAAGATTTGTGGGCTAGGTTTGATGTGGGACTTTCTTGGCACATTTCATAGCTTACTTAGTTATTATTGAGTCTTAGGATTAAGTTTTTTTATGTTCAAAAGTTGCTGGTTTAATTTTAATAAATTTACTAGAATAAGGGAAATTTGGTAATTTTCAGATTTGGGAATGGGCTGTCCTTGGCTGTACCAAAGGCCCATTAGTCTTAATTTATGTTTTGGGTCTTTTTCTTATTTGGTTTAGAAGTTATTAAGTACTTTTCGTTTGTTATTAGTAATCCTAGTAATTCTAGGAATAGGTTATTTAGAGTCCTAGTCCTTCTAGGAAAGGATTAACAATAACCTATATAAAGGCTTTATTGTAGACTTTGTAGTCAATAATATTGAAAGTTACTACTTCTTAACTTTTTATGTAGCTGATGTTATAGTGAGAGAGAAAACTTGCAGATCTTTGCTAGAGGCCCGGCTACCTCAAATTAGTCAGAAATATTGTTCCCAGTTACTTTTTACGTCTGTCTTGGATTGTTATGGGTGGATTTCGCAGTTTTTTTATTGAATCGAAACTGTTTCAATTGGTGGTTGAGGAAGGGGGGAACTTTTTTTCCCTTAGGATTTATGAACGGGGAAAGTATTTCATGCAATCAGTTTTTATGGGTAAGAGTGCAGCATGATGGTTAATGCAAAGCTTGGAACACATAGTGATTGGGATTAACCCCAAACACTTCTTCACGCTCAGGGAAGGAGACACTGCATACACAGTGCAACGGGGCTCTAACTCGTTTGGGCAATATTTGTTAGTAACAGAGTTAAAAGTTGGCGGGATGAGAAGATCGATCATTATTCCTGCAGGCAAGGCACAACAAGGTTGGGGGGCCTTTGGTATTGAATTAAGGAGAATGCTTGAACCTTCTCATTATGCATTGGGTGTTCCAAAAGCATTATCGTACAAGTCTAAGTTGGGTTCAGAGGTTCACCCTTCTCGGTCTTTTGTTGAAACGGTAAAAGCGTCTATGCAGGGAAGGAAGCATGCGCACCAGCCCTCCATTTAAGAGACAGAGAAGATTCAAGAAGTGGAGAACACTATGCCGCCTCCGAGGGACGAAGATGGGATTCAGGTGGTGGCTTTTGAAGTTCCGACTAATAAGGCTATTCTGATTGCCATGGGTGGAGTGGAGGGGAGTCACCGTGGTATTAATGGAGATGCTAAGGTTAAGGAGAAAATCCCAGAACAAAATAATTTCAGATTGAATAATTTGAATTTGAAAGAGGTTGATTTTGGTAGGGAGCATCAGGTTAGGAGGTCCAGTTGGTTAAGGAAAGGTTTGACTGTGGAAGTAAATGAATTTGGTAAGAGGCGGGTGTTTTGGCAACGTTTTAGGAGTGATAAGCAAGCTGTACAGTAGGTGGCACGGGAGGATCTTTCTGCCCAGGTTGGCATTCAGGGTATGGATGATAGGTTTTCTGAAGCCCAAGTATCTTGTTTGGCTAGTGATAAGAGCTGCTCAGGCCCACTGTTGCCTAGCCCTTTTTCTTTTGAGGCAGGGGCATGCTCCAAGCAGTCCCATAATAAACCCAGCCTAAGTTCTACGGGCCCATTTGTGGAAGGTGGTAAGGTTCAGGCAAACACATCAGGCCCGAGCTCCACATCAGTTGGTACGAGTGCTTGTGTGCTACTTGCGAGCTCGGCGATTGATTTTCTACCAACACGGAGGACGGTGATGGCTCCGGTGGCTGACTTGGGCTCAAGCTCTCCCATATCGGTACCGGAAGTCCATGGTGGGAGTGGGTCTTGTGTCCAGGTGAGCCTGAGCTGGCTCACCCAGCCCCCCACCTTGCCGATATCGGTAGCGGAAGTGGTCCAGGCCACTTGTGAGCTGGGTTCACCACCCTTAGCTCCGACATGTCTCTCGCTGGAGTCGGCGAAGGTGTTGCCCCCAGGGGATCCGGTACAAAAGCTGGTAGAAGGAGTTTTGTCTGCTGCTCAGCGTTGGGTTTCGCCAGTGGAAAAGTGGGGGTGCACCGGGATTCTTCTGAAGCTGGGTTTCAGGCTCAGTTCTGATCGGAACAGTTTGTTGGGTCATATTGAGCTGTCGGGTGGGTTGATTTCTGAAGCTAAGAGGTTAGTAACTCTCGATTTTGTGCCGAGATGGCTCAGAACTCCTTTTCCTGATCAGTTTTTGGAGTTTCTGCGAGCTGGGTCGATGGGTTTCGGAGTATCGGGTCAGGAGGTTAATACTTTCTCTAGTAAGGAGCTTTCAAGCTTTCCTAGGGAGGTTATGCTTGCAAGGGATGCAGTTGATTTTTCTGTGGATTTCGGTGAAAATGAAGTGTCAGACTGTTTACCTCTGCAAATCATTGATCCGGGTGTGTCAACAAATTTGGAAGAATTGGAGGAAGCCACTGAGGTATTGAGTATTGAGAATAAGTTAGATATTTCTAGTTGGGTGAAGCACAGAATTCCTGGGTTCAGTAAATTGGTTGGGTTGTCAACGAATCGACATGAGAAGTTGTGCATTACTCTCTTACAGAGGTTAGAAACTGAGATGGAAGCAGCCAATGTGTTACATAGGAGAGAAATGGGTAGTAAAAAAGTGGCTAAGTCCAAAAACAAGGGACGTAGAGAGTTGCAAAACTTGATATGCTCGGTGAATTATGAGAGGAGATAAAGGGTGGTTTTGTGTTGGTGTCAGCAGTTGGGGATAGTTTAGTGTCTATGAAGATAAAAATGATTTCGTGGAATGTTAGAGGTTTAAATGATCCTCAAGAACGACTTGTGGTGAAGAATTTGTTGAGGGAGTGGAAGTGCGATGTTGTTTGTTTACAAGAGACGAAAATTGCTAGCATGAATAGACAGTTGGTTTGTAGTTTGTGGGACTGTCCATATGTGGATTGGGCTATTTTGGAGGCTGATCGGACTGCTGGTGGTATCTTGCTTATGTGGGATAAAAGGGTTTTGGAGAAGATAGAGGTTATGGTTGGCATTTTCTCAGTTTCGGTTAAGTGGCAAGGGGTGGGGGACGGTTTTATATGGGCATGCTCAGGGGTTTATGGCCCAAATGAGAATGTTGAGAGGGGTCACATGTGGGGATGAGTTGGTGGGTATTCAGTAGTATTGGAGATTACCGTGGTGTTGCTTTGGGGATTTTAACATTGTTCGCTTTCCTAGTGAGCGTAGGGGTGAGGCACGTTTGACATTGGCTATGGAAAAATTCTCGGAATTTATTGAGGATCTTAACTTGGTTGATTTGCCTTTAGACGGAGGTAGATACACATGGTCCAGTGGCACTGATCAACCAGCGATGTCTAGGATTGATAGAGCATTGATCACTCCAGATTGGGAGGACCACTTCCCAGATGTTCTTCAAAGGATTTTACCACGTCCTATCTCAGATCACAGTCCAATTCTTTTGGAGGCAGGGGGAATGGCAAGGGGGAAAAGTCCGTTCAGATTTGAAAATATGTGGTTGAAGATGGAGGGATTTGTGGATAGAGTTCAGTTTTGGTGGAATTGACATTCTTTTGTGGGTACACCTAGTTTCGTGCTTGCAAAAAAATTGAAGGCTCTGAAAGAGGACATTGTGCAATGGAATCGCCGAGAGTTTGGTAATGTAGAGCGTCAGAAGAAACAATTATTGAAGGAACTAAAAAAATTAGATGCCAAGGAAGGGGACTTTGGTCTCACTGATGGGGAGAAAGGCCATAGGGTAGCTTTGAGGTCCCAAGTGGAACATCTTCTTTCTTTGGAAGAAATTTCCTGGAGACAAAAATCTAGGATGTTATGTATTAAGGAAGGGGATAATAACACTAAGTTTTTTCACAAAATGGCTAATTCTCATAGAAGGTTTAATCATCTAAGGACTTTGGAGGTGGATGGGGTGGTTTTTGAGGAGGAATCCGAGGTGTCTAATCAGGTAGTACAATTTTATAAAACTTTGTACAAGGAGACTGAGGGTTGGAGGCCTTTTGTGGAGGGTTTGGAATTTGATTGTATTGGGGATGTGGAGAGGGTTTGGCTTGAAAGGAAGTTTGAGAGGGAGGAGATACTTCAAGTTGTACGTGATTTGGAAGGGGACAAAGCTCCAGGTCCGGATGGGTTTACTATGACTTTTTATCATCATTGTTGGAGAGTAGTGGAGAAAGACGTCTTAGCGGTTTTTGAAGAGTTTTTTCAACATTGTAAGTTTGAAAAATCCCTTAATGCTACCTTCATTGCATTAATTCCTAAAAAGAATGATGCCTCTAATATTAGAGATTTCCGACCTATTAGCTTGGTGGGGAGTGTATATAAAATCTTATCTAAGGTTTTGGCAAATCGATTGAGAGTGGTTTTAGATCAGTTGATCTCTGAGTCTCAGAATAGCTTTGTGGGTGGGAGACAAATTCTTGACTCGGTTCTTATTGCGAATGAATGTGTGGATAGTCGAGGGAAGAGTAGGGTTCCTGGAGTTATTTGTAAACTTGATATTGAGAAAGCCTACGATCATGTGAATTGGGAGGCTTTGTTGAATTTGTTGCATAGAATGGGCTTTGGAGTGAAGTGGTGTAAATGGATTCGTACTTGTATATCCACAGTTCAGTTCTCTGTTTTGATTAATGGGTCTCCAGCTGATTTCTTTGGTAGTTAAAGAGGTTTAAGACAAGGGGATCCATTATCTCCTATTCTGTTTTTGATTATGATGGAGGTGTTTAGTAGGATGTTGAGAAGGGTGGAGGAAGCCGGCTTGATTCGTGGCTTTAAAGTTGAAGGTAGGAGGGGTGGTGGGGAATGTATTACACATCTATTGTTTGCAGACGACACTATCCTATTTTGTGATGCGGATGTGGAGCAAATCCTTCATATTCGGTTGTTGTTACTTAGTTTGTAGGCGGTAACAGGTTTGAAGGTTAATGTGCATAAGAGTGAAATGGTTCCAATAGGGGAGGTTGATGATGTGCATGCCCTAACTGAAACTTTGGGTTGCAAAGTCGGAAAGTTACCTATGTCTTATCTTGGCATGCCTTTAGGGGCTTCACATAATTCTCCTTCAATCTAGAATCCTATTTTGGAAAAATTTGAGCGGAGATTAGCCGGGTGGAAGAAGTTGTATTTGTCTAAGGGGGGTCGATTGATGTTACTCAAGAGTACACTATCTAGTCTTCCTAACTATTTTCTATCGCTATTTACAATTCCTACTCATGTGGCTAATAGAATTGAAAAGCTACAAATGGATTTTCTTTGGGGTGATAGCAGAACTCATCTGGTAGGATGGGACAAAGTTTGTGCGCCTATAGCTAATGGTGGTTTGGGGATAAGGAAACTTACTACTTTCAATAAGGCCTTATTGGGGAAATGGTTGTGGCGGTTTGGGAAGGAAGAGGATCGGCTATGGAGGAGGGTGGTGGTTTCAAAATATGGGGAAGAGTGGGGGGGTTGGACCTCAAAACTGGATAGGGGAGTTCATGGGTGTGGTTTGTGGAGAGGTATTCGCATGGGATGGGAGGATTTTAGTAAAAATTGTCAATTTGTTGTTGGGTTGGGGAATAGAGTGAGGTTTTGGCAGGATGGGTGGTGCGGGGGTCAACCTTTTCACTTGGCCTTCCCAAGATTGTATGGTATTGCTATTGATAAGGAGATATCTGTTGAAGCCTCCTTGTCAAGGCAGGGGGAGGAGGATAGACGAACTTGGGATGTTTGTTTTATTCGAGAATTTAATGATTGGGAGATGGAGGAAGGGCTGCATTTTCTTTGTATGTTGGGTGCTAATACTCCTCCTATGGATGTGGGAGACCGGATGAGATGGAAGTTGAAGGTTAATGGGGATTTTGATATTCGGTCATATTATAACAAATTAAGGAATTCTCTTTCAATTGTTTTTCCTTGGAAAGCTATTTGGAAAGTAAAGGCCCCTAGGCGAGTTTCCTTTTTTGTTTGGTGTGTAGCTTGGAATAAGATCCTAATGGGTGATAACCTAAGATTGAGGAGATTGATGCATTTTGTGGACTGGTGCATTATGTGTAGACATTGTAGAGAGTCGGTAGATAATTTATTTCTTCATTGTGAGATGGCTTATCGGTTATGGAGTTTTGTCTTTATAACTTTTGGCCTGTATTGGGGTGTACCTAGTTCGATTCCAGATTTGCTTTTTGGCTGGTGGAATTGGTTGGGGAAACACTCGTCTCAGATATGGAATTTAGTTCCGTTGTGCATCTTTTGGTGTATTTGGAAGGAACGGAATCAGCGGACTTTTGAGGATTTGATTAGCTCCGGTGATCAGATGCTTGCTTCTTTTAGTGGGACTCTTTTTGATTGGTCTCGGGCTTGGGGACTCACGACTAGTGATTCTCTCCCTTCTTTCATTATCTCTCTTTCTCTTTTGTAATTAATTTGTGGTTTGGTTTTCTTTGTTGCTTTTTATTTGTTTCCTCCTTGTACTTTCTGGGTTTGCTCTATGTTGTTTTATGCATAGAGTAGCCATTCGTATATATAACATTCTTACTTATCAAAAAAAAAAAAAAAAAAGTTAAGTGATTCTTATAAAACTCTAGCAGCTTATTTTAAGCTTTGAGGGTGTGAATGCCTTCTCCTACCTAAGTGTGATTGCTTAGGAAAGCCTAGGTGTGATTGCCTAGTGTTTACCTTTCTTTATTTCTTATTCTATTCACTGTTTTAACACCAAAATCAAAGTATTCAAGATTCAATTTAGTGCTGAATTTCAAAAGATCAATCCTTATAAGTGGAGGAGGTGCCAGTTGACCTAGATTTTCCAGGAATCGTTTCAGTTGAGAGATTAAATATCAGAATACTGCCAGGGTTATGAAAATGGAGGTTTTTGACTTTTGCACAGGCCTCTCATCCCTAGTACTTTGTTCCACAGTTTGAAGTGTGCCAATAATCTTTTTTTTTTTTTGTTTGAAGAAACTGTAGCAAGTTTTGCATGTGTTCACAAAATTAAGAGATCTTTCTTTCATTTCTCACATAAGTGGAAGGCTATGCCAAAACCATCCCTGTACTCTTATAAAAGCATATGGTGCATGGTATGAGGTTCTCTTTTTTTGTTGCTAACCCAAAAAAATCACGGACACTAAAGAAAATTGGTTTTTTAAAGTGATTTTGGTCAATGACTACTGTTCACTTGGCCCTTTGAGAGAGAGAGAGAGAGAGAGAGAGAGAGAGAGAGAGAGATGGCTGTCAAACAATGGTTTATGTGTTTTAATTATCCAATCTTAAAAAAAAACAATGATTTATGTAGCTGGCAAAACCAGTATGCATGAGGATTTATTAAGTTTAGAATTACAATATTTATATGCTAATGAAGAAAGATCGGTTGGTTAACAACTGCATATGAACACATAGTGAATATGAAGGCATTTTCATCTTTTTGAATGGCAAGATTCGGGGGAGGATAGGATCATACCAAATTAGCAAGAGTGTCAAACTTTTCTGGAAGTCTTAGTGAACTGTTTTTGGTGTCCCTTCTCTCTCTCTCTCTCTCTCTCTCTCTATATATATATATATATATATATATGTATGTATGTATGTATAAACCAAATTTATTGGTCTCACCCTGCGTTTTGTCTCTTACAAGAAGGCAATACAAGCCACTATGGGCCTGTTCTCAGGTCAACTTTTATAGAGTAAGCATTGACCCTGTATATATATAAATGAGTCACTGTGTGTGTTTATGTCTTATTTGCTATTCTCATAATATTTGTCAGGACTTGTGAAGCATTGGTTTTCTTTCTGCCGTCATATGTATTGTTAATGGAATAGATAAACACTAGCCTTCAACAATCATTTATTCTTCTTGTGCCATTGTTGGAAGCATTGACAGTTAAAGCTGCTCTTATTGCCTTTATAGTTTTGATGAGTATCTAAATGTTGTAGAATGTTAAAATCAGTTAAAGCTGCTATTAGTACTTTTGGCATACTTAGTAATCCGATAAATCTCTTATAATATGTCACCTGATCTTGTATTCTTTGACAGTATATTCTACTTTTTATTTTTTTTAATTATGTTTCACTTTTGTTTGTTTCAGTATTTTGAGCTGAACTGATTTTGAAGGCTTCTTCTACAGCTTATCGTATCATAAAGCTGTCTGGTAATAACCTTCATTATTTGAGGGCTTCTCATGTATCTTTCCAAGACCATCTGTTCATCAGTTATTTTATTTGTACTGCCATTTTAAAGATTGGTCTAGATTTTGCTAACAAAGTAGACTACCTATAAATTTCTAGCTCACCACAGTTTCAAGCTTATAGTTAATGATCAAATTGTGTCACAGTGATATGTTATTGCTTTTCTTTTTCGTTTACACCCACTTTGAATGAAAACCTTTTTTTCTCTTTCACCATGATTGACACAATGAAATTATTGAACATCCTCTCCCATACCCCCACAAAATTGGGAGCTTTGTGCACTAGGTACCACCTGTTTTTACCAATTAGTTAGGATCTGTCATTCTAGACCAATGGGGTCCCTGTAAATGGTACTAATTTCCTTAACCATAGAGATCCAGGATGATACTTCAAAGTTGCGAGGAAAATGTGCACACTGATATTTTGGGCAAGTTTATGCATATATTTTAAATGATGTCATTACTAGAAAACTATAATGTACGGTTATATGAGCAGCAAGTGCATGTGCCCTTAAATATTGTAATGGCCTTCTATGCTCTTGTTGATGGCAATTTAGGCAGATTAACTCTGCCTTAATCTGCCTTCTCTATATGGGATAGGCCTCCTGATTATAGGAACATGAACCGAATTTAAGATGCGCACAACTAATGTTACAACTGAAGCACACTCAATTTCAAGTTTACGTAAGACTATATAAGTAGAGATTATTTCGCAACTAACAGGTTTCATGTTTTATTTGTTTTCAGGGTCCTGCATATAACTTTGCCTAGCCATTAGATTCGTAATATCACTGTTTGTTATTAAAGAAAGCACAAATACAGATATTTGACATAGAGTTCATGCTTTACAGTACAGAATTAAGTACAAAGTATGCTTCATAATTTCTGATTTCATTCTATTATTTGGCCCTTGCCACTGGAGACTAATTTGCCTCATGTGCCTTATCTACATCTAATGTGACCTTCGTCTTCGTGACTGTGCCACCACAGTTAAGGAACCTTTTACCTTTTAGGAAGCATTGTTCAGTGTAAGTTCTTTTCTGTGAAGGATAATTCAATAATCTCCTGAATTAATGATGGGTCCTGAGGGCTTAGGGTTGAAAATGTCTTGGGACTGGTCTTGGCTGTAGTAGTTCATATCATAAATGGCCAGTGTCTTACAAGGTTGAAGATCCTTGTTTTCGTTCCTGTCCTTCAGAATCTCATTGGACAGGAAATTCTCATTCCTTTTTTCCTTACTAGATTTCCTTTCCAGTTGGTTGATATAACTCCCCAAAGAAGAAACTGGTATTGGAGTATTCAAATTATTGGGACCATTGCCATAAACTGAGGTAAAACTGTTGGCTTTGTTGCCTGTATCAAAGCTTAAACTTGAAATGGTCTGAATGGGAGGTAGAGCTTGACTGGCAAGTATTGAAGCCAGCAGTTGGCAGTCTTTGTCTTGGCAATCTCATATAATGTCAGAATAATAGTTTATATATGTAGGCTGCACCTCAATTTTTGGTGGGTATCTTGGGAGTTCCAGTCCACAGCTGTCTTGATCTTCACTTGTGTTCTTTGATATGTTGCCTTTTGTTCAAACCCGACATAATACCCATTCATCCAACTGTGACAACAAAGAGGCAATATTTCCATTCATTTATTCGGATTATATTTGATGAAGTTAGTATGAAGATCCAAAGCACAGATGAAAAACGAAATTGACATCAAGAAAAATAATTTATATGAAATCATGTTGAAGCATGGACCTAGGTCACTTTCTTTACGAGGTCAGGTCCTTGGCCTTTTGGGTGCCACATGAAAATATAATTGCTATTCAACAATTGTAGGTACCTTTTGCCTAGACAAGATTGAATATCGTAAAATTTGGGAAACAATTTATTTCCCACAAGTACTGAAATATCCTTAAACTTGGACAGTCTTGTTTTTTTAGTGATTGAATACGGCTCGTATCAAAATCTCCACAATTGAGGGGAATGAGTAGAGAGGAACTTGCAAATTGCCCCTAATCCCAAAGAAATGAATCATCACATCTGTGAAGTTGTGCAAATGTTAAACCTTTAATTTTCCAATCATTATGCCCTTTGCTTATTAATCTTTGTTGCTTTCATCGTTGCCTCTGCTTGCTGCTCCCTGGCTGGGGTGTCAAGACATTGATTAAAAGTTACACTTAAACTATTTCCAGAAGGCAGTCCATATATTAGATGATGCTAGCAAATAGTTCAGGATTGTAGGTTACATGTGGGAAGCAAAAACAGGGGGATTTATAGATAATGGCCTGAAGTGAGTTCTTTGGACATTCTGTTATACTTGGGGAGTTGAGATCTTAACTCAGATTATCAAGAAGGTTCTTTTTATGTTTTTCAGCATCCTTGCCTATTAGGGTTGCTGTTCTTATCCTCTCAATACAAAAGGATTAATATTGAGGGGAAAAAAAGAAAAGAAAAACAGGAAAAACCCTTCTGTAACCCATAGTGTTGCTTCTGCAATTTAAGGTACAACATGACATGAATCCATTCCAGCTATACTTGTGTAGAATGGGATTTTTATTTTTTTATTTTTAAACAATAATAAAAATAAGAGAAAATAATTAAGGACTTGTACCTGGACTCCAGTGTAAGCTATCTATGTTATTACTACTTTCTAGACCCTATTTTCCTTATATATGTAGAGAAGATCATTGACACCCATACCCACTTACTCTCATCGACCCGTTTAACCTTGAGGGTTTCCTCATGTCGAGCAGTCTATATTCATCCATGATCCAATCTGTCTTAACTGCTTTTGGAGGCCGACCGGTATAAAAAACTAGAGCTTTCTTGACTCCTATGCACTCTGATCTACAAGAGGTTAGAATTGGCTTGTCAGTACCACTGGCTTTTCAGTACCACTGGCTTTTCCAGTAACCTGAAGCTGTTGCTCTGTTAGGCCTTAATCCATTCAAGTACTTCCGACTTCTCTGGCTAAAGAAGTACCATTCATGCGTGAACTAGAGGCATGTACGTAATTATTTTCTCCCTGTACGTAGAGCCAAGGGGCTTTGAGAAGCATGTACGTAATTACTACGAATCATCAGTTGAACTAATATATCACAGGGAGGGATATATGGCTCAAGCTTTGCAATATTTCGCAAATTTTTTATTAAGAAAATCCACCTCTCCTGTGACATTGGAATTAGGAGAAATATTATTTATCATAAAAAGGTAGCTTTATAAGCATCTTTTATCAAATCAACCCGATGATGCCCAGGTCTTGATTTGTTTCTAATTAGACTACTGGTTTTAGTTTTGAACTTACCTTGTTCGAAAAGATTCTTAAAAAAAAAAAAAAAAAAAAAAAAAACAAAAAAAAAACCAAACCCTTACCTGTTCTGAACCTAAAACATACTAGGAATGATTAGCTTTGTTCCAATCGATTTATATTGGCATCTTATGTGCAAGAAGATATCGAATCCTAGGTAGGTTTGTCTGTTAAGGTTTATCTTTTAATGTGTTGATAAAGAAGCTTATCTTTGTCTTTTATTGTGTTGATCAACAAGCTTATCTTTTTTATGCACGTGTATAATTAATTGAAAAAGGAGATAAGGAAAGTTTTTCATGTCACTATAAGTAAATATGGTTTAACCCAAAAGGTTTTCAATGTTACTTGTTAATCAAGATGATATTAAAAAAAAAAATTTGCCGCGGAAAGACACCCCCATCTTGAATGAGTGGGTTTCCTCTTTTCCTCTACGTACAGATATGGCACCACTCTATGAATGATAATTTGGTTACAGATAGAATCACATGCATTTACTAGAGAAAATTGTTGAGAAAGATTGCTCAAAAGGATTGGTTCTCGAGCTTCCCTTAACCCATTACCGAATAATTCGTTCAGAATTCAAGGCATCTAGATCACATTTAAATAGCTTTTCGAAAGCACTCTCAAGTCTTCACCTTCCCACCTCAATAAATGTCCTTGGTAATGACCTTCTACAGATTTGCTCTCTAGAATGCACTTTTGGGTCAAAGTAGTGGGTGGGTATCGGTCTTGATCTTATTGGTAGTCTCAGTCCAACTCATACTAAAAACATGAATTTTGGATATACTAAGTTGCGGCTCACCTGCTGTTAGTTAATTGTAATAGGCGATCACCTCTCCTTAAGGCAGAATGCCTTAGGAAGAAGTCATTTACTACCACTACTCGATGCTCATATGCTATTCTTCCCCACTCACCGCTCAGCTTTTTGCGTTAAGCTGGCTACTTTGTTGTAATTTAAGAAGGAAAATGCCGCAGCAAGCAACTAGTTGCATAGGTGGAATAGACTAGCTTGATGAATTCCCAACAACGCCAAGACTATCCATCTTTGAGACCGCGGGCTTCATTGTTCACATCAATTGCAAGTCTTGAAGACCCTTAAGCTACAACACTGAGTAAAGGAAGGTTAAGGCGAATCTCAACATAAGAATAATTGCCTATGAGAATGGTGTCAAAGCTTGAATTGCTAAAGCTGGCACATAGAGTATGATAAAGTGAACCGATGATTGTATTGTACAGATGGAACAAATGGTGTTAAAGCACGATAGCAATCAGTAAAGTAGGTACTAGATTGGTAGCTTCATTTTTGCTGATAGATGCATGGAATACCTAGCTTCGTTTGATTTCTCATTAGTATCTAGGAAATACTCATGTTTTCTATTTTTTACTCTTCTTCATTTTCTTATTTATATAGGCCTTGATCATCATTTTCAAATATGTTTATCATAGAATGACAAACGAGTAGGAAAAAAAAAAGTGACTTCTTCAGTTTCTTTATTTCATTATTTATTTTATAATAATGTTATATCTCCAGGAACTACGATACATCATTATTACTTGGGCTTTTTCATAGTTGGGCTTTACTTTGTTTATCAAATCTCCCTTCATTTGGTCGGTTGGTTTGGAAGAATCATTGTCTTCTTCTCAATTTAAAGTGAAGAGGATAAAAGGGTCTGTTCATATGTAGTTATCTAAAAAAATAATGAAAACTTCCTTAAGGTTAGTTAGAATTTAGAACCTTTATTTTGGTCATCCTAGTTTTAAAATGCATTTGTTTTCTCTTTATATATATACACTGAAATTAGAGTGTATATATAAATAAACTATCAAGTGTCTCATAGCTCACTAGTATTTAGGGTTTTAAAAACGGGAACAGTGAACCAGAAAAGAGACTAGTTCTCTGTTTTTATTGATTCTTGACCTATTTTTCCTTTTTTTGGCCATATATGTTAACGGCTTGTCTATATAATTAAAAAAATGGTAAATTGCAAATTATACCCCTAATGTTTGGGGGTGTTTGAGTTTTACACCATAACGTTTTAGAATTTAGATTTTACCCTCTAAATTATAAGGGTGTTTGGATTTTACTCTTCAAAGTTTGGGGGTGTTTAGATTTTATACCTTGAAATTTTAGAATTTGGGGGGTGTAAAATCCAAATTCTGAAATATTAGAGTGTAAAATTTAAAGACTTTCAAATTTTAGGAGGTAAAACCCAAATTCTAAAATATCAGGGTATAAAATTCAAACATCCCCAAATTTTAGGGGTATAATTTGCAACTTACCCATTAAAAAACAACAGGTGATTCAAACCTTGGTTTTCTTAGAGCATTCACATCAATTTGTGAAAAAAATCTATCTATTTTATCATATGAACCTAAGTTTTTTATATATTTTTTTTATTTATTTATTTTTATATCTTACATACTCACTTTTTAAAATACTCCACATCATATTATCTACACAATTGGGGTGAAGTCGTTATAGATGGTATCAAAGTCATGCCCTAGCTAGAAGTGTGGGCTTACACGCGAGGACGTGTGTGCCCGTAAGGGGTGGATTGTAGAGATCCAAAAGGAGGAGTCTTGCAATCCATAGAATCCTACATTGCCTAAGGAAGCCCAAGGAGATGTGTTTACAAGGAGTGACCTCCTTTTAATAAATAGATGTCTTTTTTCCCATTGTTGTGTGCTTTGGAGGAGAACAAAACGGTGAGGGGTTTGGACCTCAAAACCGATAAAATCTACACAATAATACATAAATTGATGCAGGTGTATTTTTATAACAATTTATACATATAATCTTAAATTTTGTAGTGGCATACGTGATATGACAGTCTGTCCAAAAAAAAATTTTTTTTTTTTGGCTGAATTACAGTCTGTCCATTTAAGGGATGTCATATTTACTAATCGATCAACGAGAGGAGATGCCTTCGGGTGAAATTATGTTTATCTTGGAGCGAGTAGACCATCTAAGAGAAGTTGATGCGAATGAACGACCAAACAAAGTCTAGTGATTGTGTACTGTCAAGGGTATTGGGAAGGTGCCCAGTGAAGTTTGGGCTAGAATTCACTTCGAGCTAGTCAACTAGGGGCTTAGGTCCCTTTTGTTCCTCTCTAGATTCAACTCTTATTGGACCCATGGCTTCGGATTTTTAGGCTTGGGCCACTATGGGCATTTGCTGAGAACTTGTTGCGGTAGATTTAGGGTTGCTGATCCATTCTGTGGAATTCCTTCTATTTTGCCTTTTGATAATGGGGCCTTGTTGGCCAATGTTTTAGTTTGGGCTTTGTCACTCTCAGAGGCCCAAATTATTTGGGCTTCCATTGGTTTTAGGCTCGTCGTGGCCTGTTTAAAAAATGGGGTGGGAACACATGTAAGGAGCAGAACTACTTTACATCCGTACGTAACACCTTATCCAAAGGTCAATAACATTTGTAGGCCAACAAAGTCATAAAAATTTAGTGCATGAAAGGATAATGTAAACATTGAAGCGATATCTGACCATCAACTCCTGACATAAAATTTTCAACTTGGTTCAGTTCATGCTTGACACCAATTGGGCCTGGCAAATTACATATAACCCCATTTCGAATAATTAGGAAAATAATAGTACTGCTTAAGTGAACTTATCCTTTTGAAGGCCCAAACCATGAATTATTACATACTTTGTATATATTAAAAAAAAAAAAAAAAAAATTTGGGGAGGGGCCATGACCACTTGTGATCCAGACATTAAGAATTTGCAAATCTAGTCAACATAACCCACTACCAAAATCAATAGTAAGATCATGATGTCTTCTAAAGCACAAATGGTGATTTCTTTCTTCTTAACTTGTTGGTCTGTTTTGTATTCTTTGGTACTTCCAGGCGAATTTCATTGTAAAAGATTGGGAGTTAAAAATACCATTTCAGTTTGCCCCAGAAAGGGAGATAATACATATGTGAATTCAGCTTGTCGCCCATTTCAATTTTCCCATGTGAAGTAGCACTAGTGATTTAGACCTCGATCTGACCTCTTATAATAATTCATCCAAAAATATATATATACCTAAATTTTATGAATTGAACACTTTTTCACGTTTGAGAGAAATGATCTGATAGAAGAAATTACCTCAAACTATGTATTTTATTTAATAGATCAATAGTTGGGGAAGGGGGATATTTGAAGGGGGATATTTCCAAAAATTTTCCAAAAATTTGAAGCTTTCCCTAAAAGCTAAAAGACATCTCCGCATTTATTGCTAATGTATTTATTGCAAACGTTGCCACCCACTCTAGAACGAAGAGGATTGTAGCCCTCCTATTCATTACTCGTAAAATGACACAAATTTTTGGAAAATTATTAGGTACTTTTAGAGTACCATAAATATGTACTTTCTCCTCTCACATAAATGGTGGGTCCTACTAAATTAGTGGGACCCACCATTCATGTGAGAGGAAACAATACGCACTTATGGTACTCCGGAAGTATCTAATAATTTTCCCTTTCCCTAAATTTTTGCGATCGTTGATTAAATATAAAGTATTAACAATAAATGTGGAAATGCCATTTAGCATTTTCAGAAAACTTTTTTATCTTGTCATCTAATATCAAGCATGTCAAAAACTTTGTAGCTCAAACTCAACTGATTGGCAATTAAAATTTAAAATGGCACTTCCTATCCTAACTTCTTTAAGGTTGATAATCAGGGTTCAAATATTCCCCTTCCCCAACTATCGATCTATTAATTAAGTAAATTATATAATTTCAAGTAATTATTTTCTTCTATCAAATCATTGCTCCCAAACGTGAAAAGAGTTCAAATCATTAACTTTAGGCATAGCGTGTATGTATGTATGTATGTATGTATGTATATATATATATATATATATATATATGAGATAGTTTCAAATTACATTTTTGTGTAACTTCAAAAGAGTTACACCAATTTTAAACTACTGATTTCTCATATATCTAATGGTAGAGAAAAAAAAAAAAAAAAAAAAAAAACTAGTATGTATTGCTTTCCAACTCATCTCATCTAATTAATACGAGCATTTTTCTTTCTCACTTTCTGTCTAGTTGGAGTCTGCTGCACCAGATTTAGTTGCTTTTGAAAATGATGATTTACCAGCTTCTTAAAAATACTATCAGTCAATGGATTTCTCAAAAAAAAAAAAAAAAAAACTCATCTCATCTAATTAATACTAACATTTTTGTCTCTCTCTTATTTATTACTGATAGAGAAGCGGAAAATAATTCCATTTCCAGCTCGTCCAAAAGGATCGTCCAGAGCCTACAACGCAGGTCGATCCCAGAGTTTATCCAGAAGAAGAAGAAGAAGCGTCCATGAATAATAGCACCACTCCATAAACTGTCCTCCATGAAAGACATGATCGTCCATTAGGTTCGTCCATGAACAATCATTAGATATCCTTGGACGAACCAAACCGTCCTACGCTAGATGGACAGAAGCTCAACACTTAGACTTTCAACTAAACCCACAACTATCTCAACAAACCTTTCGAATAAGTTAACTTCCATTAGCGGTTACGATTTTATATCCGTTGAGGTAGTTAACTCCGGAGTTGTTGGTTTCCACAAATCCTGGGACGGTTATTGGACAAGTAATCGTCCCAGGCCTCCTATATAAGGGACCAGTCTGAACCCGACAGAGGTAAGATTTTGACTCAGACAATTTTCCAAAATACTTGGAACTTCCTTCTCTACGAAACTAACTTCTCCATCGGAGGGGGTTCGACCGGTCTTCTCCGGTCTCCTCTTTGATTGCGTTTCCTTCCTTGCAGGCCATCAACCGTTTCGATAGCCCACCGAAGCCAGGCCATCCACCTTACTGATTCGGAGCGATATCAGTTGGCGCCGTCTGTGGGAAAAAAGGCGAAGGTTGTTTTGCGACTTTCTTTTCCGCGACAAAGGGTTAGGATGGTCAGGACCAGGTCGAGGGCTACTAGCCCTGGCCGTCAGGGAAGCAGAGGCGCTTCAAGTGATCCCCAGCGTGATCGCCAATCTGCACCAGTCATGCAGACGTCATCCGTTCAGAATATGCAATCCATGGCGGCTGCAATGGCGGAATTGACTCGCCAAAACCAGGAGTTAAGGATGGAGATCAGTCAGAGAAGACAGACACGTGAGGAACACGCAGGACAGACACAAGGCCATGGTGACAGAGAGAATACTGAGGTTGGAAGCCAGTTTAGAGGCACCACTTCACGGGCAGTGCCACACTTGAAAGAGGAGATGGACCAAATGAAGAAAGTCATGGAGGAGATGAAGGAAAACATGAGGAGAACTAATCCTATAGAAGATTTGGTCCACAGAACAGATTCTCCTTTTACGGCTTCCATCAATGGCCACCCCTTACCATCAAAGTTCAAACTGTCTTCCCTGGACTCGTATGATGGGACGCGTGACCCCTTTGATCACATTGCAACATTCAAAACGACAATGCACCTTCAAGGGGTCCCTGATGAAATCATGTGTCGAGCCTTCCCTACTACCCTTAAAGGCCCGGCACGAGTTTGGTTCAGTAAAATCCCCCCAAGCTCCGTAAGTTCTTTCGAAGAGTTAAGCAAATTGTTTGTTAACAATTTCATCGGGGGACAGAGGCACAAGCGCTCTTCGTCCAGCTTACTGACCATAGAACAAGGGGAGAACGAAAGCCTGCGGTCATTCATCACTCGCTTCAACAGAGAAGCCCTTAGTGTGGACGAGGTGGACGACAAGCTTCTACTGGCGGCCTTCCACAATGGGATTAATTCGGATTTATTTATCCACAAGCTATACGAGAAGGAGCCTCAAACCATGGCCGAGCTCGTCCATTCGGCTCAGAACTTCATGAATGCAGAAGATGCAATCATAGCCAAGAAGAGGAAAAGAGTTGAGAGGATGGAAGCGCACCCCGCTCGACACTCAGAACAAGCCTCTCGTCCAAAGAAGGGACGGACGGAAGATAGGAAGGAACGAGATGGCAGGAAGACAGGTCCCTTGGGAAGAAGCCAGAACTATACGCCCCTGAACACTCCACTTAATCAGGTGCTCATGCAAATCAAAGACGATCCTTCTTTAAAATGGCCAGAGAAGATGAAAGGGGATCCCAACAAGCGCAATAAGAACAAATATTGTCGCTTTCACAGGGACCATGGGCATGACACGGATGAATGTTTTGACCTAAAACAGCAAATTGAGAACCTTATCAGGCAAGGAAAGTTGAAGCACTTCGTTGGAAGGGATCGTACAGATGAGAAGCTGAAAGGCAAAATGGAGGAATCATCCCGGCCCCCACTTGGAGAGATAAGGATTATCGTTGGAGGGAACCCGATGGGGCAATCTTCCAAGTCGAAGAAGACGTATCTCAAAGTGGTACAAAATGTCCAGCTCTCTGGACGACCACCAAGGACGAGATTAATGGACGAGCCAACCATTTCCTTCACCGATGAAGATGCTGAGAGGATCCATCACCCGCACGACGATGCGATCGTCATTACACTGCTCATTGTAGATTATACAACCAGAAGAGTGTTAGTTGACAATGGAAGTTCAGCAGACATATTGTACTACCCCGCCTTCCAACAGATGAGGCTTGGACGAGATCAACTTCGTCCAGTATGCTCGCCGCTGATAGGATTCGGAGGAATGAAGGTGCAGCTCGTGGGTACCATTACATTACCAGTGGTGGTAGGGTCATACCCGCAACAGATAACCAAGGAAGTCAATTTCCTCGTGGTAGACTGTACTTCTTCATACAATGCCATCATTGGAAGACCCACTCTTAATAGTTGGAAGGCGATAACCTCGACCTACGATCTATCAGTCAAATTCCCTACGGAGTACGGGATAGGACAAGCACAAGGAGATCAGTTGGCAGCTAGAGAATGCTACTTAGCCATGATGGCTTTGGACGAACAGATGCAGACAATGAGCATCGAGGAGAGAAGAGTTATTGCAGAGCCCACGGAAGTGTTGGAAGATGTTCTTTTGCAAGAAGATGATCCAGAGAAATTTACCAGAATTGGAACAGGTATGAAGGAGAAGGCAAGAGAAGACCTCATCCAGTTCCTGAGAAAAAGTATCGACGTTTTTGCATGGAGTCATGACGACATGCCAGGAATCGACCCAAGTGTGATCACTCATCGATTGAATGTATACCCCTTTTTTAAGCCTATTCGTCAGAAGAAGAGGGTATTCGCTCCCGAGAGGGACAAGGTAATCAAGGAAGAGGTTCAAAAACTGACCACGGCAAAGTTCATTAAGGAAGTCTATTACCCGGACTGGTTAGCCAATGTGGTGATGGTGAAAAAAAGCTAATGGAAAGTGGAGAATGTGTGTAGACTTCACTGACTTGAACAAAGCATGTCCTAAGGATAGTTATCCTCTGCCACGCATTGATCAATTGGTGGACTCTACTGCTGGCCATCAGTTGCTGAGGTTCATGGATGCCTTCTCAGGATATAATCAGATCAAGATGGATGAAGCCGATCAGGAAAAAACTTCCTTCATTACCAGCCAAGGCTTGTTTTGCTACAAAGTGATGCCCTTCAGCTTGAAGAACGCAGGGGCAACTTATCAAAGGTTAGTGAATCATATGTTTCGTCCACAAATAGGACGGAATGTGGAGGTTTATGTCGACGACATGCTTGTGAAGAGCATAGACGAGGGAAGCCATCTAGACGACCTACAGGAAACCTTTGAAACACTTCGGCGATATAAGATGAAGTTGAACCCAAGCAAGTGTGCATTCGGAGTATCGTCAGGAAAGTTTCTAGGGTTCATGGTCTCGCAAAGAGGAATTGAGGCAAATCCGGACAAGATCCAGGCTATATTGAACATGGAGCCACCGAAGAATATCAAAGAAGTCCAATCTCTCACAGGACGAGTTGCCGCCTTGAACAGGTTTGTTTCGAAAGCCACAGATAAGTGTTTACCTTTCTTTAAAGTCCTCAGGAAGGCATTTGAGTGGACGGACGAATGCCAAAGGGCCTTCCAAGACCTGAAGGACTATCTCACAACTGCCCCATTATTAAGTCCATCCGTGCAAGGAGAAGAACTGTACTTATACTTAGCGGTGTCCCCACACGCCGTAAGTTTAGCTTTAATCAGAGAAGAGGGGAAAATACAAAAACCGGTGTACTACACTAGCCGGGCACTCAGAGGAGCAGAGGGAAGATATCCGCTCATGGAGAAATTGGCTTTTGCACTGATAACGACTTCTAGGAAGTTGAGACATTACTTCCAAGTTCATGTCATCAATGTCATGACGGACCATCCGCTTAAGAAGGCAATGAACAAGTTGGAAGCCGCAGGACGACTGATTCAGTGGGCAGTTGAACTTAGCGAATTCGACATTCGGTACCAACCAAGAAATGCAATAAAGGCTCAAGCCCTAGCAGATTTCATCGCAGAGTTCACTCCAAGTTACGAAGACCTGGGGGAAGGAGAGTACAACAAATGGGTCGTCCATGTAGATGGATCATCTACATTATATGCTGGAGGAATAGGAGTTATTTTGCAGTCGCCGGAAGGGGACAAATTGGAATACAAGGCCCGTCTGCAATACCAGACTACTAACAATGAAGTGGAGTATGAAGCCCTTTTAAAGGGGTTGGAACTGGCCAAATCTGTAGAAGCAGACACAATACTTGTCATGGGAGACTCTCAACTGGTCATAGGCCAAGTCAATGGAACATATGAAGCCAAGGAAGACAGAATGAAGAAGTATCTAAGGAAGGTAGTACGCCTTGTGAAGAAATTCAAAAAAGCAGATTTTGTTCAAATCCCAAGGGAAGAGAATGTGGAGGCAGATACTCTGGCGAAGGAAGCATCTGCGAATGAGGCGTTGGACGATATAGATGGTGTACACTACATGCCAAGTATAGACCTTCCAGAATTGATGCAGATAGAGGGAGAAGGAAATTGGATGACCCCAATAGTGTCCTACTTAAAGGACGGAAGGCTTCCAGAAGAGAAGGACGAAGCAAGGAAGCTCAAAGTCAAGTCAGCCAGGTATGTGCTTATGGACGAGGTGTTATACAAGAGAGGTTTTTCCCAGCCTCTCTTAAGATTTTTGGCGCCGGACGAAGCAAATTACATGTTGAGGGAGGTTCACGAAGGAGCATGCGGGAACCATTCGGGAGCCAAATCACTCGTCCATAAAGTCATCCGTAGCGGATTCTATTGGCCAACCATCCAAGCTGATGCTAAAGCATATGTCAAAGTATGTGATCAATGTCAACGCTTCAGCAATATTCCCAGACAACCAGCAGAATATCTCACGCCAATGATGGCCCCTTGGCCTTTCGCGCAATGGGGACTAGACATTTTGGGGCCCTTTTCGACTGGAACTCGGCAAATGAAGTTTCTAGTGGTGGGAATAGATTACTTCACAAAATGGGTGGAAGCCGAACCCTTAGCCAAAATTACGCAGCAGAATGTCAAGAACTTCGTCTGGAAGAACATTGTATGCAGATTCGGAGTACCTAGAGTACTAGTGTCTGACAATGGACGATAGTTTGACAACACACCTTTCAGGGAATTTTGTGAACAGCTTGGAATGAAGAACCATTACTCCTCACCTTCCCACCCACAGGCCAATGGCCAGGCAGAAGTAGCAAACCGATCCTTGTTGAAGATCATCAAGACTCGGCTCGAAGGGGCAAAGGGAATATGGCCGGATGAATTACCAGGTGTTTTATGGGCTTATAGAACGACAGCGAGAACTCCAACAGGAGAAACTCCTTTTAAACTAGCCTACGGAAGCGAGGCAGTTATACCAGCAGAAGTACACATGACGAGCCACAGGGTGAGGAAGTATCAAACTGAAGAAAACGAGGAACAGCTCCGTCTTAACCTTGACCTTATGGACGAGGTCAGGATGGATGCAGAACAGAGGACAGCAAGGTACAAAAATCTCATGGCAAGACAATATGACGCTATGGTGAAGCCTAGGCGTTTCAACATCGGGGATCTCGTCTTGAAGAGGGTTACCTTGGCAACAAGAAACCCGGCCTACGGGAAACTTGGCCCAAATTGGGAAGGACCTTATAGGGTTATCAACTGCAAAAGGCAAGGATTCTACTATTTGGAAGCTTTGGATGGGCGGAGGTTGGAACACCCTTGGAATGTTGAGCACCTCAGGAAGTACCATCAATAAGTGCTGACTCTTCACCAGTGTCCTTGGACGAGATATCCGGACGAGCAGAAGTGTACTACTATTAAGTGTTTTTAAGTATTTTAATAATCCCCTAGAAAGTACATTAGTGTTTTCACTTTTGTGCTATTCATGGATGAGTTGGTTTGTATTTTTAATTCAATAAGGCACTAGCTCATGAGCATGTGCCATGTCTGTGGACGAATGATTACATAAGTTTGGGTTCTCAAATATATATATTGTTTTAAAGTATATTATTGGAATCCTTATATGATCATTTAGATTGATCCGTAAAAAAGAAAGCGAGCATGGACGAATGAAATCCTCGGACGAAAGGACATATCGTCCATGAGCTTTCCTCCAAAGGAAAGATGAAAAGGTACATCCGTCCAAAGCAAGAGACGAGATGAAACCTAAGCTGAAAATTGAAACTAAGGTCCATCCGTCCGTAACACAGGACGAGATGAAACCTAACCCAAAATTGAAACTAAGGTTCGTCCGTCCAGAACATAGGATGAGATGAAACCTAACCTAAAAATTGAAGCGAAGTTTCATCCGTCCAGAACATAGGACGAGATGAAAAATAAGCTGAAAATAAAGCGAAGTTTCATCCGTCCAGAACAAAGGACAAGATGAAAAGGGAATACTCGTCTAGACCTCAAGACGAGATGAATTCCCAAAAGTGTTCGTCCAAGACGCGGACGAGCGAAGACTTCAAAACTAGCTTAACAATCCATTACATTGGACGAGAAATCGCTAAAAAGTCTAATCATCAAGGACGACAAAATGATCGTCCATAATTTTGGAATAATGAAAAATCTAGCCAAAAGGAACTAATTTACTTTCTTGGTGATGTAATAAAATTCACCCCCATGCCCAAGACGAGGTGAAGTGAATTCCTAGATGGACGAACCACACATTGATGAAAATAAAAATTTCATACATAAAGCTGGAAACATATATATTCAAACACAATGGAAGTAAAAATAGAAGTATTCATTTCTTTCATGAAATTCTGAGGGTGGACGACCAACGTCCAAAAACCCCTTTAGTTTTGAATATGAAAATGTATATAAAACTCGTCCATAATCCTGGACGAGATGATTGTACTTGCATAAACTTTAAAAAAGAAAAAGAAGTAAAAAGCCCAAAACAACAGGCACTTCTATGAAAAGGAAAATAAAAGTAAATTTTCTAAGGAAATAGATTTCACTTGGGCAAGCTCGTCTTGGGATCGTCCTGAATGACTTCAGTGTTAGCATCGTCCATGATGTTGACGTCCTCGGAACTCGTCTGCAACGCGGAACTCTCTGTAGCAAGAGGGAGCTTGAACGAGTTGAAGTCCAAATCAGGATACGCCTCCTTGGCATCAGCACGGAAGTCTTCATACCCAGCTGCATAATGACTGTCTAGACGATTCTTGTACTCGTCAGACTTCTTAAAGGCAGCAATTGCTTCCTCACGTGCCTTCTCCAAGGACGAGGTAAGCTCTGAAACTTGTCCCTCGAGATGGACAATGCGGGTATCCTTCTCTAAGTTGTCAGCTTTGAGCTCCTCTACTTCGTTCTTCAACTTCGTCTCGCTTCCCAGCAGACGATTAAAATCCTCTGTCAACCTAATGACCTCCCCCTTCTTAAGCAAAACCTCATGGCCCAGCTCCTTAGCCTTATCCTTGGCTGTCTTGGCCTCTGTAGCAAGCTCCTTGACCTGGCAGGTCGCTGTATAAAACTTTGACATAGCCTGCATTTCGACGAAAAGGAGTTAGACATTTCATTCAAAATTAAATGTCTACACACAAGGACGAGGAAGAAATTTACCTTGAAAAGGTCATGGATGCCAGAACGCTCAAACTCCTTCACTGACATGTTGTAACATTCGTTAACCTCATGATCAGTGACGATCCCTTTGAACGTCCTCCATGCATAACCCTCGTCCAGAACCAAATTAGAGGGACGATCAGAGGATTCAGACGAGCCAGACTTGTGAGAAGTTTTGGGAGCAGGGGGAGGATCAGACGGAACAGGATGAACCGTTTGGACGGGCTCCACGTCCACCACAGGCTCGTCCAAGTTCACTGTTGATGGCACGAACTTGGGAACCTTTGGGAGAGAAGTCCTTGGCTTTTGTTTTTTGTGGCCACGACGACTGGGGAGGTCGTCCAGATCCACAGTACTCGAGATTGATTTAGACTTCTTCTTCCCAGCCTGGACGGAAGCCACTTTAGCAGTAGGGGCAGCAACATCCTCGTCCCCGCTAGCCACTGTTTTCTCCTTGTTTTCCCTCATCGTGCTTATTCCTATGATGAGGAAATTTAATATATAAAAAAAGAAAAAGGGAAAGGAGAGCTGAAACAGTGGACGATCACTTACTTCGACGAGTGAGCTCCTCGTGACTTAAATTCTTAGCAGTAGGAGTTGGACCGAGTCCCCAAGTTGCTAGACGAGAAAAAGTAACCAAGTCGTGGAAAGTCCTTCCTGGAAAAGTGCGAACCACTTCTATCTGATCCAAGAGAAGCTTATCCAAACGTGGACGAATGACAGCTGCATCACCAAGATAAAAGGTTAGACGAGTGACAGATAAAATTTTTTTGAAGGACAAACAAGATAAAATGGAAAGAAAAACATACCCTCAGGACGAAGACGACCTAGAGGGCTGGTAAAAGGAGGGAAGAGGGGAATACCCATATCAGCTGGGTCCCCAGCCCAATTTCCAGAAATAATAAAAAATTCTTTTTTCCAAAGCCGGTCAGACGAACTACGGCCCGTTATTAGACTGTAATATGAACCTCTGGAGGAGAACTGGTAGAACCCAACAGATTTTTTGATCTCTGAGGGCTTATAACAGTAAAGGAACTCGTCCACTGTAATTGGACGGTTCCCTTCCAATGGCTCACGCCATAATATTTGCATGGCAACTATCGTCCTCCAACCGTTGGGGTTGAGCTGGTTTGGCCCAATACCCAACCTTTGGAAGAGGTCTCTGCAGAAAGAGTTTAAGGGAAACCTAAGGCCAGCTAATAGGTAAGAAGCGTATACCCCTAAGCCAGAGGAAGGGGAATAACACCATTCTCCAGGCTGGGGTAGACGAGGGTTAAGCTCTTTAGGGATTTGGTATCTATCTACAAGAGTTTTTAACTTAGCACCGTCTAAGGTGGATGCTACCTCTGGGGCACAACTATAGATTACATCTTCGTCCTCTTCCTCGTCTTGAGGAGGACTTGATGGCTGTCTGGACGAGCTAGCCCCAGATCCAGAAGCCGCCCTACGTCGTTGTTCCTGAAATTCCTCTAAGGGAATGCCAGGAACCCCAGACGAGTAATGCTCGTCTGAGGAGTCACTACAGGACGAACTATCTACACTACCGTCACTCTCAGAAGAACCGTCCTGGTAGTCGTCTATCTCTCTCTCTAGACTAGAAGATGAAGGCATGGTTGAAATGTAGAGGACTTAAAATGAGAGCCTAAAAAGAAAAAAAGAAAGAGGAAATACCTGATGAAACTAGGACGAGAGCTAGACGAGAATCTTGGACGAGTTGGCAGAAGAGAGAATGAGGAAAAAAGTGAGGGGCATGAAAGAGAATGCGCTATTTATAGGCCCCAGCAACAGGGTCAACGAAGCGACACTCACCACTCAGAGATTGACACGTGGCGATCCCTTTGGGAAACGAGATCGACGCGACTGGCCAACCAACGGTTTCGTGACACGTGGCGTACGAAAAAGCGAAATTTTGTTGAAATCACGACAATGTCCTGGACGACCCTTTGAACAAAGGGGCAACTGATAGAGAAGCGGAAAATAATTCCATCTCCAGCTCGTCCAAAAGGCTCGTCCAGAGCCTACAACGCAGGTCGATCCCAGAGTTTATCCAGAAGAAGAAGAAGAAGCGTCCATGAATAATAGCACCACTCCATAAACTGTCCTCCATGAAAGACATGATCGTCCATTAGGTTCGTCCATGAACAATCATTAGATATCCTTGGACGAACCAAACCGTCCTACGCTAGACGGACGGAAGCTCAACACTTAGACTTTCAACTAAACCCACAACTATCTCAACAAACCCTTCGAATAAGTTAACTTCCATTAGCGGTTACAATTTTATATCCGTTGAGGTAGTTAACTCCGGAGTTGTTGGTTTCCACAAATCCTGGGACGGTTATTGGACAAGTAACCGTCCCAGGCCTCCTATATAAGGGACCGGTCTGAACCCGACAGAGGTAAGATTTTCACTCAGACAATTTTCCAAAATACTTGGAACTTCCTTCTCTACAAAACTAACTTCTCCATCGGAGGGGGTTCGACCGGTCTTCTCCGGTCTCCTCTTTGATTGCGTTTCCTTCTTGCAGGCCATCAACCGTTTCGATAGCCCACCGAAGCCAGGCCATCCACCTTATTGATTCGGAGCGATATCAATTACATATAACCATTTATAAGCATCTTAAAATTTAGGACGATAACCACCACGCACCCTTGGTGCGGTGGTCACTTCACAAGTATAAATGCTTGTGAAGTGTGGGGGGTAAGAGTCAGGGTTTAAGTCTCTAGGAGGGAGTTTCACACGCATATACAATTAGGGTACGTTTGGTATGCTGTAATAACTCCTGTAATGGAATAGTTATTCATGTGTAATAGCAATTCGGTCATTTGGTTGCATCTTTATTACATAGATTAGTTATTACATTGGAATGACTATTCTTTAAATTGAAGAATAGCTATTCCTCTTTAAAATGGATGTAATAGCTATTCCTTAGTGTATATAAAATAGGTTTTAAAATTAATATATTTCCAAAAATATAAAGTTTTCTTATACATCATCCTTTACAAGCTTTCCATATGTAACAACTAAACTTATGAATAGTAATAGTTATTCCATTACAATGTCTTCTATTCCCAGTAATAAAGATTACTATTCCTAATGTAATCTACATTCAGTGTACCAAACGTACCCTTAGATTAGGCTAGAGTAAAAAATTTTATTTTGTATAAAAAATAAAAAAAATAAAATTAGGGAGATAAAAGAGAGAGAGAGAGATCTCCCTAAATGTAACCATTTATAAATGTAATAAATGAGAAAGAGAGAGAGATGCTAGTATTAATTAGATAAAGCTGAGATGGAAAAAAATAAATACTAATAGTTGAAAAAATATTAGTATTTACAGAGAAGACCGAGATTGATCCACTGTACTTTTTAAGTAAATTATTTTTTAGGAAGTATATTAAGTATTAACAATGAAATTCTGACTTTTTTTTTTTTTTTTTTTTTTGAGGATCGCCAAACTTATCAAGTTGTTTAAAGAAATAGATTTGATTTGCTAAATGCTTGTTAAGTATAGTCTATATATATATATATATATATATATATAAAACCGAAGTCTTTGAAACTCCCACAATTTTCCATCTTAGCATTTTTTATTTATATTTTTTAATTTGATTTAGCACAACCCCAATTTTTGACTATATAGGAATTTCTCTTTAAAACGCAAAGATCGAAAAACGTGTAAACCCTACCCGAAAGCCTTTGAAGTCTGAACACTGCAAAGATTTAGAAAACAGACGCAACCTCTTCAACAACCAAGTCTTCTTCACTGGCTTTGCTGCCCTTTCTCCCTCCTCCGCTTCTTCCTGTAAGTTGGGTTCTTTAAATTTTGGCTTTATTGCGTGTTTGGTTCATTAAACGTTGGCTTAAGGAGTTGGGGAAGGAATAGGAATGCTACAATATATACTTTTAACTTCTATTTTGATACTTGTATTATTTTTTTGTGAATCTGGACTTCGCAAAGATTTAGAAAATAGACGTAGCCTTTTCAACAACCAAGTCTTCTTTACTATCTTTGCTGCCTTTTGTCTCTCCTCCACTTTTTCCTGTAAGTTGGGTTCTTTAAATTTTGGCTTTATTGTGTGTTTGGTTCATTAAGCGTTGGCTTAAGGAGTTGGGGGAGGAATAGGAATGCTACAATATATACTTTTAACTTCTATTTTGATGCCTGTATTATTTTTCTATGAATCTATTTTCTTTTTCTATTATATCTTTTTTTCATTTTTTTTATTTGGTTCAATCTGGCACTCTCATTGAATGCCAAGTAAACAAGTCCATGCACAATATGGATAACATGCAGCCTTTCTTTATTTTATTGCTTTTTATTTTTCCATTTTCTTTTCAAGAGAAAAGTCTACCAAAGTTTCATTCATAGATCAACCACCATTACATAGAAAGATGGGACTTATGCTGATAGAGAAGTGGAAAATAATTCCATCTCCAGCTCGTCCAAAAGGCTCGTCCAGAGCCTACAACGCAGGTCAATCCCAGAGTTTATCCAGAAGAAGAAGAAGCGTCCATGAATAATAGCACCACTCCATAAACTGTCCTCCATGAAAGACATGATCGTCCATTTGGTTCGTCCATGAACAATCATTAGATATCCTTGGACGAACCAAACCGTCCTACGCTAGACGGACGGAAGCTCAACACTTAGACTTTCAACTAAACCCACAACTATCTCAACAAACCCTTCGAATAAGTTAACTTCCATTAGCGGTTACAATTTTATATCCGTTGAGGTAGTTAACTCCGGAGTTGTTGGTTTCCACAAATCCTGGGACGATTATTGGACAAGTAACCGTCCCAGGCCTCCTATATAAGGGACCGGTCTGAACCCGACAGAGGTAAGATTTTTCACTCAGACAATTTTCCAAAATACTTGGAACTTTCTTCTCTACGAAACTAACTTCTCCATCGGAGGGGGTTCGACCGGTCTTCTCCGGTCTCCTCTTTGATTGCGTTTCCTTCCTTGCAGGCCATCAACCGTTTCGATAGCCCACCGAAGCCAGGCCATCCACCTTACTGATTCGGAGCGATATCATATGCTATGGTGTTTTTCTTAGCTTTTACTTTTTTGTATGGTGTGGCAAAAGAAATCATTTGATTGATATTTGGTTTCTTCGGTTACCAAGTATCTTAATAAGGGCATCAATGGTGTAAATATTTGTTTTGCACCCAAAAATGTATCTAAATTCTTTATTCTTTCTTTTGGCTTTTTAAAAGTTTAACATCTAAATTTTGGGTGCAATATATGAAACTGTTTTGACAAATTTAAATTGCTATAATCATGGATTATTTTTTTTAGGTAACCTATATTTCTCTTATATTTTTTCTATTATGTAGTCATATGTTTTTTTTTGCTGATTCTTCAAATTTTTAAGCCTTTAAGAAGTTTAACAACTTAATTTTTTGATTCAATTTTTGCAATATTATATTTTTGTTTCTATTATGTAGTCATATGTTTTTTTTTTTCAATAATTTCTAGGCACTAAACTCTTTCTTTTGGCTTTTTAGAAGTTTTAACATCTAAATTTTGGGTTCATGTTTTGCAATATATGAAGTTGTCTTGAAAAATTTCAATTGCTATAGTCATGCATTGTTCTTTTGAAGTAACCTATTTTTCTCTTATATTTTTTATTATTATTAAGAGCATTCCAAGTGCTTCTTAGATTGGTCATCTTCTATCTCGATTAAAACTCTATGGCCTTTCAATTGGTACATCCTTCTTCTTCTTTTTACATTCATATATTCTGAAATCTATTCTTTCCAATGCATTTATTTGTCTTCATTCTCTAACGAAGTCAATTTATTCATCTGATACGCCTTTTTGATGTTGCTCTTTTACATGTTAAAATATTATAGCTATTGCCTATAACACTAAATTAGCTTTTCCAATTCTCAAAAATAAAAAAAAAAATAAAAAAATCCAAAACTTATTGCTCTAATGACTCTTTCTGAGTGTTAGTGTCATTTTTGAGTGTAAATAATTACTGTTTTCTATATAAAAACTTCTATAGTTTTTATTTTCTTATTTTTGGGTTTTTTGGTTGCATTTTATATGGCAAGAAAAATTCTAGGATTTTGCAAACAAATTGAGCAATGGGAGGGATTATATTATATTAAAAAAATGATCGAGACTTTAATTTTAATTAAAGAAAGGATGCCATTGATAATAGACATGGCATGCCTAACATTATTGGTGTTAGTATTTTTTACCTCTTAAATTGTAACTTATTTTTTCAAGTGATCATAACTTTAAGCAAATTTAAAATTAAATTTTTTTTACAACTAATCCGTGCATCGCATGGGTTAGCGACTATTAGGTTTTAGGGTAGAAACTATTCAGCCGGTAATCATGGTAGACCAGTTGTCAAGACAAATAGTCAATAGACATCATTTTTCCTATATAAATACGGGTTGTCATTACAAGATTTCATGTACTAGCTTCAGGCTTTTTGTAAGAGAGGGATGGATTGTCAAGAGCAGTTGTGTTTCTTCCTCTTGCTTAGCTTTACCACAGTGTGCTTCGCATGCCAATTCCCTTTGGGTATGCATGCTACATTCGTAACAATGTTGAACAGACTTTCGTCTCCATAATACAGAAGAGAATCATGAGAATTTTATTTTTTATTTTTTTAATTTAGTTGACAATTTGGCAAAGATGATTTCTCATGACATTTCATTTTATTTGCAGTGAATGAGAAGACTTTGTTCCCTGACTACGATCCACCACATGATCATAATCAGCCCCCTCCTCCTCCGTTGGATTTGTCCACTTCACTTTTGAGTATGCTTGTTAATTTTTCTATATAATATACGTTTTCTACACAAACTTTTGTAAATAGATGAATTGAAAATTAGTTTTAATTTAGTTAATAAATTAGCAAATGAAATTTTTCACTACGTTTCATGTTACTTAGAAATAATGAGAAGACTTTGTTCCCTGACTATGAGCCTCCACATGATCATAATCAGCCTCCTCCTCCATTGGACGTGTCCACTTCACTTTCAAGTACTTTTGATGATTTTTCTATATGTTATCTTTTTTCTACAAAAACTGTTGCAGGTAGTCAAGTAGGAATGCATTTTAATTTAGTCAATGATTTGGTAAAGGCATTCTCTCAAGACAATTCATGTTATTTACAGGTAATGAGATTACTTTGTTGCCCGACTATGACCCTCCACATACCTTTCGCTGGCCTCCTCCTCCACCATTGGATGTGTCCACTTCACTTTTAAGTATGTTTGATAATTTTTCTATACAATAGCCATTCTCTACTTAAATTGTTCTAAATAGTTGAAAAGAAATTAATTTGTAATTTAGTTAACAATTTGGCAAAAAGAATTTCTCATAACATTTCAATTTATTTGCAAAGAATGAGAAGACTTTATTCCCTGACTATGACCCACCACATGATCATAATCAGCCTCCTCCTCCTCCATTGGACATATCCACTTCACTTTAAAGTACATTTGATGATTTTTCTATATATTATCTTTTTTCTACATAAATTGTTGTACGCCACGTAGTCAAGTTGAGAATGCATTTCAATTTAGTTAATGATTTAGCAAAGGCATTCTCTCACAAAAATTCATGTTTCTTACCGATAATAAATTTTAAGTATGTTTGCTAATTTTTCTATACAATAGCCATTTTCTACATAAATTGTTATGAATAGTTGCATAGAAATTAATTTGTAATTTAGTTGACAATTTGGCAAAGAGAATTTCTCATAACATTTCATTTTATTTGCAGAGAATGAGAAGACTTTGTTACCTGACTACGATCCACCACATGATCATAATCAACCCCCTCCTCGTCCATTGGATGTGTCCACTTCACTTTCAAGTTTGTTTGTTAATTTTTCTATATAATATACATTTTCTACATAAAATTTTGTAAATAAATGAATTAAAAATTAATTTTAATTTAGTTCATAAATTAGCAAAGGAAATTTCTCACTACATTTCATGATACTTACAAATAATGAGAAGACTTTGTTCCTTGACTATGACCCACCACATGATTATTATCAGCCTCCTCCTCCTCCATTGGACATGTCCACTTCACTTTCAAGTACATTGGATGATTTTTCTATATATTATCTTTTTTCTACATAAATTGTTGTGGGTTGTCAAGTTGGAATCCATTTTAATTATTTAATGATTTGGCAAAGGCATTCTCTCAAGACAATTCATGTTAATTACAGATAATGAGAATACTTTGTTCCCGAACTATGACCCTCCACATACCTTTCGCTGGCCCCCTCCTCCACCATTGGATGTGTTCACTTCACTTTTAAGTATGTTTGATAATTTTTCTATACAATAGTTATTTTTTACATAAATTGTTCTAAATGGTTGAATAGAAATTAATTTGTAATTTAGTTGACAATTTGGCAAAGAGAATTTCTCATGACATTTCAATTTATTTGTAGAGAATGAGAAGACTTTGTTCCCTGACTACGATCCACCACATACCTTTCGTCAACCCCCTCCTCCTCCGTTGGATGTGTCCACTTCACTTTCGAGTATGTCTGTTAGTTTTCCTATATAATATACATTTTCTACATAAACTTTCGTAAATAGATGAATTGAAAATTAATTTTAATTTAGTTAATAAATTGGCAAAGGAAATTTCTCACGATGTTTCATATTACTTATAGATAATGAGAAGACTTTGTTCCCCGACTATAACCCTCCACATGACCATAATCAGCCTCCTCCTCCTCCTCCATTGGATGTGTCCACTTCAGATTCAAGTATGTTTATGTTTCATAATTTTTCTATACAATATTTGTTTTCTACATAAATTCTTGTGAATAGCTTAATTAAAATTAATTTTTAATTTAGTTAATAATTTGGCAATGAAAGTTCTCAAGTTATATCAAATTATTTACAAATATTGTGAAGACTTTGTTGCCCCTATCCCCTCCATGTGAAACATTTTGTAGGATTTTGTTTTTACTTGACACCTGAAAATTATGGTGAAAAAATAACACATCAAGGATGTATTGTAGAGTTATTGAGATAAAAATTAATTTTTATTAATTAAAAAAAATTGAATCCTAGATATTTGAAGTTAATTTATAGGGATTGAAAAGATGTTACGAGAATTATAAAATGTTATTTTTCTGTAGAATAAATTAAAATTGTGCAAGTAGTCTAACATGTTTACGTACCCGTTAATCCTTATACATATGCGTGTTGCCTTATTCACTATGTATGTATGTGTAGTCATTATAGATTAACTCAAATTAGATAAGTTAATCTACACCAAATTGTTATATTTTTATTTTTTATTTTTTATAAATACAGTAGAATTTAAATCTATAACGACCCCTTCATAATGATTGTTCTTATTATCAAGTTAGAACACCAATTACTTTTTGTATAAGCAAAGCTTGAGTTGTCAAAAGTTATAAATAATAATATTTTATTTTAATTTCAATGACATAAACAAAGAATAAGTTACAAAATTATGGGTAACTTTATGGCGCCACGAACATTAAAAACTTTACGGTGTCTTTTCTTTTATCATTTTTTGTCCAACGACATGCAATAAGCTCTAGTAACTTTATGGTGTACTAATAAGACTTCTTCGTTAACCCCAAAAATTTGAAAAAATTATTGTGTAGTCCCGGAGTTCAAGATCAGCCTGCTGACCTTGTACTCCTAGCCAATAGGAGCATGCTAGCACATAATAACTTGCTTACTTCAGCGGGACTACCAGCTCAGGTTGCTCTGTTAACGTTTGCTAACGTTAGGAAATTTTTAGTTTCACTTTTAATTTTAAAACAGGGGCGCTCCTTCCTTCTCTCAGACTCTTACATACAATTCCTCTCTTCCTTTCCCATGAATAGTGGCTCAAGTACCAAGGGCTATTCCTCTCTCATCTCTGTCAACATCGTGGAAGTTCACTGTGCGGCCACCTTGCTGTGGTTGGTTCAGTTCCTTCTCTGATGCTGTATTGGTATTCGTTCAAAACGAAACCGATCTAGCCCAAATGAAAACGAAAGCCCTTCCAGACTCTTCTTTGTATGGTCCTTATCAAGCTCTTTCCTCTTCTAATCCATTGCTCCAAGCCTCATTCACGGGTATACCATCCGTAAAGGCATAAACGGTAGTGCAATTTTTTTTAAATCATCTTTTGTGGTAATTTCTTATACTGTAATTATTGATGATTTGAATCTCATATTTTTGGGATAAATCTACCATTTGGGGTTTTGATTGCAATGTGATTTGGATTTGCAATTGTTACCCAATTGGGTGTTGGATTTGTAATTTTGTGAAGTAACTTGTGGCTGGTGAGTCGTTATATAAAACATGGCTCATGGTATGTTTTTTATTGCATATAAAGTGTTTGTTTAAATGCTTCTTAGGCCACAACTTACCAAATCCTTGTCCAACTTTCTAAGACAAAGCCAAATCCTTATTTTGCAATGCTATAAGATTATTATTATTATTTTTTTTGAGTGAAGTATTTGCTGTTTTGCAGTGAGTCTATTATTGATTTAGTAGTTTCCATTTATTTAAAGCCTAAGTACTTGTGAGAGTATTACTAGAATTCGCAAGTAAGTTTATGTAGCTTATCAGCTCTTTCAGGGATGTATTTTCTTATGGAAATGCATTTGTTGTACTCAAATTGCACCTCCTCCGTTTGGAAAGGAGGCAATGCTTAGCTTTTGTTTCTTTATTGATTTTTTATTTTATTTTATTTTATTTATAAATTTGTTATGAAGTTCTTTTATTATTTTTCTTTGGAGCTATATTTCAGGTAAATGCCTATTTCTTTTCTTTTGTTTTTCAACCACTTGGTCTTTGTTACTACGTATATGCAAGTATGTTCTACAATCAAATGTCAAATTGATGGTTCCTTGGTGAAAGTATACTTTTCAGAGAGTGTTGGTTCCAAGTGTTGGATGCTTACTTTTACTCTTTTTTTTTTTGGTTTATTACCAGAGAGGCTTTGTTGAGGCCCATGCTGATGATGGTTTACTAGAAATATTTGGCCTAAAGCAAGGGTGGCATGCATCTTTTGTTAATGTTGAACTCATCTTTGCCAAACACATTGCTCAGGTGTAGTATCAAAAGATTACCTGAGTGGTATGTTGTTCCTCCAACAAGGATGATATTGCTTGCTCCAAGATTCAAGCAATGAAAGGGTGAGTCCACTTTCCCTTTCTGTTGCTCAGATGAAATTTCTAGATTTTCTTCTACCACAAAATTTTCTGCCATTGGTATTCTTAATTGTTTATTATTTAAATTTTTATTTTTGTTTGCTTATCTTTGATTTCCTTTGATACTCATGTTGATCTCATTGATGATTATGGTTAGTATTTGATGGACTGATGTGTCTTGAATTATTTTTGTATTGGGTATTTTAAAATTCATGGCCAATTGACTTTACAACCTTGCTCATTCATTCTGTACTTCGATTGTTTGATAAAATTTCCCAATGAAAAGACTGTCATTTTTAAAGAATTTTGGTATAGACCTTCATGAAACTTGCTTATTACCATTAGAAAAGCTTGATTTAATTATCATAACTCATTCTTGGACATGTTATTGATAGTGCTTAGACATATTGGAGTTCACCTGTGATGTTTATTAATAACTGTAAATTTCACTTATGCTATTTTGTATTAATCGTGTGATGAATATATATTTATATTATGTTCATAAATTATTTAGTTTTGGTATTCAATCATTATGCAGGAGAAGTTCAGACTTTAGAGAAGCAAAATGAGCAGAGGTGGAGAGAAAGGTTTCACAACTACAAAAATCTAGAAGGATATTTCAATGGATAGCTGAAAAATAAGTCTGATGATGCTTTCATTTGTGGATACAATTATACTTTCTACATTGAAGCCTTGCTGCCCAGCTTTCTTTTAGGAATCCTTTGTTTTTACTTTTCGGTTTTCATCTAGCGAAGTGAATTTATTTTTAGATTGCTTTAGTTTGAAAGAAACTACTTTTTGTACTTGCAGATTTACTCAAATTTGACTTGGAGCCCATGTAAAGTTATGTACTAATTTTATATGCTTAGTTTCTTTTCCCCAAGGATTACTTACTTTATACATTTTATTTATTTATTTTTCTTTAAATTAGATTGTCAACCACATAGAAAAGTTACAAAAGTAAGACATAGGCAATGGCCACTATGAATTAAGTAAGAGAGTTCATAAGGAATTTTTTTATTATAATTGAAGACAAGCAAAACTTATTATTACAGTTGTTCTCTACTTTGAAATCAGAATTGCAATGGTGCTCGTAAAAAAATTGTCATGAGAACACTTATTCTTGTAATGTATATGATTTTTGAGCTAAAAGAATGTCTCATCTTATTTTAGTCTCTTGTAACTTTTGGAAGCATTTGGAGGAAGTGCATATTATGGTAACACTTTTTTGATGTGGAATTGTCCAATTCTAATGTAATAACCTTCAAATTCATTTAGAAGATTTGTTGAATTCCATGATTTTTTTCCTCAATATGGTATAGAAAGTAAATGTGAGAATTGTGTTATTATGGTTAATGGTCTTGCTTCATCATATTCATGACCAAGGGAATTACCCTGTAATTAACCTGATAACCAAATCCAAGAATTCTAAAAAATAAAGTCAGTAATAGTCGGCAATGAAGAAACAAACTCACATTACATTAAGTATTTGGAAATTACAAGAATTTACAAAATCACATTGCATATGTATTTTGAAGTTACAAGAATTTGTACTAGCCACGGAGGGGAGAATTTTGGAAATAATCTAAATTCTTTATTATTCAAATCTCATCCTTAAAAACAATGTTTGTTACAAGCTAAATTATCATTTGCATCACAATGACATAAAGGAACCACTATAACCAGGTTATCCAAATTGCTATTAATCTGCATCTTCTGCTGCAAAATATTCATGCCACAAAGATAAGCAGCACTTCACAACATTATATAACAAAGGATGCATAAAACTCAATCCAAACAGGAATGACAAAAATAAAAGTGAAATTGTTAGGAACCCAATTGTATGTGAGTGCGTGTGGTGCTGCATGATGGGGTGCTACAGAGTGTGCCTAGGCTGATGATGATGTGGGGCGTGAGTTGCTAATGCAGTATGCGTGCTTAGCTGATGAAGGTGGGCTTCCAGTGCAGCTGTGTGTGTGTAGGACATATAGTGAAGTGTATTGATTAGTGGCATTGTATATCTGTATTGTAGGGTGGTGGCACGTGTAAGGGTGAGGTGGCAAATATATGTGTGAGTTAGCTGATGTAGGAGTTAGTTAGATTGATTAGCTGTCAAGTTAGTTACAAGGTAGTTACACAGTTAAGCTTTGGAGTGAAGTGCTATCGGTATTATACTTGGGGAAACAGATTGTAAGGAATTCATGGAACCATTTTGTAAATTGAATACCTTTTCCTTTCTATTACTTCTCTCTATCTCTATCTCTGTTTTCTCTATCCCTGTTCTTGGAGGCCTAGTTGTCCTTGAATTCAACTACTAAATACCCTATTCTTAACATTTGGTATTAGAGCAAGTCCTTCCTCGGCCATGGCTGAAACACGTTCAACTACTGCTGTGACTCAAGAGGCTCTTGCTTCACTAAGGACTGCAAGTGATCATCATGGTAAAGAATTCAAGAAATGCGTACTATCCAAGAAGTGCATACACGCACTTTGAACGAGATGAATCAACAATTAGCAATTCTGGTGTAGAGGCGTAATTGTTCTGAGCAAGGTGGATTGCCTCAATCTCCAACATATGGTGAACCCAGGAATGCTAATTCATCAACAATGGCTCTATCTCGTCCTGTGAGGTTGGAATTTCCAAGGTTCTCTAGAGAAGATCCTGCAAGTTGGGTTTACAAAGCCAACCAATACTTCAAGTATTATAATACGCCAGCAGAGAAATTGATGCTAGCCTTGTTTCATATGGAGGGAGAGGCTCTAATCTGGTTTCAAGATAGTGAAAAGGCAAGTCTTTTTGTGGATTGGGAGTCATTGATTCAAGCATTACACATTAGATTTGGTGCCACAGCTTATGATGATCCCATGGAAACATTGACTAGGCTGAGACATACTGCTTCAGTGCCCTTGTATAAAGCCCAATTTGAGGTGTTGTCTAATAGGATTAAGGGTTTATCTGCTACTCACAAGTTAAGCTGCTTCTTAAGTGGTTTAAGAGATGAAATAAGGTTGCCAGTGAGAATGCTTAGTCCTAAATCATTGAATGAGGCTTTTGGTTTGGCAAAGATTCAAGAAGAGTATAATTGGAGTTGCAAGAAGTTTGCCAAGGCTCAAGGGGATCAGGGCAAGCCTTCCATTTTGGGAGCTTCTCCAAAAACTTCTTCTCTATTGGAGACTAAACCAAGGCTGCCCATCAAGAGGATTTCTCCTGCTCAAATGGAAGAGAGGAAGAAGAAGGGATTGTGTTACAATTGTGATGAGAAGTGGGCTCCTGGCCATAAGTGCAAGAATGCTATGCTATTTTTGTTGGATTATGTGGAGTTAGCTCAAGAAAATACCAATTCTGGGGTTCACATAACTGAATTGGAGGAGAATGGCTATGCAGATCAGGTTGGACAGGATCAAGAAGATGCTGAGATTACTCTTTATGCACTGAGTGGCACCCCTACTTCAGGCACTATGAAGGTCATAGGAAGGATTAAGCATAAGTCCTTTGTCATTCTTATTGATTCAAGGAGTACTCACAACTTTATTGATGCTACATTGGTGTCACATTTGCACATGAATATTGATGCTTCTCAAGTCTTGGAGGTCAAGATTGCCAATGGTGATGTGATCAAGACTCAAGGTATTTGTGAGGAGGTACCAATCTGGTTACAAGGGCATGAGTTTGTGGTGCATTTGCATGTGTTGCCAATGGGGGGTGGGGTGTGATTTAGTCTTAGGGACACAATGGTTGGGTACTTTGGGAGTAATTCAATGGGATTTCAAGATGCTTACAATGAGTTTTGATTATAACCATAGGCAGGTGCTGCTATAAGGGTTGAGGAGTACAAGGTCTCAATTGCAAGATGGGGATACTTTTTTGAAGCAATCTATTAAGAAGGGGTTGGTTCTTCACATTGCATTCCAGCCTCAATTGTTAACTGCAGAGGGCACACATCAGTTACCTGAAGAAGTGGCTGCCTTGTTGGAGGAATTCAAATCAGTTTTTGCTACACTAGAGGGGCTGCCACCTTTAAGGGATCATGAACACCAAATCATCTTGAAGGAGGGAGCTCAAGTTATCTGTCAGAGGCCTTACAGGTACCCTTATTACCAAAAAAATGAAATTGAGAAGATTGTTAAGGATTTACTATCTGCTGGTTTAATTAGAAACAGTAGCAGCCCTTTTGCTTCACCAGTCCTCTTAGTTAGGAAGGTAGATGGTTCATGGAGAATGTGCATTGATTATAGGGCATTAAATCAAGAAACCATTAAGGATAAATACCCTATACCTGTCATAGATGAGCTATTGGATGAGTTGTTTGGTGTAGCTGTATTTTCTAAATTGGATTTAAGGTCCGGGTACCATCAAATTAGAATGAGGGAGGAGGATATTCCTAAAATTGCCTTTAGGACTCATGAAGGGCATTATGAGTTTTTGGTAATGCCATTTGGTTTAACCAATGCACCTTCCACCTTCCAATCCCTCATGAATTCCATTTTTAAGCCTTACTTAAGGAGATTTGTGTTGGTATTTTTTGATGACATCCTTGTATATAGTAAGAATGTGAGTGATCATGTGCATCATCTTCATGTGATCTTGGAAGTTTTGGTGAAACACCAATTGTATGCCAAATAATCAAAGTGTGTGTTTGCTTGTAAGGAAGTGGAGTATTTAGGACATCTTATTTCTGGTGATGGGGTTAGAACAGACCCAAGGAAGACTGCTGCTATGCAGCAATGGCCAATTCCTAGAGATGTGGAGGCTTTAAGGGGTTTTTTGGGTTGACAGGCTATTACAGGAAGTTTGTCAAAGGGTATGGACAAATTGCTGCCCCTCTAACAGCTTTGTTGAGGAAGGATTCATTTAATTGGACCTCTGAGGCTTCTCTAGCTTTCCAACTCCTTAAGGATGTAATGTCAAATCCTGCTGTTTTGGCTCTACCTAATTTCACTAAGTCATTTGTGGTGGAGTGTGATGCATCTGGTGTAGGTGTTGGGGCTATCCTAATGCAAAACCAAAGACCAATTGCTTACCACAGCCAAGCCTTGAAGGGTAATAGCCTTGCCCTTTCCACATATGAGAAGGAGTTGCTGGCTCTGGTAGTTGCAGTGAAGAAATGGAGACCCTATCTCCTTGGCAGACCCTTTGTGATTAAAACAGACCATCAAAGCCTTAAATACTTGCTTGAACAGAAGATTGGAACCCCTGCCCAACAAAAATGGATAACTAAGCTCCTTGGCTATGCATTTTTGGTAGAATATAAACATGGAAAGGAAAATTTGGTAGCAAATGCACTTTCAAGAAAAGAAGCTGTTAAGGATGGGGAGTTTAAGGGTATTAAGGTGGGAACCCTTTGTATTATTTCTTTTCCCACTCCCACTTGGTTGGATGAACTCAAGCTGACTTACACATCTGATGCTGCAACCAAGAAGATAATCCTTGCTATTCAGTCAGGTAGTAACATTCCAACTGGGTTTACTTTTTCTAATGACTTGTTGTTCTACAAAGGAAGGCTGTTTTTAGGTAGTTCAACTCAGGAATTGAAGGCTCAAGTGTTGCAACAGGTACATGCTAACCCTCTAGGGGGTCATTCTGGCTATTTAAAGTCTTTTTAGAGGCTTAAGAAAGATTTTTACTGGACTGGTATGGTGGGAGACTTGAAACAGTTTGTGAGGGAATGTGATACATGCCAAAGGTTGAAGAGTGAGACTTGCTTACCTGCTGGCTTGTTGCAGCCATTGGCTATACCTGATAGGCATTGGTTAGACATTAGCATGGATTTTGTGGAAGGGTTGCCTAAGTCTCAATAGAAGTTAGTGGTTTTTGTGGTGGTAGACAGGTTCACCAAGTATGTGCATTTTATTCCCTTGGCTCATCCTTACACTGCTGCTAAGGTTGCCCAAATGTTCATGCAGTATGTTTTCAAGTTACATGGTATGCCATCTACAATTGTGAGTGATAGAGACCCACTTCCAAATTCTGGTTAGAATTGATGAAACTATAGGGAGCTAACTTGGCTATGTCTTCTTCATATCATCCTCAATCTGATGGGTACACTGAAGTGGTAAACAAAAGTCTGGAGCACTACTTGAGAGCTTTTGCTACTGACAAACCTCACTCCTGGGTGGATTGGCTGCCCATGGCTGAGTTTTGGTTCAATATTAACTTCCACCCTTCCATTAAGCTCACTCCATTTGGGGCACTTTATGGCTATCCTTCTCCTAAGGTTGTGGAGTATGTACCAGGTGTGACAAGGGTTGCAGCTGTGGATTCTTATTTGCAAGATAGACAGCAACTTTTTTCCTTGTTGAAAAACAATTTAAATATGGCTCAGGAGAGAATGAAGTGGTTTGCTGACAAAAAGAGGGTGGATAGGTCCTTTGAGGTAGGGGATTGGGTTTATCTTAGGCTTCAACCATACAAGCAAGCCTTAGTGCAGTCTAGACAATTTGGGAAGCTTGCTCCTCGTTTTTATGGTCCCTTCTAGATTGTGCAGAAGGTTGGTCAAGTTTCTTACAAGCTTGATTTGCCTGAAGGGTCCCAAATTCATCCTGTGTTCCATGTCTCAAACCTCAAGGCTAAATTAGGTACCAATGTGATTCCTAGACCTGCTTTACCAGCTGTGTCTGCAGAGCAGATTCTTGCCCCTGAGCCTGTGGCTGTTTTGGATACCAGAACTCATCAATTAAGGAGCAGACTCATCACTCAGGTCCTTGTGCAGTGGCAGGATGAGAGCAAGGATGATGCTACCTGGGAAAGTTTGTTTGAATTGCAACAGAAGTTTCCACACCTTGTGGGCAAGGTGTTTTAAAGGAGGGGGCATTGTTAGGAACCCAATTGTATGTGAGTGCGTGTGGTGCTGCACGAGGGGGTGCTACAAAGTGTGCCTAGGCTGATGATGATGTGGGGCGTGAGTTGCTGATGCAGTATGCGTGCTTAGCTGATGAAGGTGGGCTTCCAGTGTAGCTGTGTGTGTGTAGGACATATAGTGAAGTGTATTGATTAGTGGCATTGTATATCTGTATAGTAGGGTAGTGGCACGTGTAAGGGTGAGGTGGCAAATATAGTGTGTGTTAGCCGATGTAGGAGTTAGTTAGATTGATTAGCTGTCAAGTTAGTTACAAGGTAGTTACACAGTTAAGCTTTGGAAGTGCTACGGGTATTATACTTGGGAAAACAGATTGTAAGGAATTCATGGAACCATTTTGTAAATTGAATACCTTTTCCTTTCTGTTACTTCTCTCTATCTCTATCTCTGTTTTCTCTATCCCTGTTCTTGGAGGCCTAGTTGTCCTTGAATTCAACTACTAAATACCCTGTTCTTAATAGAAATAATGTAATTTTAATTGACATAAGGACAATAAATTCCATCAACTTATGATTTTGACTAACAATTGATATCGATACAACAACAAATACACTGTTACTAATGCACAGAAATATAATTTACAATACAAGCCCTCAGGTAATTCACTTGCTTTACGTGAATCCCAGCTATACCTAAATGGAACACAAGGCACCAATATCACTCTCCATTGATCATAGCTGACTGAAAAGGGACCCTCTTAATTTCCACAAATGTCGAATAAGAATTTTGAGTCGAGTTTACACAAGGCTGCATGTTAGCACTTGAGTAGTCAGAATAACTTTACACGATAGCATAAACAATAAGAATTTCAAGTTTGATACTGCACCTAAGCAATGTGTTTGGCAGAGATGAGTTCAAACATAACAAAATATGCATGCCACCCTTGCTTTAGGCCAAATATTTCTAGTAAACCATCATCAGCATGGGCCTCAACAAAGCCTCTCTGGTAATAAACCAAAAAAAAAATAAGCGTAAAAGTAAGCATCCAACACTTGGAACCAACACTCTCTGAAAAGTATACTTTCACCAAGGAACCATCAATTTGACATTTGATTGTAGAACATACTTGCATATATGTAGTAACAAAGACCAAGTGGTTGAGAAACAAAAGAAAAGAAATAGGCATTTACCTGAAATATAGCTCCAAAGAAAAATAATAAAAGAACTTCATAGCAAATTTATAAAAAAAAATCAATAAAGAAACAAAAGCTAAGCATTGCCTCCTTTCCAAAGGGAGGAGGTGCAATTTGAGTACAACAGATGCATTTCCATAAGAAAATACATCTTTGAAAGGGCTGATAAGCTACATGAATTTACTTGAGAATTCCAATAATACTCTCACAAGTACTTAGGCTTTAAATAAATGGAAACTACTAAATCAATGAAATATTCACTGCAAAACAACAAATACTTCACTTAAAAAAAAAAAAAAAAAACTTATAGCACTGCAAAATAAGGATTTTGCTGTGTCTTAAAAAGTTGGACAAGGGTTTGGTAAGGTGTGGCCTAAGAAGCATTTAAACAAATACTTTATATGCAATAAAAACATACCATGAGCCATGCTTTATATAATGACTCACCAGCCACAAGTTATTTCACAAAATTACAAATCCAACACCCAATTGGGTAACAATTGCAAATCCAAATCATATTACAATCAAAACCCCAAACAGTAGATTTATCCTAAAAATATGAGATCTAAATCATCAATAATTACAAAATAAGAAATTTCCACAAAAGATGATATAAAAAAAAAAATTGCACTCACCGTTTATGCCTTTGCGGATGGCTATACCCATGAATAAGGCTTGGAGTAATGGATTAGAAGAGGAAAGAGCTTGATAAGGATCATACAGAGAAGAGTCTGGAAGGGCTTTCGTTTTCGTTTGGGCTAGATCAGTTTTCGTTTTGAACGAATACCGAAACGGCATCAGAGAAGGAACTAAACCAACCATTGCAAGGTGGCCGCACAGTGAAATTCTATGATGCTGACGGAGATGAGAGAGGAATAGCCCATGGTACTTGAGCCGCTATTCATGGGAGAGGAAGAGAGGAATTGTATGTGAGAGCCTGTGAGAGAAGGAAGGAGCGACATTGTTTTAAAATTAAAAGTGAAAGAAAAAATTTCCTAACGTTAACAAACATTAAAGAGCACCCTAAGTTGGCAGTACTGTTGAGATAAGCAAGTTATTATGTGCTGGCATGTTACTATTGGCTGGGAGTACAAGGTCAGCTGCTGAGCTTGTACTCCAAGACTACACAATAATTTTTCAAAATAAAAAAATACCATAAAGTTTTTCATACTCATGGCGCCATAAAGTTACCCATAATTTTATAACTTATACTTTGTTATGTCATTGAAATTTAAATAAAATCATATTGTTTATAACTTTTGGCAATTCAAACTTTGCCTACACTAAAAATAGTTGGTGTCATAGCTTGATAATAAGAACAATTATTATGAAGATGATGTTATAGATTTAAAATCTACCGTATTTATATAATAAATAAAACAATATGGTGTAGATCTAACGTATCTAATTTGAGTTAATCTATAATAATTGCACATACATAGTAAATAAGAGTATAAATCTATAAGACAACACGTACATATATATGTATAACGGTTAACGGGTGCATAAACATGTTGCACTACTTATAGAATTTTAATTTATTCTACATTAAAATAACATTTTATAATTCTCATAACATCTTTTCAATTCGTATAAATTAACTTCAAATATTTTCTCCAAAAAAAAAAACTTCAAATATCAAGAACTCAAATTTTTTTTAATTAATAAAAATTAATTTTTAACACAATAATTGTAATGTAGAGTGTAGATCCTTGATGTGTGAAGTTTTCACTTTAATTTTAGGTGTCAAATAAATAAATAAATAACCTAAAAAATGTTTCAAGTGGAGGGGATAGGGGGGACAAAGTCTTCACAATATTTGTAAATAATGTGATATATCTTGAGAATTTCCTTTGCCAAATTATTAACTAAATTAAAAATTAATTTCAATTAAGCTATTCAGAAAAATTTATGTAATACTGTATAGAAAAATGGTCAAACACAAACATACTTTAAAGTGAAGTGGACACGTCCAATGAAGGAGGACAAGGCTGATTATGGTCATGTGGAGGGGTGTAGTCGGGGAACAAAGTCTCCTATGTTTTTGCAAGTAAAATGAATTGTCTTGAGAAACCCTCTGCAAATTTTCAACTAAATGTACGTGTTTTAGCGATGTTAGACTTAGCTATAGCAACACTCCATAAACCTGCCGCAATAAATATATTCTTCTACGGATACTACAACGGCGGTATATAAAACTGTTGCAATATATAAGTTTTAGCAGCATTTCTTTTACTTATAGTGGCGGGTTAGATGGTTGTTGCAATAGATACTTTTTTTGTGGCGCTATTAAATAGTTATAGTGGCGGTTTGGATTGCCGCAATAGACCTTTTAATTGCCTGCGCCTGGTCCAATGTATCCCTCTGTTGTTTTGGCCTAAGTGCCATTTTGCCTTTTCATTTCCCTCCCTTTTCATTTTCCAATACACACACACACATCTCTCTCTCTCTCTCTCTCTCTCTCTCTCTCTCTCTCTCTCTCTCTCTCTCTCTCTCTCTCTCTCTGTTGTTAGCTCTAAGAAAAAACCCACACACTAATGTCCTTCACTGACTATCGTCAGCTGCCATCACCACTGTCGACAGTAACCAAAAATATAAATTGCCAAAAAACCCAACAGATTTGATGGATTCGTGAAACCCACCGCCAGCGGGTACCAAATTTTGAACCAACAAGGTGTGATCATGGTTGTTGTTCAAAAATACTTTACAAGACAAGTTAAGAGGGTAAGTTACAGTATTTCATTTAACATTTTTATTTTTATTTTCTAATATCTTGCCAAGTTTAAAATTTTCCCACATTTTCCCACTAGCCAAATAGGGAAATAGAGAACACAAACATTAAAATTTTCCCACATTTTCTCACTAGCCAAACATTTTCTCACTTGTATTAACTACTAATGCATGCAAGCAGAACATAACAATCAACCAAAAAAAAAAATTAAATCAACATAATCTAACAAAAATTTTAATATAAAAAAAAAATACTCAAAACCTAAATTAATACTCATACCCAGGTGTATTTCTTAATCACCTTAATCACCACAAGGTGATTTTTTTTTTTTTTTTCCATTAATGTTATGGTTTTTGTATATTCTTTATCAGATTTTTTTTTGGACTTTATATACCTTTATATTTTGTTTGGTCGTTGAGAAAATGTGGAAAAGAAAGAAAATTTAGTTCTATTGGAAAATGTGTTTTATACTACTGCAATTTTGTTACATCAAAATTGTTCCTCCTTATCTTATACAACATGCCTTCTTGTTGCCTTTTGCATTTAGGTTTTGATGACAAGGCCATTATTTATGGTGTAATTATTTTGTTGTACTATTTTTTTGGTTGTTGCCCATCTTATCCCACAGAGCTTTGGGTTTTCTTTCTCTGACCACTTGATGCGTGCTACCATGAAGTAGTGCAACAAAAGTAGCATGAAGTAGCACGCATCAAGTGGCAGAGTGTTATCGCCTCCCTCGGAGTTGAGTGGTGATTCTTGTGTGGCTGACCTTTATCAAGTGGCAGAGTGTTATCGCCTCCCTTGGAGTTGAGTGGTGATTCTTGTGTGGCTGACCTTATAAACAGAGATACGGGGTGGTGGGACTCAAGAAAAATTGATAAATGTTTTTTGCCGTTTGAAGCACAAAACATTAAATCAACGCCTCTATGTTCTAACCCGCAATCTGATTATTTCTAGCCTTTAGCAGGTGATGGCATTTACACGGTGAAGACAGGATATAAACTTTTATGTTATGTGTCAACAGAGGAAGCTGCATCTGTGTCAAACTCTGACAGCATAAAAACTTTCTGGTCGAGGTCGTGGAAATTAAAAATCCCTGGCAAAGTTAAGCATTTCCTGTGGAAGGCGTGTACCAATAGTTTGCCAACAAAATCAAAGTTCTCTCGGACCCTACATGCCATCTTTGTGGGAATCTAGCTGAAGATGCCATGCATGCTTTATGGGAATGTGAAGCTGTAAAGTCAGTGTGGGGAATGGATTTTGGGTGGGTTAACAGGTTTGAAGCTGCACAGGGGACGTTCTCTGAGCTATGTGACCGAATTATGACTCAACCTCGGGTTCCTGAGATTTTTGCCACCACAGCATGGTTCATTTGGTCGTATAGAAATAAAACAAGGTTGAACGAGTCTACCCTACCTCTAGACAGAATTCCTGGAGCTGTCCATAGCTTCCTTTCAGTTTTCGAAAGAATTAAGGTCCTGCCAAGGAGTACCGCTCCAAGCAGAAAAAAGAGATGGACAGCGCCTATTGTGGGTGAGTTCAAAACAAATTTTGACGGAGCAATGTTTGAAGAGAATGATAATGCAGGAATTGGGATTATTGTTCGGAACTCTCGTGGTAAGGTAATGGCGGCTCTTTCCGAAAAAATTCCTAAACCTTCATCGGTGGAAATCTTGGAGATGTTAGCTACGAGGCGAGCTGTCAAATTTGTTCAGGAAATAGGTTTGCATGACTCTATTTTTGAAGGCGACTCTCTTGTTGGTATCAAAGCTTTGCAAAGAGGAAATATGTTATCATCCTCTTTTGGTCACTTAATTTCTAATACTTCATCTTTTGTTAGCTCCTTAAGGAGAATTTTTTTTTTTCATATTTTGAAGTAAGGAAATGTGGTTCCACATGCCTTGACCTAGAAAGCAATTTTTTTTTTTCTCTTGTTGGTCTGGATGGAACTTGTTCCACCAGATATAGACAATATAGTTTATGCTAATTTTCCAGCACATAATTAATGCGGTGACTTGTTTCTCAAAAAAAAAAAAAAAAAAATTCACTTGTATGGAAAGTAATATTTGCTACTTATTTTTTCTTTGTATAGTTAAATATCTTATATGATTATTTTGACTTTCACTTGTATAGAAAGTTTATTGATGCCACTAGTATCATTACTTCCAATAACAAAATGCTAAAATTGATGTAATTTACTCACAAAATTTTCTTAAGAATTTATTAGGGAATATGTTAAATAAGAACATATTATATCAATCTTCTTATTAATTACTAATTGATTTTGTTTGTGCATGTCAACCTAATTATAAAATGCATATTGATGTAATTTGCAAGATTACTTCAATCATGTCTTTTTTATTTCTTTAACTGATTTAATCATTTGTACATATTTAGAAAGTTTAAATTAATTTGTTTGACACTTTAATTGGAATTGCTGTTTAAATAGCTTAGGAAAAAAATAAATTAAATTAAGCATGTATTTGAGATTTGACACTTTAATTACTAGGGGGAAAATGTATCAAAATAAAAATTACAAGGGGGAAAAAGTGCTCTCCCAATTCGAATCTTGAAATAGTCAACATAACTAACATGTCCTTTAATTAGAATTGCTGTTTAACTAGCTTAGAATTTTTTTTTTTAATAAAAAAAATAGACATGTATTTGACACTTTAATTACCAGGAAAAAAAAAAGTGCACTCCCAATTCGAATTTTGACGACATAATCACCATGTCCTATAAATTAATGTTTTGACTATAGTATTACAACAGCATATCTTACGAGTATAAACTTCTGTCACATGCCCAGTAGATATTTCATATTTGAGCTTCTAAAGTAAGCCAATTAGATCCAACACGGTATTTAGCTCTCACTATTTCAATACAAAAACTATCCTTGTCGGATAGAATCCACCAAGCAAAGCTCGGCAATCATTGTTTCATTGAAGTTTTCAAAGGATCAAAGCCCCAAAATTCTTGGTTGTTGAATCATTAGTTCTCTCATTTTTGTAATAGTTGTAATTAATAATTGAAAATAGAAAATTGATTTTATGGTTAGAAAATGGAAAAATGAGTAGTAATTAGAACTTTAAACGCCATCCCTATTATGTAAAAAGAACATGTTGTATATCATATAATGAACAAGACTTAGGTACAGTACTTAGGTGCTGTTTCTTAGGTTTTTCTTTTAAAATTCTGCCATGTGACTTTTTTTCTCATTGATAGAAGTGTATTTTTTAAGTTAAGTATTCACATGTCAAAATCTTAAAAAGGGAACCTAATGAATAGCACCAAATGTACTATACATAAGTTTTGTTCTCATATAATTCCTGCTTCAATTGAGTAGTGAATATAACATTTTGGGATATCATTTGTATGGTGTCCTGCACCATTTAAATATTTAATACCTTGATTTAGTCTACTAATTAGTTATAAATTAAGTTAATTAAGAGTTAAGTCCTGAAGAAAATTAAGTGCATTTAAAAAAAAAAATTACCACCGTGCATCTTTGGCACGATAGTCACTTCATAAGTATAGGTGCTTGTGGAGTGTGAAAGGCAAGCGTTAGGGTTCAAGTCTCGTCACAAACCATATGTGTTCATAAAATCTATCAATAATATTGATTTCACATAAATTAAAAAGAAAAAGAAAAAGAATTTCCTCTTCTTGATGAAATGAGAATACTATATTGCACAAGTAAATTTGTCATACTCATACCTTCCCTTTTTCTGAAAACCAATATTCAACAAGTACTTCAACGTGCTCATGATTGATTTATTCATGCATCACCTTAGCCATTAATTGCTATTGCACTTTACGAATTCGACTAATTTTTTTGATTCGAAAGTGTTTTTGAATGTGTTCCGAAGTAATATCCACTGTCACGTGTGATAATTTTTTCCTATAGTTCAAGGACGGATCCAAGATTTCAAGTTAGGAGGGCAAAGTATAAGTAAAAAAAAAAAAAAAAAAAAAAAAAAAAAAAAAAAAAAAAAAAAAAAAAACCTTCAAATAAGTATCCATATAATCAGTGGCGAAACCAAAAATACTTTATAGGAGGCCAAGCCAAAGATAATAAAAGTTTTTAACTTAAAAAAAATCATGAAAAGAAAAACTTTATTTTACAAAATTAATAAACAAGTCTATAAGAATGAATGAATGGCTTAATTTAATTGCTCAAGCAAACTATAATTATAGAAGCACTATTATAAATTAAAATATAGGGAAATTCTTCTTATACATTGTGTTGTTATAATATAAATTTATATTGTATACCAAAAAAAAAAAAAAGTGGCAAATATTATATACATTTACAAAACATATACAATATTTACCAGTTCTTTACAAATATGTACAATATACATTACTTTTTGTATGTCTATCATGTAAGTTTACATTGAAATTGCAATGTAGACAAAAATTACATTGAATATAAAGCAAACTGATCACTCACTAGTTAACAATATAGCTACACAATGATCTTATTTTGTTTGATTGAACTACACGTATCAACATATCAATCTATATTCATCAATGAAAAATATCAATCAATAAAATAATAATATAATTAACAATCCTATTTTATATTACTATTTTATGAGTTACTATAGTTTTCCATCACTTAACTAAAACAAAGAGTAGCTGAGTCTTAAACTCAAAGTGAACATGTTTGAATATACAAACAGAGAGAGGGATTCAAAGAGAGATAAATACAGCAGTGGAGTCGTGAAGGGCCTGGAGGCTAGATTTGCGCTGATTGTCCCTGGTTGGCTGGTTAGATCTTTAACTTGATAGAGCTTTTTGCAGCAAGCGGCGATGACTAAAGAGACGTGTTCCTCACATTCCTACACAATCAATCATAGAAAGACAAAATGTTCATGATGAAATAATGTCTCGACTTAGGACTAGTGAAAAAAGCTATGATGTAAAACACATGGATCCACAAGCTTTTCATGGTTTGTGTGACATTTTGTGAAGAGACAGTGATCTTCAAGCCACACAACGTGCCACAGTTGAAGAGCAAGTTGCCAAGTTTCTTCACATTCTATCACATAATGTGAAGAACCATACAATTTCCTTCTTTTTTGTTGTTCCGGTGAGACCATTTGTCGCCATTTTCATAATGTGTTAAGATCAATAATTATGTTAGAGGATCAATTTCTTCGACAACCGGATGGAACCCAAGTGCCACTTGAAATACTACAGAGTAGTAGGTTCAACCCATATTTTAAGGTAAATATATTATGCTTATATTTTATATTTGATAGTAGTCTAGTATAAATATATTTTAAGGTAAATGTCTTTGAGAGATATTGTTAATTTCAGGATTGTATTGAGGCACTTGATGAAACACATATTTGTGTCAAAGTGTCTAATGAGGATACACGAAGATATCGGGGTAGGAAGGATTACCCAACACAAAATGTGTTGGCAGCATGCTCATTTGATTTGAAATTCACGTATGTATTACCAGGTTAGGAAGGAACTGCTTAAGATTCAAGAATAATAAAGAATGCTTTAACTAGAAACGATAATTTGAAAATCTCACAAGGAAAATCTAATTCAAATATGTATTAGGATGTATTCTTTATAATTAAAAAAATTATAGTATATAATTAAAAATTGTTAGTGTTTATTAGGTAAATAATATCTTGTTGATGCGGGTGACATGAATAGAAGTCGTTTGATTTCACCTTATAGCGGAATGTGTTATCATTTAAAAGAGTACTCTGCTCGTCCTCCTGAAAATGTTAAAGAATTGTTTAATTTGCGACATGCATCATTGCGCAATGCTATTGAAAGAGCATTTGGTGTACTGAAAAAGAGATTTCATATCATAGCAAGTACTATAGAGCCTAGTTATTGTGTTGACACACAAAATGAATTCATTTTATCATGTTGCATACTTCATAATTATTTAATCGGTGTCGATCCTGATGAAAGTCTTATTACTGAAGTTGATGAAGAGGTTTTACATTCTCATTGTGAACGTGCGGCCCCTACTCCTAGAAAAGATGATGAGCATGCTAGACAATGAGATATTACAAGAGATTCTATAGCATTAGCCATGTGGCAAAACTATGTCCAAATGTGATAGCTTTTGGGTTTATTGTTGTCATGTCATTTAAGAGTGTTATGTTTCAATTACTTAGACCTAAATGTTATGCAAATTTCTCTTTTCATTTTGATATTGCTCTCTATCTTTTGATAATTAATATTAATATCTAAACAATATTTTATATGTGTTTTTTGTCTTATTAATTATAGCATGGGTAAGATATCAAAGACGAATGGTGGAGATCCAAGCAAAGAAGTACAATGGAGTAGTGTTATGGATGATGCTTTAGTGGATTTTTTTTACATCAAGTGATCATAGGTGGTAGAGTTAATGGAACTTTTACCTTTAAGGCATATGATGACATAGTGAAAGAGTTGGTTGAAAATTTTCACATGGAGATTAATAAGGATAAGGTGAAAAATCGACAAAAGACACTGAAAAAGAATTTTCATGAATGCTATGACATATTTAAAGATGGATTGAGTAGTTTCGGATGGAATGATTCTCTAAATATATAGACAGCTGACCCAGAAGTTTGGGAGCCACTCATAACAGTAAATTACCATTTTTTGTGAGTTTAATTTTGAATTACATAATTATATCTAAAATATAACCATTTTTCTTGGTTTGTAACAGTCTAAACTTGCGGCCAAGAAGTGGATGACAACACTTATGCCCAACTACTCTAAGATGACACAACTTTGGGCTAAAGATAGAGTAAAAGGTGATCATGCTGAAATTGCAAAGGAGAGACGTGCTAGGTATGCCGCATCGACCACTATTGATGAGATTGATAATTTGGTATCTGAAAATGAAGTTTCTTTGGAGAACTTTGAAGTCGAAAATGATCAGAGGTCACTAAAAATTAATGTTGTACGTTCTCGAGTGTCATCACAAGATGCAATGTCTTCTAAAAGCAAGAAAAGAAGACTGGCAGAAGATGATGAACTTGGGAATGTAATTTCCCAGTTATTTGATACTGTATCAATGGAAGTTGATAGGGTGACTGAGGTTATGGCAAAGTGCTTTTCAAAGTCATATGGAGCAGAAGTTCACATAGCTTTGGGTGTATTGGACTTGGATCTAATATCAAAGACTGAGACCTACATATTTTTGATGGAAAATCCAACATATAAGGAGATGTTCTTTGGTTGCCCAGATCATGAGCGCAAATGTGTCCTATTGACATTGATGTCTAAGCCTAAAAATTATAAAGTGTGAGATTTCTTGGCCAACTTTAGATTTGCTTTATGTTGTTATTTTGTTTTATTTTGGCTAGACTCATTATAGTTTTTTTTTTAAAAAAAGATATTTGTTTGCATTTTTAGACAATGTTTATTTTGTTGAAAATAAATATGTGATGCGTGAATTACTTTTTTTTTTTTTTTTTGAGAAAAATCCCCTCTAGGGTAGAGATCTTATTATTGCATCTGTAATAAATCGAGTTGATGCACCTCAAAAACGTTTGGTGGAACAAACTCCATCCAAACCAAAAAAGGAACATTGGCAGCTCGTCTAGCAAGCTTGTGAGCCACACAATTTCCTTCTCTATTAATATGCTGAATTGAAATATAAGAAAAACAAGAAAATAAACTTTTGATATCTAATAAAACATGACCTATAGCCGAATGATCCATGTGCCCTCCATTAATAGAGGTAATAGTGTTTGCAGAGTCTCCTTCCACAATCATTCTGTCAAAACCGAGTTCCTTAGCAAAAACCAAAGCCCGGCACGCTGCTAGCACTTCCACCATCTCCACCGAAGCAGGTAGTGGAATTTGTTGTGAGAGAGCAGCCATTACTAATCCTTGTTCATTCCGGATTATAATGCCGATGCCAATTAGTCCAACCTGTGAGAAAACCGCTCCGTCAAAATTTGCCTTGACACAGGTTTCAGGTGGTGGTCTCCAACGTACTGCACGAGCTATTCATGGTATCTTGGCATGTGTAGGACACAGCTGCTAAAATTCCTGAAGAGTATCGAAAGCCGAGGTCGGAATCTGTCCCAATGGAAGTGCCATTTCACCCAGCCGGACCTTATTGCGCCTCATCCAAACTGTAGAGGCTGTCATTGCAAAAAGCTCAAAAGAAGTTTTCCCAATTGAAGCTCTATCAATCACTTCAAAAAAGGATGCGCACTATGTCGTGGTTGCCTGCTGTTGATCGAAATGGACTTTCCATGTGTTAATCAGTTTCGAACAAGACCAGATCGCATGCAGAGTATCCTCTGCGTTAAGCTTGCATTCCTGACATAGCGCATCGTTGAGGACCTTCCTTTTGACAAGGTTAGCCCGAGTAGGTAAAGAATTATTCCCAGCATGCCACAGAAGGTTCTTAACTCGGTTTGGCACCCGGAGATGCCAAATAGCCTTCCACACCGACGTAGTGTCCTCTACACCTGAGCTGCTAACTGCCTCTGTTTTAGCTTGGTCCAAACAGAGCCGGTACCCAAACCTGACCGAGAAGACCCCGTCCCGGTTATGGGACCAGTATGGAGTGTCTTCTCTATTGAAAAGACTAAGGGGAATGGCCTTGATGATTGCAGCTTCCTTAGGTCCAAAACACCTATCAATTTCATCCTCCTTCCAGCACATATGTTCATGATTTATTAAACTATAAACCCTTGCATTAGCTTGACCGTCTATTACAGGGGATAAAATAATACCTTGCCGAGACCCAGGTAACCAAGCATCACCGTAAATGCGAACTTTAGAACCATTCCCGATCCTCCACTTCAAACCTCTCCTAATGATATCTCTTCCCTTCAAAATGCTTCTCTAAGCAAAGGACCCTCTATTTTCCTTAGCATAAAAAATGGTCCCATGTAGGAAAAATTTTGTTTTGAAAAACTTGAAGAATAGAGAATCTTGGTTCTGTAATAAACGCCAAATTTGCTTGCCAAGCATTGCATCTTTAAACTTTTGTAATTCCCGAAAACCCATACCTCCAAGCGATTTAGGCCTACACATTTTACTCCATTTAACCCAATGAATATGCCTTCTAATGCCTCTTTGACCCCACCAAAACTTTCTGATCATTGCCTCGATCTCAGGGAAAGTGTAATAGGAAGCTTAAAAGAACTCATAGAATAAGTGGGAATGGCTTGCACTACCGCCTTCAAAAGAACTTCCCTCCCAACTTGGGATAGAATTTTTTCCTTCCACCCCTGAAGCTTCTTCCAAATCCGATCTATGATGAAAGCCAAGCTTGCTTTTTTGTTCCTTCCCACAAAAGATGGCAAGCCTAAATATTTTTCATACTGCTTTACTTCAGGAACACCGAGCAGGTCTATGATGGAATCATGAATCCCTCTATCCGTGTTTCTACTGAAGAAGAGAGTGGTTTTATCTCTATTCAACTTTTGTCCGGAAGCATCTTCATAAATAGAGAGAAGGTCTTGGATGTGCATACATTCCTGAATCGAAACTTTGCAGAAAAGCAAGCTATCATCTGCAAAAAAAATAAATGGGTTAATCGAGGTCCATTTCTGCAAATAGATATACCTCTAATCTCTCCAGAGGCAGCTGCCTTAGCTAGTAAGCCATGCAAACCCTCAGTACAAAGAAAGAAGAGATATAGAGATAAAGGATCCCCTTGTCTGAGTCCTCTGCTAGGGTGAATGGTGTGAGACAGCTCCCCATTAATCAAAATGGAATAAGTGACAGTAGTGATACATTCCATCATAAGATCAACCCATTTTCTGTGAAAAACCATTTTTTCCAATAAACCCTTCATAAAGGACCATTCAACTCGATCATAAGCCTTGCTCATGTCAAGTTTAAGAGCCATAAAACCTGTATTACCATTCTGATGATTTTTCATGTAATGTAAGGTTTCGAAAGCCATGAGTATATTGTGCATGAATTACTTTACAATATAGAAATATACATAACTTAATTTTTAGCTACAATAAATTTTTCCCCCCTAAACTAGAATCATTATTTATGTTCTTTAAAATGAGGGGTATAATAGTAATGTTATTATAAAATAATTTCATTCCATTCCATTCCTTCCAATATCACTTCCAAACAATGTTACTTACATTCCATTCAATTCTATTCATTTATTATAAAACATCCAAACAAGATTTTTTAATTCCATTCCGTTCATTTCCCTAATAAATTCATTCCATTCCATTCCATTCCTTTAATGACCAGTCCATTCCATTCCCTTATGAACTCCTAAACGGAGTGTAAGAGTCCTAAATATAAAAGATTTGGATTTATTTTTTCTATTTATCCTTTTGTGATTGTTTGAATTTATTAAAATTATTTTGTTGCTTATTTTGGAGGAGCTATGGGTCAACAACTCAATGAATGGCCAAATTTCATTTTTGATTTTGGGTTCTTTATATCAAAATGGGTAAATTACAAAGTTGGTCCCTATCTTTTGCACCATATCTTAATTTGGTCCCTAACCTTTCACTTGTGTCAATTTAGTCCTTAATATTTCTAGTGACGTGTTAATTTAGTCTTTGCTATTATTTGTTGAATAAAAAAAGCTGATATGTCAAATGGAATAAAAAAAAAAAAAATTTCATGCTATATCAATTACCCCACATCATTTTTTTTTTTTATTATAGAAAACCCACTTCAAATGTTCACACGTGAGATTTGTAATCTTGATTCTTGACTCACGTGAGAGTTGGGGGGGGGGGGGGGGGGGGGGGGGGAGGGAGAAGAGAGGGAGGTGAATCTAATGAGAGATTGGAAGGATTTAGAATTTTCCCTAAACTAATCTGTACATGTGAACATCTGAAATGGTTTTATTTTATTTTTTTTTGTTTTCAAAATAATCTGAGTGGATTTTTTAAGCCAGCAATATCAACTTCAACTTAAAAAATCCAAAGCCCAACACATAACACCCAGAAGCTAAAAATGATCAAAAGATTCAAAACCATGATCTTTCTCAACTTTTTGAAATGGATAAGATTAAGGTTGTAAATAAATGGGTTTGTTTGAAAGAAAGGAGAAAAAAAAAAAAAAAAAAGCTCAAAAGAGACAAAGACCGGAGAAAGAGATATTAAAGTGAGCGAGATTGTGGAAGATGGTGTTATATAAGAAGAGAGATAGACACAGAGAGAGAAAGCAAAACTAGGGGCCATTTGAAAGAGTTAAGTAAGTGCTTTTGGTGAGAAAGCGTTTTGGGAAAGTGAGAATGAGAGTAAAGGTGATGGAGGAGAGGAAGATGAACCTAATGAGAGATAGGAATTTAGGGATTTAGAAATTTCCCTAATCTGATCTCACGTGTGAACATTTGCAATAGAATTTTTTTTTAAAAAAAAATCTAATGTGGCAGTATAGTTGGCCATTGATGTGATATAAAAAATATTTTTTTATTATTCCATTTGACACATCAGCTTCTTCCATATAAGAGATAACAATAAGGACTAAATTGACACGACACTGAAAAGATTAGGGACCAAATTGAAACAATTGAAAGGTTAAGGACCAAATTGAGATATGATGTAAAGGATAGGGACTAACTTTGTAATTTACCCTATCAAAATTTTCTCATTGGGTTGAAAGTATGAAACTATTAAAGGTCTGAAGTTATTTTTTTCCAAAATTCTAGGGGGGCCAATAAGTATGTCACTCTTAAATTTTAAGATAATTTATGTGAGAGTTATATATGTATTTTTACTGGGTTATCCCCAAGTTTTGTCTTTACTTAAACATTGGGTGTAGGGGTATTTTTTTAACCACCAAGATGTTCACATTCCAAATAGGAGAAAACCCTCTAAATAGTAGTAGTATAGTTTATGGTTATTAGTGTCCCTATCTAGATCTTATGATATTAAAATACTAAGATCCTACATCCCTAAAATATTCTAGATCTCACTAGGATCTCTAATAAAGTGAAATTTGTGTGAGATTTCAATCCGGATCTTATAGAATTCCGATCCCATAGAGATACTAATGATCTTGTGCTATAAAGGAAAATTTAATTTTTTTGTGTGTGCTTATTTTGGGCCTCCAAATGGAGTTCAAAGACCCCAAACTAGTAAAAAAAAATATAATAAACAGATCATCCTAGTAGCCCTAACCCAAATTGATTAAAAAAAGAGTAAAAAAATAATAACCTAACACTCACGTCAGTCGCCAGTTGTCACTTTAACCTAATAAATAAAATCACAAAAGACAAAAAAAAAAAAAGAGAAGAGACTAGACTACTAGAGAGTGGAAGGCGAGTGTGAAAAGCTAAGAAATTTGAGGGTGATGCCACTGTGAGAGAGACCATTAACTACAAAGTTGATTTTTTAAAATAATTTAATTAAGCTAATAATGACTAGAATGATGTTTATAATGATCAACCGTACTTTGAGAAACACATCCAAGATGGCCAAACTTTTGGTCTTGATGATTGAGTGTCATTCTGGTGTTATTTGAAATATTTTTATTTGTGTGGGACAATAGGTATTGACAGTTTCTTAAATACGTTGGTTTCCAACTTTCCAAATTAAAAAAAATAAAAAATAAAAAACAAAAAAAACAAAAAGTTGGTTAAGTGAATTACGAATCCCTAATGGTCTTAGACATGAAACAAGGGGTATGAAAAAAAAAAAAAAAAAAAAAAATTTCAAACCTATTCACTCAAACACATAGTTATATAGTTAGAGCATTAGCATTGCAACCCCCTAAATAGCTATTTTTTACCATCAAACCAACAAAAACAAGCATTATCCCAATTGCTATTTCTAAAATTTTTTACAACTTAGTTACAATAAGATGGTACTTTTAGAAGATATTGTAGCAAGTTGTAAAATCATTTTTATTATATTTCATTACTTCTCCTCTCTCTCTCTCTCTCTCTTTCTCTTCCAAGTCTCTCTTTTCTCAGCTCCAACTCCATCCCTCTCTCTGTAATCTTGGCCTCTCTCTCCTCACTCTCTTTGTCTCGGTATCTCTCTCCTTCCTCTCTCTCGAATTAGCATGGAAACAATGGTCTATGGTGGAGGCATGGAGATCAACTTCTATGATGAAGGTGTGGACATCAAGGAACCATGGTGGAGCCGTGGTTGTGGCTGGGTAATTGTGATTTTGTTCTTGGATCACGGTGGTTGCTATGATAATGGATTTGCTAGGCTTTGTTCTTGGTTGGGTTAGTGCTAGTTGTAGCGGAAACAATGGGTTTTGGTGTGGTAGTTCGTGGTCAAGCCAAGGAGGTTGTGGGTTGTGGTCAAGGTGGCATTTGTGGTGGAAGTTGGGGGTTGTGGGTCATGGTTGTGGCTGGGCCATGGTTGTTTTGTTCTTGTCATGGTGGTTGTGTTTTGTTCTTAGGTCACAATGGTTGCCATGATGGTGGGTTTGCTGCTTTGTTCCTGGTTGGGTTGGTGGTGGTTAAAAAATGGGTTTTGGTGTGGTGGTGCCTCATATTGTTGGTGGTGGTGTGGTTGAGAGAGAGAGATAGAGACAGAGAGGCAGTGACAGAAATTAAAGAGAAGAGAGATAAATAGTTTTATATTATTTAATTGTATAATATATATTATTTTAAAGTGTTATATGTTAAAATAAAAGTTGAGATGTTGGATGTATTATAAAATGATATTGTATAATAGATAAAATAGATTTTTACATGGTAAAATAGAAACTATTATGCAATTCCGGATGCTAAAAGCATTCACATCAGCTCTTTTATAAATGTGTAAAATACACATTTTGACCACTTTTACACATTTTAAACCAAAAAACACTCCACATCAGTCCGTTTAAAAGTGTGTAAACTTTTGTAAAATTATAAACTAGCTACAATACTCGTGTAAATTTACAAGGGCACTGTAGCATGTGTATTTAGTTTTTTAATAGTTTTTTCTCTCTCCTCTCTACCTGACTCTCACCTCCCTCTCTCTCAGGCGCTGTACGCTCTCTCTTTCTCTCACAAAAAACCCACTCCATCCTTTCATCCTTAGTTCTCTCTCCCTCTCTCACATCTCTCTCTCTCGTTCAAAGCATGCCACCGGAGTTCACAGCATGGCAAGATCGGCGCGTGGCGTGGTCTCGATGGTGGCGGTGTGGGTTTGGGTTGATGATCGATGGTGGCGACGTGGGGAGGTCTCGATGGTGGTTTAATCTGAGTTTATGGTGTGGGTTGGTCTTGGTTTGTGTGGGTTTGCTTGGTCTGGGTTGATTTGGGTTGTGGGTTGATCTGGGTATGTGTGGAGGCGTGGAGGCATGGAGACAATGGCGTTTTGATCGACGTTGATTTTTCTTTATGTGGGTTGATCAGTGTTGGTTGATCTGATGTTGATTTTTCTTTGATTTTGGGTGGAGATCGGGTGGGTTTTGAAGGAGTTTTGATCGGCGTGTCTGGAGATCGGTTTCTGATTTAATGGCTTTTGGTTTCTGATGATGGTGGTGATGGTGGCTGGGTGGTGACGATGGTGGTGATGGTGGCTGTGGGTCTATGAGAGAGAGGGGCAGTGAGGGAGTGAATGATAAAAAATTATAAAATAATGAATATTTTATTGAATAAATGTGTAGAATAGATAAACTTATGTGGGTGTTTTGTAAAAATGGATGTGTAAAATAGAAAAAGTAGTTTTTTCGTGTAAAATAGACAGAAAATTTAAAAGAATTGATGTGAATGCTCTAATGCTCTTATAGACTTATAGTTTAATATATTTTACTTTATTAAATCCTAAAATTAAATAAAAAAAAATAATTATGCAACAACAGCAACAACAACAACAACAATAATAATAATATTGGGTCCATTTTTTATGAGTTGTGCTAAAAACACAACAAAATGTCATAATAGTTGAAATGTTAGCTCACTATAGGTCAAAATAAAATAAAAAGAAATAATAAAATATTATATTCAAACCCACCGCAACTAAAACTAAGACTGTTATGAAAGTATTGTACCTTTTTTTTTGGTCCTTAGAATTTCATTTGTTTTATTTATTTTTATGATTCAATAATAGGGTGAATGAAGATTTCAAACCTGATTCTACATAACTCATAATAATCATGACTAGTTTTGTGACCATGATTATATTTGGATGTTCCAATAATTATATCACACTTGGTAAGAGTTAAAATGTCATGATGCAAAGATTATTGTATTTATCTAAAAAAAAGTAAATGGTAAATATTTTCTTATTTTTTACACACTTTTTATAAATGTATCATACCTGTACTATGCATATACATATTTTTCACCGTTTTCATATTTTTATGCTGAATTTTTGAAGCATACTTTTTAAAAAGATGTCAAATAATATCCATCCTTATACTTACCATAATAAATACATACCTTATTTTACTAATTATGTTGTTTGGTTTGAGTTGTTTATGTGAGAAATTGTTATGCTTTGAGTTGTTTAAATTAGAATTTGGTATTTTGTGAGTGGTAACTTTTGAACTTTGAACTTTGTTTATATAATTGTAATTTGATACTTTTCCTTTTATTAGTAATTTACTAATTTGTGTAAAAAAATTACTTTTTTTTTTCAATGTTTCTTTAATACAGAGTACATATTATGAATTATAGTTATGAGTATTTTTTAGTATATTTTTTTAATTAAAAAGTAGAATCTTACGATACTTATGCTGATCCTTCTATCCGATGCCCAAACCCGATCTCAAATATTAAAAAATAATAATTTGTTTGTGCATAAAAACATCGGTACCACTAGCACTCTTGGGTCGTAGAATGGGGCCAATGGGCTTTGTTCCCTTTTTTCTTTTTTTTTCTTTTTTTTTTTTTTTTTTTTGCCACTATTAGCCTACACACAAACATTAAAACCCAAATAGCATTTTATGAAACATAATAATAAGTAAAAAGGGTTAGTGATTATCTTTTGGTGAAAGATAAAGTAAATCCAATATATGTATATATATGAGTATTCCTCTTAAATATTAAGAGTCACCCTAACTTTGGCAAACTTGAGAACAATAAAAGGATGTTCAAAGCTGTGAGGTTTGGGATCTGCCTAAAGTGAACATTCTTCGTCCATCCTTGTAATCAATGAAAATAGTATTTCAAGGGAGAAACTACGGGTAGGTGAGATTAGAGGGAGACAGGAACAACCACCTCTTCAGATTTCTCCTCCCCTTCTGAACAAATCGTACCTCTCTAGATTCAATGGTGATGGCTTAGGTTCCTTTTGCAAAATTTGGCTGCTAATTGGGCTTCCTAATGGGTATTGGTTCTGCGACATAACCTAAGCTAGCTTCCCCAAATTTTATTGGACCCATAGGTTCAGATTTTTAGGCTTGGGCCACTATGACATATGCCGAGAACATATCGTGGCAGATTTAGGGCTCTTGATTTATTCTGCGGAATTCGTTGTATTTTGCCTTTTGATAATGGGGACTTGTTAGCCAATGTTTTAGTTTGGGCGTTGTTAGTCTCAAAGGCCAACAAATTTGGGCTTCCATTGGGTTTAGGCTCGTTATGGCCTGTTTTGTGTAACTAATGCTATTCACTTAGGTTAAGGAGCAGAACTACTTTACACCCGTAACACCTTAACCAAAACTCAATAACATTTGTAGGCCAACAAAATAATAAAAAGAGCTCAACTGATAAAGTTTTTTATCGTTAAATAAGAGCTCTGGAATTCAGTTAATACTCTCTAAACAAAAAGTAATTAAGAAAAAGTCTCAATTTAGTGCATGAAAGGTGATTGATAATTTTGACTTGAAATTTTCGACTTGTGTTCAATTCATGCTTTACACCAATTTGGGCTAACAAATTACATAACCCCATTTCGAATAAGAAGAGAACATTACTGCTTAAGATTTCCGCAAATATTGCCGTAGTTAGGTGCCAAAAACTAAACATGTTCTTTAGTTTCATCATTATCGCGCTTGATGATATGCAGCATACCCCCAATAAAAAAAATTCTCAATATGAGATTTAAATTTTTAGTATTGAATTTTCTGTTTGAGCAAAACTGTGGATATATATTAGAAGTTAGAACCTAAAGAAAACTTATGGTTATGGCTCATGGGTTTGTTCTCTTTTCCTCGTGCTTTGACTCCAAATGAGACAACTCAATAAACTACAAGTGAATAATCTCTTGAATTTTCTATAATAGGTTAGAGTAATAACTTTTCCCAATTTCACTCCATTAAAAGTGAACTTATCCTCTCTTTTTTTTTTAAAAAAAATTTTCCCATTTTTTTTTACAAGATAGAAATTTTACTCTAACCAAATCTATATATATATATATATATGTGTGTGTGTGTGTGTGTGTGTGTGTGTGTGTGTGTGAAACTCCCTTCTAGAGATTTGAACTCCGACCCTTACCTTCTCACTCCACAAGAACTTTATACTTGTGGAGTGACCATTATGCAAATGGTGCACTGTGATAGTGAACTTATCCTTTTGAAGGCCCAAACCATGAAGTATTACGTAATTTATATATATATTATAAAAAAAAAACAATTGTGGAGGGGCCGTGTCCCCTTGATCTATTAATAGTCAAGGTTTTCAGAACCGGACTGGATCGAGAGGTTGAACTATGAAAACCGAGAACCGGGATGAAAAACGGTTTTTTAAACCTAAAGAACTGGATTTTTTGTTAATTCCGTGAACCCCTAAAACCGGGGTTGGATCACATGAACCAGTGAGAACCGTGCGGTCCAACCCCTTAGCAATTAAAAAAAAAAAAAAAAAAAAAAAGCTTAACACAATTTTATTCTACTTAATTAAATTATCCATTTCTTACAAGGAATAAAAAAAATTATAATTAAAATCCTTCAAAAATATTCAACTTCAAAAATTAATCATAAATTTTAATGTTTTCATGGTTATTATTTTATTTTATTAACTTTCTTATTTAATTATTAAATATATTCTTGAAAACCATTAAATTTCCTTCACATATATAGATATATTGTCAATTTTGCTAGTTTTATAAATTTAATATCTATATTTAGGCTTTAATTAATTATTAAATTAATTATGACATCAACACGGTTCGACCCCGATTCGACCTCAAAAATCTTAAACCTCTCCCTTTTACGGTTCAATGAACAGTTCGGGTCTAAAAACCTTGTTAATAGTTATGTCCCAGCCATTAAGAACTTGCAAATGTAGGCAACATGACCCCCTACCAAAATCAATAGTAAGATCATGATGTCTTCTAAAGCACAAATAGTGATTTCTTTCTTCTTAACTTGTTGGTCTGTTTTGTGTTCTTTGGTACTTCCAGGCGAATTTCATTGTAAAAAAATTGGAAATTAAAATACCATTTCAGTTTGCACCAGAAAGGGAGATAATACATATGTGAATTCAGCTTGTCCCCCATTTCAATTTTCCCATGTGAAGTAGCACTAGTGATTTAGATCTCGATCTAACCTCTTATAATAATTCATCCAAAAAATATATATACCTAAAATTTAAGAATTGAACTCTTTTCAAGCTTGAGAGCAATGACATGATAGAAGAAAGTAATTACTTAAAACTACGTATTTTATTTAATAGATCTATAGTTGGGAAAGGGGGATATTTGAACCCGATTATCAATATTAAAGAGACTAGGATAGAAAGTGCCATTTTAATTGCCAAACAGTTGAGTTTGAGCTGCAAAGTTCTTGACAAGCTTGATATTAGATGACAAGATACAAAAGCTTTCCGGAAATGCTAAGCGACATCTCCACATTTATTGCTAATATATTATTATATTTAACCAACTATCACAAAAATTTAAAGTCTTGTCTTGCAAACGTTGCCACCCATTCTGGAACGAAGAGGATTGTAGCCCTCCTATTCATTACCTGTAAAATGACACAAATTTTTGGGGTTAACGAAGAATTGGACCAAAAATGATAAAAGAAAAGACACTATAAAGTTTTTCATGTTCATGGCGCCATAAAGTTACCCATAATTTTGTAACTTATTCTTTGTTTATGTCATTGAAATTAAAATAAAATCTTATTATTTATAACTTTTGACAATTCAAACTTTGCCTAGACCAAAAATAATTGGTGCTCTAGCTTGATAATAAGAACAATCATTATGATGGGATTATTATAGATTTAAATTTTATTGTATTTATAAAAAATAAAAAATAAAACAATTTGGTGAAGATCTAACTTATCTAATTTGAGTTAATCTATAATGACTATACATACATAGTGAATAAGACAACACGTATATATATATATAAGGATTAACAGGTACGTAAACATTTTAGACTACTTACACAATTTTAATTTTCTCAAAAAAAAAAAAAACTTACACAATTTAAATTTATTCTAAAGAAAAATAACATTTTATAATTCTCATAACATCTTTTTAATCTCTATAAATTAACTTCAAATATCAAGGATTCAATTATTTTTTAATTAATAAAAATTAATTTTTATCACAATAACGGTACAATACATCCTTAATGTGTTATTTTTTCACCATAATTTTCAGGTGTCAAATAAGAAAAAATCCTATAAAATGTTTCACGTAGAGTGGATAGGGGCAACAAAGTCTTCATAGTATTTGTAAATAATTTGATATAACTTGAGAATTTTCATTTGCAAATTATTAACTAAATTAAAAATTAATTTCAATTAAGCTATTCACAAGAATTTATGTAAAAAACAAATATTGTATAGAAAAATTGTGAAACATAAACATACTTGAATGTGAAGTAGTGGACACGTCCAATGGTGGAGGAGGCTGATTATGGTTATGTGGAGGGTCATAGTCAGGGAGTAAAGTTTTCTCATTATCTGTAAATAATATGAAACGTCGTGAGAAATTTCATTTGCCAATTTATTAACAAAATTAAAATTAATTTTCAATTTATCTATTTACAAAATTTTATGTAGAAAATGTATATTATATAGGAAAACAAATAGATATACTCGAAAGTGAAGTGGTCACATCCAACAGAGGAGGAGGGGGCTGACGAAAGGTATGTGGTGGATCGTAGTCAGGGAACAAAGTCTTCTCATTCTCTACAAATAAATTGAAATGTCATAAGAAATTCTCTTTGCCAAATTGACAACTAAATTACAAATTTATTTCTATTCAACCATTTAGAACAATTTATGTAAAAAATAACTATTATATAAAAAAATTATCAAACATACTTAAAAGTGAAGTGGACACATCCAATGGTGGAAGAGGGGGCCAGTGAAAGGTATGTGGAGGGTCATAATCGGGGAACAAAGTATTCTCATTATCTCTAAATAACATGAATTGTCTTGAGAGAATGTTTTTGCCAAATCATTAACTAAATTAAAATGCATTCCAACTTGACTACCCACAACAATTTATGTAGAAAAAAGATAATATATAGAAAAATCATCAAATGTACTTGAAAGTGAAGTGGACATGTCCAATGTAGGAGGAGGAGGTTGATTATGGTCATGTGGAGGGTCATAGTCAGGGAACAAAGTCTTCTCATTATTTGTAAGTAACATGAAACGCCGTGAGAATTTTCCTTAGCCAGTTTATTAACTAAATTAAAATTAATTTTCAATTTATCTTTTTACAAAAGTTTGTGTAGAAAATGTATATTAAAGGAAAACTAACAAACATACTCGAATGTGAATTGGACACATCCAACGGAGGAGGGGGATGACGAAAGGTATGTGGTGGATCGTAGTCAGGGAACAAAGTCTTCTCATTCTCTGCAAATAAATTGAAATGTCAATAGAAATTCTCTTTGCCAAACTGTCAACTAAATTACAAATTAATTTCTATTCAACTATTCATAACGATTTATGTCGAAAATGGCTACTGTATAGAAAAATTAGCAAACATACTTAAAAGTGAAGTAGACTCATCCAATGGTGGAGGGGGCCAGCGAAAGGTATGTGGAGGGTCATAGTCGGGGAACAAAGTATTCTCAGTATCTGTAAGAAACATGAATTGTCTTGAGAGAATGCCTTTGTTGAATCATTAACTAAATCAAAATGCACTCCAACTTTTCTACCCGCAACAATTTATGTAGAAAAGAGATAATATATAGAAAAAATCATCAAATGTACTTGAAAGTGAAGTGGACACATCCAATGAAAGAGGAGGAGGCTGATTATGATCATGTGGAGGGTCACAGTTAGGGAATAAAGTCTTCTCATTATTTGTAACTAACATGAAACGTAGTGAGAAATTTGCTTTTCTAATTTATTAACTAAATTAATTAATTTTCAATTCATCTATTTAGAAATTAAATTTATGTAGAAAATGTATATTATATAGAAAAATTAACAAACATACTCGAAAGTGAAGTAGACACATCCAATGGAGGAGGGGGTCGATTATGATTATGTGGTGGATCATAGTCAGGGAACAAAGTTTTCTCACTCTCTGCAAATAAAATGAAATATCGTGAGAAATTCTCTTTGCCAAATTGTCAAATAAGTTAAAAATTAAAAAAAAAAAAAAAAAAAAAATCTCATGATTCTTTTCTATATTATGGAGAAACGAAAGTATGTTCAACATTGTTATGACTGTAGAATACATACCCAATGGGAATTGGCGAGCGAAGCACACTGTGGTAAAGCTAAGCAAGAGGAAGAAACACAATCGCTCTTGAAAATCCATCCCTCTCTTTCACTGTCTCACTTTCTTACAAAAAGCCTGAAGCTAGTACGTGAAAACCTTGTAATGACAACCCGTATTTATATAGGAAAAATGATGTCTATTGACTATTGTCTTGACAACTGGTCTACCATGATTACCGGCTGAATAGTTTCTATCCTAAAACCTACTACACATGATAAGCATTTAGCAAATTGGCAAAAATGCTTGACACCTGGAACATTTATGTCAAGAAAATAATTGCTTGAAATTATCTCATTAAATGTTAAGATGCTTATAAATTGATATATGTAATAAATAAGAAAGAGACAAAAATTCTAGTATTAATTAGATGAGATAGTTGGAAAGCAATAAATACTACCATTTTTTCCCCTTACCGCTAGATATGTGAGAAATCAATGGATTAAAATAGGTATAACTCTTTTAAAGTTATACCATGTATAATTTGAACTCATCTTATATATATATAAGATTGGGTTCAAGTTACACCAGGTGTAACTCTAAATAATGTTACATCATTAAATATTTTTTAAGTGAATGCGAATTTTAACAAATCAACCATTGGATTACGTTGTCTTTGTATATTCTCCATATTTGCAAAATTTCAAGGTGGTCAAAGATCAATAACTATGTTATCAATCAATTGTTTAAATTTAAGCTTTTGTAGTTTAAAATATTACATAAAATATGAGTTTATGGATCAAATAGTAAATAAGTTACACCTTTTTAGATTGTAGATTTCTAAGAAATTTAATAGTTAGAAAATCACTATAATCAATGTCATCTTTAAAATTAATTGCTAATTAATTTGAGAGAATATATATTATATTATTTTCTACTTTCTTTCTCTCCCCTAATTAATTCATACCTAACCTTGCATAAATGCCTATTCTCAATGTTCTTGAGTTGCAGATTTTCTTTCTTATGAACTTTTACATTCTTATCTGGTCTTACTTGAAGTTTAGATAATCCTACCTAAGAATATCCATGTATTGGCTCCTTAAATATTTATTTATTTATGGGAAATGTTAACGAGTGCCCTTAGGACACTGATTAATAATTATTTAAAGAAAGTTTTTATTTATTTATTTTTTATATTTTTATGGTTGGTGGCTCCTTAAACGTTGAGAGATAGAGAGAGATTTAATATGGTAAGAACTCCTACTCTCCTGGCATTATTGTTGTCTTGTCATAGAGTCGGGATTAGAATTTGAAATACAAAGAATTTTTTTTGAGAAAGAAATACAAACAAATTCTATTCACTACAGATCAAATTTTGATTGTTCAATCTTATTATAATCTTTACAATTTGATAATTTTATTTTATCTCTAAGGATCATATTTGGTTTCATTTGTTTTTCTCTTTATAAAAACAATATCTAAGAGGCTAAGATCATCTAACAGTAACTCTTCCTCACTAAGATAAATATCTCCCTTATTAAGAGCATCCACCTGCGGTTGATTTTCACATTCCACCACAAGATTTGTGAATCCAAAATAAAGAAATCTAATTTAGATCCAAATAATCATTTGCTAAATGGCCTCACATATCAATATGTAAATACCAAATAAGAATAAGTCCATAAGAAATAAAATCTGCAACTCAAGAACGTTGAGAATAGGCTTTTGTGCAAGGTTAAGGCTGAATTAATTAGGAGAGAGAAAGAAAGTAAAAAAGAAAATAATATAATTTTTTTTTAGTAAATAGTAATACTTATTAGAACATACACGAAAATAACAATACTAGTATTTTAAATTGGGTTTATAATACTAGTGTTTTAATTAGGTTAGCTAATATGAACAACAATTAATTTCAAAGATAACATTGATTATAGATATTTTCTAACCATTAGATTTCTTAGAAATCTACGGTCTAAAAAATGTGTAATTTTTGTAGAGTTATATACATATATAAAAATATATATATATATATATATTTATATATATTTATACTATGTCTAAAATCTATAATTTGAATTCTTTTCACATTTGAGAGCAATGATCTGATGGAAGAAAATAATTGCTTGAAATTATATATTTTATTTAATTAATAGATCGATAGTTGGGGAAGGGGGATATTTGAACCCTGATTACCAACCTCAAAGACGTCAAGATAGGAAATGCTATTTTAAATTTTTAATTGCCAATCAGTTGAGTTTGAGCTACAAAGTTCTTATGCTTGACATTAGATGACAAGATACTATACAAAAGTTTTCTGAAAATGCTAAACGACATTTCCTCATTTATAGTTAATACATTATATTTAATCAACGATTGCAAAAATTTAGTGTCTGCCTTTGCAACGTTGCCACCCTTTCTGGAATGGAAAGGGTTGTAGCCCTCCTATTCATTCGCTGCAAAATGACACAAATTTTTGTGGTTAATGAAGATGTCTTATTATTAGTACACTACGTGATAGACAAATAGGTAAATAATTCATGAAAATTTTTCCAATAAGATTTTTTTTTTTTTTTTGAGAATTTTTCCAATAAGAAGCTATTATTACTTATTAGAGGTTATTTTATTCCATGTCATTCGACCAAAAAGATAAAATAAAAAGACATCATAAAGTTTTCATGTTCATGGCGAATTACCCATAATTTTATAACTTATACTTTGTTATGTCATTGAAATTCAAATAAAATCTAATTATTTATAAAATTTGACAATTCAAACTTTGTCTACACTAAAAATAGTTGGTGTCATAGCTTGATAATAAGAAAAATTATTGTAAGGACACTATTTTGTGACGAACCTAAACAGTATTGGGTTCGCACGTAAAAGGCTCAGACAATATGATTTGTAGAGCGTGGGTGTAAAGAACTAGGTTAACTGTGGTATCTTCTCCAAAGATTTACTCTCAAACCCGTTCAAGGTTTGAAGTTGGTATAATGAATGTTTTTCTTTAGTGACTAGTGTAACTCTCTCTCTTTCTTCTCTTACTTTCTTCTTTTTTTTGTTTCCGTCTGTTCTTCTCTTTTTTTCTTTTTTTTTGTCCCTCCCTTTTTCTTCATGTTCTTCTTTTAGTTTATATACTCCCCTTTACGCTCCATCATCACCGTACACGTGTAGGTTGTGTCCGGAAGATTTCTTTCTGTCCCATCTGGCACCTCCTGGAACTTCCTATGGGCAGCTGTAAGGCTGCTTCCCTACTGTTCAGGTATCACCTCCATATTAATGCGGCCAGAGAGTTGGTTGAGAGGTCATTAATGCGGAGGCAGCTGTAGTTTCAGATATTTGTTTGCCTTATCTCTTTCATCTTTAGTCGGCTACTCTATCCTTTACGATGACCTAATTCTGAGATCTGATCGCAGTGAGACCACGTCCTGATCGTCCTCGGACGCGTACTGCCGAGGAGTATGGTGTCCTCGGACGGGTATACGGCCTCGGATGGGCCACTGGCCCAACAATTCTGAACCAATTCTGAACCCTATGGGCCCATTAATCGAACGATCCCCACAATAGCCCCTCAAAATCCTACTTTTCGACTCATCGGGAGAAAATGTGGATTTTGACGTCATAAGCCTGCACCTGTGCGCATTTTGGGGCATGCCCCTGACGCTTCAGCACCCCGCTTTTGGCAGCATTAAATTCTGACAACTCCCTTGTCTCCCACGTTCGACGGTGAGATCCAAATCAAATGGTAGGGGACTTCTCTTGTTTTGTGAGCGGGAACTTCACCGCTCACAATCTTTGCATGACTATAAAGGCGCTCCCCAATTGAACCTGCACCTTACCCTTAATGGTTACGTGGTTCCAGAGCTTATACATTAAATCTGCCTTCTTCCAGTCTTCGCTGTTCTCCTGGCGACTACAAATAATCGTGCGTTGTCCGAGGTCCCTCCTTTGAACCTATAAGTCCTCTTGAAGCTTTTACCATTTTTGTTCAAAGTCAAAAAGTCTTTTCTACTAAGTCTCTTTAGAAAAATGGGGAAACAGAGGAATCCCTTTCGGTGTCTCGTTGACTCCGAGGAGGGTATTAGAAACTTCCGCTCTAAGTACAATATCCCACCAACGGTAGGGATGAGGTACGCAGCCCAAGGGGAATGGGTTGATGCCAGGCAAACTGGGGAAGTGGTTATCCCTATGATCGCCTTTATTGAAGGCGGGATGACCATTCCCATGGGTAGTATCACTAGTGGTTACCTCAATTTCTTTAGGCTATCCCCCACCTAATGTGCTCCCAATATGTTTAGGGTCCTGGGGAGTGTAGACGCTCTGAATCAGAGAATGGATCTAAATCTATCCCATCACGACGTGAATTAGGTGTACAGCCTTCACCGCCTAGCTGACCAGGACTATTATCTCAAGTCGAGATATCCTAAAGTAAGGCTAATTCAGTGCCTCCCTACTTCAAATAAGTACCTAAAAGAGGATTTCCTTATTTTTTCTGGGGAATGGCATGATGATCTACCTTGCCCGACAGTAGAGGGAACACCAGGTGGGTGCGAAGTTATAGACCTATGCTACTTAGCTCGTGAACACATTTTACTTATCTTTATTATTTTCGTGTCTTACAACTTTAACTTTAAAATTAACGGTTTTGCAGATAGACGCTACACGAAGCCCAATCTCAGATTAGTCAATAAAGCGAGCCTAGACAGGTTATTGAAAGCTGAAATATACGTGAACGAGGCTGATGGTCAGCTACGGGCAGCACATTTAATTCTTGGCTATACCCCTATTTCTTTTGGCTTTCAGGCGCCGAAGTGCGTGATTAGGGCACGCGATCCTCGGCTTCACCGTATCAGTGTTGCCTACGAAGGGTTCATTGTTCCAGAGGGTATTCCACTTCCCAAACACATACCTCTCACAGAGCCTCTTTTCGTGGCCAGCGTCTCGGCGGGGCCTTCTTCACCCTCACCTTCCCTCAAGAAAAAGGGAACCAATAGGAGAAGGAAAAGGGGAAAAAATAAGGAAACCGTTGTAACAGTATCTGAATCCACGGGCGATTTCGAGATTTTCAATCAGCCCACAAGCCCCGAGGAAAGTTCTGACGAGATGGGGGTACAAAGGAAACCCCGGAAAAGCTTGATGGAGCTGATGGAAGGTCAACAGGGAAAGTCTGCACCTGCCCAAACAATACCATCCCAGGTTTCATCTCTTCCAGCCAGGTCTCCCCCTCCAGTTCCTCGCCACCCTCCTCGATCATCTCCGCAACCAACGCCGCCCAACGCTGCCGAGCAAGAAAAGCGCAGAGAACAGAAGGGTAAGGGGGTGGCAGATGCGAGCAAATCTCGTCCCACTCGAAAGGAGGATGTCCAACGAGCTACAAAGCAGCAGAAAACTAGGCAGCCCGCTACGCGGGGCCAAGAGAAATCCGATTCCCCACATCCCAATTCATAAGCGTGGCTGCCAGTTCCTATGCTCGGTGGGGAGCCCCTGTGAGACGATGCCTCTATAAGGGACTTTAACGGTGGCATTGGGTGTCATGTAGTCTCGGCCATAGAGGAGGCCTTATTGCTCCCAAAGGATATGGCTGAGATAAAGAATGTGGTAAGAATCAACTCATCCTTGACAATAAACGATACTTGGGCATGGTGAGAAGCTGTCTTTTACACTGTTTCATTCTGTGACTGTTACTTACTAATGCGCACTTTTCATTAATTATAACGCTAACTCACCCCCCCCATTTTTTACAGATCATCCAAAATACTTTCAAGCTAGATGAGATGCTCAATGCTTGCTCCAACCAGCTAGATGGTGAAAGGAAAAGAAGGGTAATGGCTGTACAAACCTTGTCCAAATCTGAACAGGATTTAATCGACGCAAGGAAAAAACTACAGGTCGAAGAAGAAGCTCGCAAGAGTGCTGAATCGACATCAGAAGGATACCAGAAGCAGGCCGAGGAACAAGCCAAGCTTCTGCGCGAGGCGAATGCCGAGCTGAAGAAGACTCAGGAGCAAGTTCTTGTTCTTGTTCTTAAGAAGCATCTAGAAGAAACTCAGAGGCTAAGGGAGAAAGCTGAAAAGCTCAAAGAACAAGCCGAGAAAGCGAAAATCAAGTCCGAACAGGCAATGAATGAAGCCGAGCAGAGGGGCTACGAAATTGGGATAGCTGAAACTGAGAAAGCTTTAAGAGCCGAAGTTCCGGAGGTGTGCCGCATCTTCTGCGCGAGAACCTGGAGCGAGGCTCTTAACCGTGCTGGGGTTAAAGCCTCATCTGAACTACGTAAGCCAGAGAACGTATATTACCCCGAAGCGATACGCTCCTCAGCTCCTCAACCATACCAAGCTGATACTCCTTCCCCAGCTATTAACCCTAACGAGGAGGTTTTGCCTCGTAATTCCCCTCCAGGAGCTTCCCCAAACAAATCCACCACTGCTTCGAAGGCAGAGACGATCTCACAAGGTTTTCAACAAGAATTGGACTCCACAGTTCAATCAACTGGGGGCATTACCAATTAAAAGTAAAAAAGCAGAATCTGTTTTGTAATTTTAAATAGACACTTAATAGAGGACTTTCTCGCTTACTTTCTTATCATTCTGATGGCTCCAAGTTACCTTCACACTTACTTACTTTGTCGTCGTAATTTTGTATGGGTTCATTTCAACCACCTTTTTTATTGTACGCCAATCTTGCATTCGAAGCTCTCTCTTTCTGACTCCTTAATGAATGTTCATAGGGCATTACTTTTACCAAGTTTATGATTTAGAAAACTCATCACCACTCTATTTACCATTTAATAATTCAATACACAACTTAGCAGGTCAATTTCTACCGAGTTTGTGGTATGAGGATTTAGCATAACATAGTTTCTGTTTAACAATACAACATGAATGATAGGATGTTAATTTCCACTAAGTTTGCGATCCGAGGACCTGGCATAACTCAGTTTCTGTTTAACAATTCAGTATGATAGGATGTTAATTTCCACTAGGTTTGCGATCCGAGGACCTGGCATAACTTAGTTTCTATTTAACAATTCAGTATGATAGGATGTTAATTTCCACTAAGTTTGCGATCCGAGGACCTGGCATAACTCAGTTTCTATTTAACAATTCAGTATGAATGATAGGATGTTAATTTTCACTAAGTTTGCGATCTGAGGACCTGACATAACTCAGTTTCTGTTTAACAATTCAGTATGATAGGATGTTAATTTCCACTAGGTTTGCGATCCGAGGACCTGGCATAACTGAGTTTCTGTTTAACAATTCAGTATGATAGGATGTTAATTTCCACTAAGTTTGCGATCCGAGGACCTGGCATAACTCAGTTTCTATTTAACAATTCAGTATGATAGGATGTTAATTTCCACTAAGTTTGCGATCCGAGGACCTGGCATAACTCAGTTTCTGTTTAACAATTCAGCATGATAGGATGTTAATTTCCACTAGGTTTGCGATCCGAGGACCTGGCATAACTTAGTTTTTGTTTAACAATTCAGTATGATATGACAAGATGCAAGATTTTACAGGATATATATTTGACGTAAGTTAAAAGAGAATATTTGAATTAAAACTTCTTTACTAATAATAATACCTTCTGAGATTATTTACATTCCAAGGATGGAGTACAGGTTTTTCATCTAGGTCCTCTAGATAGTAAGCCCTTATTCCTGCTACAGAAGTAATCCGATATGGTCCCTCCCAATTGGGTCCCAGTTTTCCCCAATTCGGATTCTTAGTGGGCCCCAGGACTTTTCTTAGCACCAGATCTCCTATGGCTAACGGCCTCATCCTCACATTGCTATCGTAGCCCTGCTTGAGTTTGTGCTGGTAGTAAGCTAGCCGAACCATCGCGCTCTCCCTTCGTTCTTCAATCAGGTTTAAACCTTTTTCCAACATCGCATCATTATTACTTGAAGAGAACGCACTGGTCTTCAACGTTGGGAATCCAGTTTCCAGGGGAATAATGGCCTCAGCCCCTTAGGTCATGGAGAAGGGAGTTTCTCTCGTCGAACGTCGGGGTGTGGTCCGATACGTCCAAAGCACATGTGGTAGTTCTTCCACCCATTTTCCTTTCGCGTCGTCTAGTTTCTTCTTAAGCCCATTGACAATGACTTTGTTAACAGTTTCAGCCTGCCCATTGCCTTGCGGATAAGCTGGAGTGGAATATCTGTTTCTTATTCCCAGTTCTGAACAGTATTTCCTAAAGGCATTGCTATCGAACTGGAGCCCGTTGTCTGAAACAAGAGCTCGTGGGATTCCAAATCGCGTAACAATGTTCTTCCAGACAAACTTCTTCACATCTACGTCCCTGATGTTCGCCAAGGGTTCAGTTTCAACCCATTTAGTAAAGTAGTCTGTGCCGACCAGCAGGTACTTCTTGTTTCCTATAACTTTAGGAAAAGGGCCGACAATGTCCAACCCCCATTGTGCAAAGGGCCAAGGGCTTGAGAGAGGGTTAAGAACTCCTCCTGGTTGGTGGATATTCAGAGCATATCTTTGACTCTGATTGCATTTCTTAACGTACTCCTGCGCTTCTTTCTGCATATTCGGCCACCAATAACCTTGCGTTAGTGCTCGGCATGACAGGGACCTTCCTCCTGTATGGCTTCCACAAATGCCCTCATGCAACTCTTCCAGGATTGATTCTGTTGTCTCAGGAGGCACGCAGAGCAAGTATAGCCCAGAGAAGGACCGTCTATATAGCTTTTTATGCTCGGATAACCAGTACCGAGGTGCTCTCCTTCATATTTTCTCAGCTTCCACCTTATCTTCAGGCAACACTTCACCGTTGAGAAATTTTAATATAGGGTCAATCCAACATGACGTCAAACTAGCTTGAAGAATTTGGCAAACCTCCTTTTCTGGTGAAGTGGGAGTACGCAAGTCTTCGACGATAATCACCCGAGGGAAATTTCGTACTGAGAAGGTGGCAAGGGTTGCCAAGGAGTCAACGTGGGTATTTTCACCTCGTGGAATATGTAATACGTCGAAAAATTCGAACTCTGTTCGCATATGCCTAACCCGGTTCAGATACCCTTGCATCCTTGGGTCTCTGGCCTCCAACTCTCCAGTCACCTGGCCAACGACCAGCCTCGATTCCGAGAACAGTTTCACCGTCTTTCCACCCATTTTATGGACCATGCTTATTCCCATTATCAGAGCTTCGTACTCTGATTCATTGTTAGTAGCCGAGGACCCTAGTCTTAGCGACTTCTCGATGATGACCTCTTCGGGAGATATCAGAACCAATCCCAATCCAGCTCCCCGTTGGTTTGCGGCCCCATCCACGTATACCTTCCATACCGGCCCTCCTGGCGCGGATATCACGCCAACCGATTTTTCATCCATGTGATCTTGATTCCTACTAACTTCCTCAGGGCACTCAGCGAATTCAGCTACCAGATCGGCGAGAACTTGACCCTTTATAGAGGTGCGGGGCATGTATTTGATGTCAAAAGCACCCAGAATCGTTCCCCACTTGGCAATTCTGTCGGTATAGTCAGAACTTCTAAGTATGGATTTGAGAGGCAGTTGGGTCAAAACAACTACAGTGTGAGCTTGAAAATAGTGCGGAAGTTTACGTGTTGCATGGATGACCGCCAGTATGGCCTTCTCTAACGACAGATATCTCACCTCGGCTTCATGGAGGGATTTACTTACATAATAAACTGGCCTCTGGACGCCATTGTCTTTTCGCATCAAGACGAAACTGACTGCGTGAGGAGCTACCGTCAGATAGGCATACAACACCTCATCCACTTCAGGGCTAGACATGATCGGCGATTTGGATAAATAGCCTTTCAACTGCTGGAACGCCTCAGCGCACTCCTCGGTCCATTCGAATCCCTGCCACTTATGTAAAAGACGGAAAAAAGGACGACACCTTTCAGCCGACCTGGAGATGAACCGGTTCAACGCAGCAGTCATCCCCGTCAACCTCTGCACTTCCTTTGGATTTCGAGGCGCTTGCAAATCGTTAATGGCCCTAATCTGATCTGGATTCACCTCAATTCCCCTATGGGTCACCATGTACCCCAAGAATTTCCCGGAACCTACACCAAAGGAGCACTTCGAAGCATTCAGGCGCAACTTATGTTCTCTCAGTATCCCGAAGATGCTAGTGAGGTCCTCCACATGTTCAGTCACTACCTTGCTTTTCACCACCATGTCATCAATATAAACTTCAATACTTCTGCCCAGCTGTGGCTCAAACATTTTCGTCATCATGCGTTGGTAGGTAGATCCAGCATTTTTCAGACCGAAAAGCATCACCTTGTAATGGTAGTTCCCAACCGGGGTCACGAAAGCGGTCTTTTCTTGATCATCGGCGGCCAGCGGTATTTGGTGATACCCTTGAAAGGCATCCAAGAAACTCATCCTAGGGTGGCCCACGGTTGCATCCACCAACTGGTCAATCTTCGGCATAGGAAATGGGTCCTTGGGGCATGCCTTATTAAGATCCGTGAAATCCACATACACTCGTCATTTCCCCGATTTCTTCTTCACTACCACCGTATTGGCCAGCCATTGGGGGTAAAAGACTTCTTTGATAGCCCCAGCCTGTTTTAACTTGGCAACATCACTTCTGACTACCTCGGCATGCTCTTTTGATGGTCGCCGAGGAATTTGCCTCCTGGGGGGAACGGAAGGGTTTACGTTGAGTCGGTGACAAATGAAACTTGGGTCTACTCCTGGGGCTTCATACGGGTCCCATGCAAAGATGTCCACATTGGCTCGGAGGAACTCCAGCAAACTCGCTTTTTCTTGCAGAGACAACTTGGCCCCGACCCGGAAGAATTTCTCTGGATCATCAGTAACAATCACCTTCTCCAGATCTTCACACTCTACCCCATTGGTTGGTACATCTAAACCTGATGCTGGGGACTTTAATTGCTATGACTCATTATCGGCTGTAGCCGAGGTTTCTACCTCTGGCCGATGCTGAATAACCGCTACTTGGCATTGCCGAGCAGCCGCTTGGTTCCCTACTATCTCCAGCACTTGGTCTCCGGATGGGTACTTCACCTTCTGATGTAGGGTGGATGAAACCGCTTTAAGTGTGTGAAGCCAAGGTCTGCCCAAGATGGCCGTATACGGAGAATAAACATCTACGACAATAAAATCCACCTCCACCACCTCCGTACCTGACTGCATGGGCAGCCTGATTAACCCCATAGGAATGACCAACCTTCCCTCAAAACTGATTAGAGGGGAATTATAGGTTGTCAAGTCTTGCTGTTTCAAACCAAGCCCCTTGTACAAATCCGGATACATCACATCCGCTGCACTTCCCTGATCAACCATCACTCTTCGAACATCGTACCCACTAATCCTCAGTGTTACCACCAAGGCATTCCCATGGGGTTGTATAGTTCCAACCAAATCTTCGTCTGAAAAAACCCAAAATCAAGGGGACACGCCTCTTGGTTCTCTTCAATGCTTGAGAACGATCTTCGGCCTGGGATCGGGACACCGACAACAATCTGGTGGGGCAAGATCCAGTCCTTCCCGGGGCCGCAAAGATGACGTTGATCACACCCCGGGGGAGCCTTGAGGAAGCATCCCCACGCACCTCGGAACCTGCTTGGCTCGCCCTTCCGCTGGAATGATGCAAGAGTTGCTTTAACTTCCCTTCCCGGACCAACTGCTCCAAATGGTCCCATAAATTCCTGCAGTTGTCTGTCGTGTGCCCATGGTCCTGATGGTAATGGCAATACAAACTCGGGTTGCATTTTGTAGGCTCTCCTGCTATCCTGTTTGGCCATTTGAAAAATGGCTCGTCCTTTATCTTCTCCAAAACCTGCTGAACAGGCTCCCGAAATACTGCATTAATAACCTGGGCGTTCGCCGAGGCTGACTGCCCAACAAAGTCCCTCCTCGGTCGGCTATTATTATAACGATCCGACCTGAAATCCCTCCTCTCCTGAGGGATCATCTTGGCCTTTCCTTTCCCCTGTAGTTGATCTTCCTCTATCCTTTTGTATTTCTCTATTCTGTCCATCAGCTGGCGCACACTGGTAACAGGCTTACCCGTCAAGGATTTCCTCAAGTCGTGATCAGCTGGGAGACCGGCTTTGAAAGTGGTTATAGCCACAGCATCATTCTTCCCCCCTATTTCGTTAAAAATTTCCCAGTACCTATCCGAATAGCTCTTGAGAGTCTCACCCTCTATCATAGACAAAGTCAACAAGGATCCCAGAGGCAAAGGAGTTCGGCTGCATGTAATGAAGCGAGCACCAAAAGCCTGGGTCAGTGCTTTGAAAGATCCAACAGAATTGGCCCTTAAGCCATTGAACCACCTCATCGCCGTTGGACCCAAACTCGATGGAAAAATCTTGCACATTAGAGCATCATCCCTGGAATGAATAGCCATTTTCTGGCTGTAATAGCTTACGTGTTCCACCGGATCCGAATGGCCATCATACAAAGAGAACGTAGGTTGATTAAACCGCCGAGGATGGGTAGCATCATCTATGCTTCTTGTAAAGGGTGACCTGGAAATTTGACTCAAGGCTTTGTTCACGGCATCGTTTCCCAGGCCCTTGCTAGTTGGACTTTTACGCCTACGCCTATGGCGACGCTCCTTTCGTAGGAGAAAGTCTCGCTCTACGGAGTCCTCGACCTCCGCCTGTAGCTAGTTCCATCAGACTCCTCGGATGATGGTTCAGAGCGAGGTGGGGAACGTTCCCGTCGTGCATGGCGCAACTCTCTCTTCAAGTTCGCAATCTCACGTTGCAGATCCCCACCATGCTTCGCGTGGGAAACGTGACTCTTCCCGCGTGTATGGCTCCTCGTGGTATGAGTGGTATGTATGTTTCCCTCCCGGACTTCCCTCCGTTCGGGACTCCTTCGAGGACCACCATGCTGAGAGCCCCTTGATTCCGCCTGATGCAGGTTGACATCATCCTGATGCAATCCCGCTGCGGGATGAGGTAGTTCCACTCCTTCCATCGGAAACGTTGTATCAGAGGTTGTACAAGCTAACACAAGCTCTTCCCACAGACGGCGCCAATTGTAAGGACACTATTTTGTGACGAACCTAAACAGTATTGGGTTCGCACGTAAAAGGCTCAGACAATATGATTTGTAGAGCGTGGGTGTAAAGAACTAGGTTAACTGTGGTATCTCCTCCAAAGATTTACTCTCAAACCCGTTCAAGGTTTGAAGTTAGTATAATGAATGTTTTTCTTTAGTGACTAGTGTAACTCTCTCTCTTTCTTCTCTTACTTTCTTCTTTTTTTTGTTTCCGCCTGTTCTTCTCTTTTTTTCTTTTTTTTTGTCCCCCCCTTTTTCTTCATGTTCTTCTTTTAGTTTATATACACCCCTTTGCGCTCCATCCTCGCCGCACACGTGTAGGTTATTTCCGGAGGATTTCTTTCTGTCCCATCTGGCACCTCCTGGAACTTCCTATGGGTAGCTGTAAGGCTGCTTCCCTACTGTTTAGGTATCACCTCCACATTAATGCGACCAGAGAGTTGGTTGAGAGGTCATTAATGCGGAGGCAGCTGTAGTTTCAGATATTTGTTTGCCTTATCTCTTTCATCTTTAGTCGGCTACTCTATCCTTTACGATGACCTAATTCTGAGATCTGATCGCAGTGAGACCACGTCCTGATCGTCCTCGGACGCGATCGTTCTCGGACGCGTACTGCCGAGGACCATGGTGTCCTCGGACGGGTATACGGCCTCGGATGGGCCACTGGCCCAAGAATTCTGAACCAATTCTGAACCCTATGGGCCCATTAATCGAACGATCCCCACAATTATTATGAAGAGGATGTTATAGATTTAAAATTTATTGTATTTATATAATAAATAGAACAATATATGGCATAGTTCTTTTCTTTTCTTTTTTTTTTTGAGAGAATTTAAATCTATGGCGTCCGCTCCTGATGATAGATCTTTATCATCAAATCAAGACACCAATCAGTTTTTTGTGTAAGTGGAGATTGAATCCCAAATCTCTTATACAACTATCAAAGACTTCACCAGTTGAGCTAACTGGAACTCACTATCTAATTTAAGTTAATCTATAATAATTGCACATACATAGTGAATAAGAGTATAAGTCTATAAGACAACACATACATATATATGTATAACAATTAACGGGTGCATAAACATGTTGCACTACTTAAAGAATTTTAATTTATTCTATAGTAAAATAACTTTTAATAATTCTCATAATATCTTTTCAATTCCTATAAATTAATTTCAAATATTTTCTCAAAAAAAAAAAAAAAAGCTTCAAATATCAAGAACACAATTGTTTTTTTTAATTAATACAAATTATTTTTCAGCACAATAATTGTACTGTAGAGTGTAGGTCCTTGATGTGTTAAGTTTTCACTGCAATTTTAGGTGTCAAATAAATAAATAAAAAACCTACAAAATGTTCCATGTGGAGGGGATAAGGTGGACAAAGTCTTCACAATATTTGTAAATAATGTGATATATCTTCAAAATTTCCTTTGCCAGATTATCAACTAAATTAAAAATTAATTTCAATTAAGATATTCACAAGAATTTAGGTAGAGAAAAAATATTTTATAGAAAAATGGTCAAACATAAACATACTTGAAAGTGGAGTGGACACATCCAACGAAGGAGGACGAGGTCGATTATGGTCATGTTCCTCATATTCTTAATATGCATATCAAATTTTTTTCAAATTGAATGTTATTTAACATTCAATCAACAAATAGATTTTTTATACATAATTTTATATCACAAAAATTTGAAATTTTAACAATTGTTTGATGATATAGCAATTAATCTTTGGCCTTCTTGAAATTATGCAGGCATGAATGATATAATAAAAACATTCAATCCAATAGTTAGATTTTCAAAATTTACACTCAATATAAAGATATATAAGGAGTTTGAAAGGTTGTTCATTTATATAGGAAAATTTATGTTTATTGTCATGACAATTGGTCTATTATACATTTTTAACAATGACATTTGACTTTCGGTTAAACTAATGAAATTTTGTCATCTTATGTCTTGAGACATCACAATTTTACACATCAATATTCATTTTGAGATAAAAAGCAGACGACATAGGATAAAGAGCTATCATCAGGAGCGGACGCCATAGGTTGAAACTCTCTAAAAAAAAATATTCATTTTGAGATAGTTCAAGTTAAAACTGGTGTAACTTCACAAGAATTACATCATTTACAATTGATCATGTCATTATTGGAAATTTATTGTTTGCCATCTCAATTTAATTCATTAATGGCATCATTTTCTCTCTCTCCTATTTATTACATTTGAGGGGAAAATGTTTCTTTGTAATAAATAAGCCTTCATTAAATGTAATAAATAAAAGATAAAAAAAAAAATGCTATTAAAGAAACAAATAAGTCCCCACTAAATGTAATAATTAAGAAAGAGGAAAAAAAAAGAAAAGAAAAGATGCCATTAATGAGATAAATTGATTATTTCCAAAAGGGCTTACTTACATTTTCCTTTCTTGAGGTTTGGGAGAATGACAATCCACCCAAACATGAATGAAAGAAAGAAAAAAAAAATACTTACCTCCTTTAAGTTTGAAGAAATTAACACTCCCTTAATAATAAATACATTTTAATAACAATTATCATTATCAAAATTTGTATTTAATTTTTCATATTCAAACACAATCATAATAAAATCCTAATTATCAAATTTAACTTATATACAAAATAAAAGTGAGAAAAAAAAATCATTTTTTAAAGTCAAAATTTTTTTTTTTTCATGCATCATGGGTTGTTGATTAGATAGTAAATTTATTATAATCATTACTCTAATATGTTTTTTTAATTAAAGCTAAAATTGACTCTAAATTTAAATTCTTTATAAAAATCTTGCATAATTAAAATAAAAGAATATTATTAATGACCACAATTATCTATTAAAACTACCATAATGATTAATTTCCTATATTTAATTAGACTAATTAAAAAATAAAAGACAATTAATAACTAGCATAATTACCTATTAATAACTATCATGGTGATTATATTTTATACGTATAAGACAATAACAAAAATATTATTAATAATTATTATGATTATTAAATTCATATTTGTAGGGTCACAATTTTAGAACCCAAGCCCAAATTGTATGGGGGTCTTGATTTAATGAGCCCAATACAATGAGTTTATAAAGAATGAGTTGGAAACTTGGACCTTAGCGAGTCAGCCTATCAACCAACAGGTCTGGATGATAAAGAAAGAAAGATGACGTAGATTTACTAGGAGGAAAACATCCTCGGATTTTATCCAAGGAGACTTCTCTCCCTCTTTCTCTCCCATATCCACCTCATAGGGTATATTATTAAATAGCTAAAAGATCAATTACCAAAGTTCTATGAATGTTCGGAGAAACATATTCCATCCAAACTAAAGTCCCAAAAGAACTTCTTGCTCTCTTTTGCTCAAGCATGCCCCAAAAGCCTCCTCTCCCCCCCTTTTATCTCTCTCTATTTATACTGTCTTCTTCTCTTTCCCACCGTCCACATGTAGATTTAGGTTGACAGTGATGATGTTTGTCCCATCAGCCCTTTCCCAAAATTGTTGGGAGTGGTTGTAAAGGCTGAAAATCAGGGTTCAGTTAGTTGCAAAGCACTTAATGTAATAGTTACAGCTTTCCCTTAGATATTTCCAGGCCTTCCTTTGTCCTTTTTTTTTTCTTAATACTTATCATCTTCCATGGAACGGTCTGGAGTGTCATTCTCAATGATAGACTGTCCCTTTTGTCCTCGGCCTTGCCTAGCCGAAGAAGAGTTCTCTTTTGGGCTGGGCCCCTAGCCCAACATATACATTGGTGTGGGCTCCCAAGTTTGTCACCCCCACAATATTTATACAAAATAAAATAAAAGAGAAAAAAAAATCATATTTAGTTGTGCTTCTATGTCCGAGTTAAATGTTAATAACTATTAGGGTAAATTGTAAATTACGCCCTTAAAGTTTGGGGGTGTTTGAATTTTATACCTTAAAGTTTTAGAATTTAGATTTTACCCCTTTGAAGTTTTAGAGTGTTTGGATTTTACGCTCTGACGTTTTAGAATTTAAAATTTACCCCCTAAATTTTAGGGATGTTTGGGGCCAAAATGGGTAACTAAGCATAATTTTCCAACTATATAGTTAGTAGTTTCGGTTTCCAAACTATATTATTTACAAGCATCTCGAGTCTATAAGACTCGATTTTGGCCTATAAATCGAGTCTTTGAGACTCGATTTTCATGGTCTAATTATGTCTGATGTGGCATTTTTTCCACGTGGCGACCGCATGAAAATCGGGTCTCTAAAACTTGATTTATAACCCTTATAAAAACTAGAACATCAGAGAACAACCCAGAAGAACCCAAAGGAAAAAAAAAAAAAAAAAAAAAAAACCAAGCCACGCGCAACCCATCAGAGAAGAACTCATCAGAGAAGAACCCAGGCCACACCAAGAACTCATTAGAGAAGAACCTAGAACATTAGAGAAGAACCCAGAGGAGAACCCAGGCCGCGCGAGCCCTATCTGTGCGCAACCCAGGCTGCGCGAGCCAAGGCTACACGCAAGCCAGGCCGCGCTAGCCTAGGTCGCGCGAGCCCAGGCCGCATGAGCCTAGGCCGCACGCTGGTGAGGTGAGCTCTCTCTCTTCCTCTGATCTGAGTCTCTAAGATTGGGATTGTTGTGTTTCTGGGATTTCTAAAATTTGTTTTTGGGTATTTCGGCTGGTATATGAGACTTCAAATTTTTTTTAAAATTTTTTTGGTTTATAAATCGAGCCTTAGAGACTCGATTTCTAGGTGGTTACCACGTGGAAAAAATGTCACATCAGACGTGATTAGACCATGGAAATCGAGTTTTTGAGACTCAATATATAGGCCAAAATCGAGTCTTAAAGACTTGAGATGCTAGTAAATAATATAGTTTGGAAACTGGGACTACTAATTATATAGTGTAAAAATTATGCTTAGTTACCCATTTTGGCCCATGTTTGGATTTTACTTTTTAAAGTTTGGGAGTGTTTGGAATTTGCACTTTGAAATTTTAGAATTTAGTGGTGTTAAATCCAAAGTCCAAACACTTCTAAACTTTTGGAAGTAAAATCCAAATTCTGAAACGCTAGGATGTAAAATCCAAATACCCCAAACTTCAGGAGGGTAAAATTCAAATTCTGAAATTTTAGGATGTAAAATCCAAACACTCCCAAACTTTAGGGATATAATTTGCAATTTACCATAACTATTATAATGATTAAATTTTAAAATTGAGAAAAGGACATTGGTTTAGGACATATTCTTGTAAACTTTTTGTTGGAAATGAAAAAAAAAAATTAATTTTTTTTGAAATATTTTTTGAAATTTTTCATAAAAGTGATATCAAAACATTTCTAAAGTAGTTTATTAACAACTGCTCTAAAAACACCCACTAATATATCCCTTTTATAACTAGACAATAGTTTTGAAATAATATGATTATTAAAATTTATATTTATATTAAAAAAAAAAGCTAGAAAAAAAAAAATCATATTTGGTTGAGCTTCTATGTCCGGGTTAAATTTAGCATTAATATCCTCCGTAGGCAAATTAGTGAAGCAATTTGCCACAAATGCATTTTTAGTGTGCATTTAGATGAGAATGAAAAATTAAAATTATTTTACTATTCAATTTATTTTGCTACTATTTATAGACCTTATTGCACATTTTAGTACTATTTATGGGTTCCACTGTACTATTTTAACTAACTTTTACTTTTATTTACAGTATTTTCAGCAATAAGTTTTTAGTTTTAGCAAAATAAGCGATATTCAAACAGTCCCTTAATCTATCAAGTCATTATACCGTATCCCTTTTCTTTTTTGGCTATGATACCCACCTAAATTTAAACCATTTTCTATATATATTAAGAGGATTCAGAAAGTTAGTTATTATTTTTTTTTTCCTGTAAAAAATACCCCTAAATTAATTAACCAACAACTTAAAAATAAAGTTAAAATAGTAAATTGGCAAAAAAAAAAATTTATTACTTTTTTTACTGTAAAAAATATCTCTACCTAAATCTTAAAAATTGGGTTAAAATAGTAAATTGACAAAAATAATAAATTCCTACTTCTACGTTGAAATACTGTCTTTTTACTTCTAATAAGCTCTAATATGTTGATTTAAAGAGAAATGATATGTCCACAACATTTTTACAACAAATCTTAAGTGGCAGGTTGTTATTGATTGTTATTGTTGGGTTAAAAAAGTAATCTCAGTACTAAATTCAAATTCGAATCAATAACAACTAGCCACTTATGATTTGTTATGAAAATGTTGTAAAACTATTGTGGATGTAGCACTAAATTCCTACTTCTACTCACTAACTCCCTACAAAATAAGATCACAATTTTGTTAGTTTTAAACTCCTTCAATCTACAAAACTCACCCCACGTATTCAATTTTTTTTTTTTTTTTACTTCATCACGATGTATTTGTTTCTTCTGTCCCCCTTTTTTTCAATTTTTTTTTTTTTTTTAATTTCATTACTCTAATCTCATGTTTTTATTTTCCCAAATCTCTTCTTTTTTTTTTTTTTTTTTTTTAAAAAAAAAAAAAAAAAAAAGACTCCTACCATAAAACCAGTACTATAATTTCTATCTATCTTTATCATCCCAACATCCACACTAAAAAGTAGTTACTACCATGTAATTTATCACGCTTTTATTTTTTTTTTTCACTTCTCACTCACGATCTCTTTATTATCACTAACCTCTACATTCGTTAGTCAGTTTTATATTTATCTTATATTTGTGAAGGCCAAGTTTCATTCTCATCAATCTTATGTTTCTTTTTCTCTGTAAATTTTTTTTGACAATTTGTTCAATTTGTGCTTTTCAATGGTTATTTATTTATTTATTTTAAATTAAGCCAAACTTTAGCAATTAATTGATGACTTCAATGGATTTGATGTTAGGGACACATTTTATGGGGTCCGGAATTGAGATTGGCAAATGCAATCAAGACTCAAACTATTTTTTTTTTTTTTTGAAAACAAGGCATTCATTCATTCACTAACATGTAAAGAATCTTGGTACAAAACCTCCATCGCAGGTGGTGGTGAGTCCTCTAACCAATAGACTACATCACTAATATTTTTTGCATACTTTGCTAAAGAATGCACAACCATATTCCCCCCTCTCTTAATACAACTTATTGAAACCAGCTGCATCCCATTTAAGTAAGCACAAATATCCTCATATACATGCCCAAGCAAGGAATTATGGTAAGACAAACCCGAGATGGCTTTCATTACTGTGCTATTATCACCCTCAATTACAAGCTCTGAAAATCCAGCTTCCAAGGCAAAAACAACTGCTTGTCGACACGCCAAAGCTTCTGCCTCTTCACTATTTCTCACATAGGGCCCTTTAGCTGACATTCCAGCCATTACTTGCCCCTGTGCATTTCGGATTATTGCTCCAATTCCAGAACTCTGCTGCTCCGTGAACACAGCTGCATCAAAATTCAACTTATACATAGTCTGAGGTGGAGGCTTCCAATGGTGTCCGTTTGAAGTTGTATTCGAAACAACCAGCTACTCCTACGCCTTTCTGTACTCGTCCAAGTAGTCTGTTGCACGTCTGTTCAACCAACAAGGATTCTTTATCTGTCCGCCATGCACCATCGCATTCCTCTGATTCCACACAGTCCAAGCTTGCACCACAAAAAGCTCCAGCCCAGCTGCATCAAGTCTATTCATCAAAGCCTCAACAAACTATTCGTTGAGCAAACAGGTATCTTCCAAAATTCTTAGTAGTATTGATTTATGCATTTATGGGGGAAATAATTTTTTCATCACACGCTTAGGGTCTGTTTGGTTGAAAGAGTAGAAAACTGAGAGGATAGAAAATGGTGGGACGATGGAAAAGTGGAATGATAGATAATATTTTATTTTCTCTCATTTTTGTTTGGTTGGAAGTGGAAAACTAGAAAGATGAAAAAAATAAGTTTGAATAAATTTACTCATATACCCTTGTTAAAGAATGAAGTCCAATTAAAAGTGACAAATAACTACCAAAATAAAAAAATAAAAAAGAAGAAGCAATTATCCAAATTTATTATAAAAAAATAAAAATCATGTCCCAAAATAAAAATCAAGTCTTTAAAAGAAAAAATAAAATAAAAAAACATGCAACTATCAGCCCTAGAAAATCAAAAGAAAAAAAAAAGAAAAAGAAAAAAAGAGCAGAGGCAACGTTGCCCAGAAAAAAGAAAAAAACAAAAAAAACAAAAAAGAAAGGCAACGGTACTGCCTTCTGTCAAAAGAGAAGAAAATAAATAAATAAATAAAGGTATGTGTATCAAGAAAAAAAATTAATCTTTACTCGGTTTTTCCTTCATTTTGGAGAAAAAATATTTTAGTGAGCTCGGAGAGAAATTACGTAAATTTTACTATTTATTTTTCTTCCACTTCACCTCACTAAATCCACTTAAAAAAATTTTCCTCTTTATTTTCTCTAAAATAAAAGTAAAAACTTCAAATTATAATAAATATAAATTATTAATTAAAAAAAAAAAAATAGAATAGCATCTGATTAATATTATTTTGATTTCCACCATTCATGTACATAAAGTATAAACTTTTAAAAAAAAAATATATATATATATATATATATATATATTGATTTCACGCTCAGTCTATACTTTTCACGCTACTCTCTGTTTTAGATTCTTTTCTAAGGTTTCTTCTTCTCTCTCAGTTTCTAAACGCATCTTCTCTGCAGCTTCTTCTCTCTCGCAGTCTCTCAACTTCTTCTCTTCCAAACCAACCACAAGAACCTGGAGCCACCACTGCTAAACAAAAGCCTTAGCGAGACCCCAAAAAAAAAAGAAAAGAAACAGACCTGCTTCAGGGTATTTCTCCATTCTAGCCGCATAACTGAAGAAACAGAGTGCTTCAATTCCAGCCGCCTAACAGAGTATTTATCTGCCCGGGCGACGGTGTTAGCCTAGAGTATTGAGTCTGTCAAAAAGGTCAGTCTTTCTCCGACTAAATTGAGTTGGGTGTTTTTTTTTATATGAGATTTGGGTATTGTTTGTAAACCTTGTTTTGAAAGTTGATTTGTAATTTTCTCCTATATGGCACTAACTGACACTCAAAAAGATCACTTTTAGTACTAATGAATGGATTATGAGGGTTTCTTTTTCTATCAATGCATGAGACATATGTGAGTTGTCTTAACTTTTATTCACTGCTAATGTTATTAATTGATTTGTGTGTTGTTTGTTAATTTTCTTACTAGTTAAGTTTCTACCATTGCTTTCTATAATGCTGGGACCTAAATTTGAATGTTAATTTTAATGGGTACAAAATTGCTACTGCGGCAAATGAGTATATGACATTATCTAAAAGATGGACTCTTCTTCCAGTTGGGTTCGTGAAGCTGTGTAAAATCTCTTAGACGTTTTATTGCTACCAACCTACCATCAGTTAAAATTGCTCTATAAACAATTGCAGATGGTCCCTCTCCAATTCTGTTTTCTTCGGCATTCTTTGTACATGCTCTTGTTAAATCATGCATATAATATGCTTGATAAATTGCCCCAATAATTGTGTTGAGCAAGAGACTTACTGTTGTGCATTTTAAAGTTCTAGCTAGGGACATAAGTTGATTCTGTGTTTGGCTATGTTGGGCTGTGTCTTTTTTATTGTAGAGTGCATCACAGCCTATAGGTGCTACTGAGGGTAGGACAGATAACACGAAAAATTTTCAATCACAAGTATACATTATAAATTTGTTGATATAATGGAGATGTATGATTAGTATATGTCTTATAGATTATGTCTTATAGATTATATTTTTATGTTTCTTTGAACCGTTTTAGAGAACTGCTGTTATGTTTCCTTGGATGGTTTTAATGATTTTCTCCCTCCGCGTTTGTGGTATCCATTCTAACCCATTGGATAGTTGGAGAACTAATATGATGATGCAGTCTCTTTTACTCTAATTGCTGAAATACATACTTGAGCTACATTCATCATATTCGAGGAAGAGTTTTTCCTCGAACCACCTTCTACCTGTTTCTTACTTATGAGACTTTAAATTGGAACATCTACTAAATATGTGTCTCTCCTCGGACCATTTAACATCCTCGGACAAAGCCCAAGGCCCAATATATGATTTTGGGCCCTTATCCCTACACTATCACATAATGTGAAGAGTCGTACAATTTCCTTCTTTTTTGTCGTTTCGGTGAGACCATTAGTTGCCATTTTCATAATGTGTTAAGATCAATAATTATGTTAAAGGATCAATTTCTTCGACAACCTGATGGAACCCAAGTGCCACTTGAAATCCTACAAAGTAGTAGGTTCAACCAATATTTTAAGGTAAATATATCATGTTTATATTTTATATTTGATAGTAGTTTAGTATAAATATATTTTAAGGTAAATGTCTTTAAGAGATATTATTAATTTCAGGATTGTATTGGGGCACTTGATGGAACATATGTTTGTATCAAAGTGTCTAATGAGGATGCACGAAGATATCGGGGTAGGAAGGGTTACCCAACACAAAATGTATTGACGGCATGCTCATTTGATTTGAAATTCATGTATGTATTACCAGGTTGGGAAGGAACTGCTTCAGATTCAAGAATAATAAAGAGTGCTTTAACTAGAAACGATAATTTGAAAATCTCACAAGGAAAATTTAATTCAAATACGTATTACGATGTATTCTTTATAATTAAAAAAATATAGTATATAATTAACAATTGTTAGCGTTTATTAGGTAAATATTATCTTGTTGATGCGGGAGACATGAATAGAAGTCGTCTGATTGCACCTTATAGCGGAATGTGTTATCATTTAAAAGAGTACTCTGCTCATCCTCCTGAAAATGTTAAAGAATTGTTTAATTTGCGACATGCATCATTGCGCAATGCTATTGAAAGAGCATTTGGTGTACTGAAAAAGAGATTTCCTATCATAGAAAGTACTATAAAGCCTAGTTATTGTGTTGACACACAAAATGAATTCATTTTATCATGTTGCATACTTCATAATTATTTAATGGGTGTCAATTCTGATGAAAGTCTTATTGCTGAAGTTGATGAAGAGGTTTTACATTTTTACTGTGAACGTGCGGCCCTATCTCCTAGAAATGATGATGAGCATGCTAGGCAATGAGATATTATAAGAGATTCTATAGCATTAGTCATGTGGTAAAACTATGTCTAAATGTGATAGCTTTTGGGTTTATTATTGTCATGTCATTTAAGACTATGTTATGTTTCAATAACTTAGACTTAAATGTTATGCAAATTTCTCTTTTCATTTTGATATTGCTCTTTATCTTTTGATAATTAATATTAATATCTAAACAATATTTTTTATGTGTTTTTTGTCTTATTAATTATAGCATGGGTAAGATATCAAAGAAGAATGGTGGAGATCCAAGCAAAGAAGTACAATGGAGTAGTGTTATGGATGATGTTTTAGTGGATTTTTTTTATATCAAGTGATCATAGGTGGTAGAGTTAATGAAAGTTTTACCTTTAAGGCATATGATGATATAGTGAAAGAGTTGATTGAAAAATTTCACATGGAGATTAATAAGGATAAGGTGAAAAATCGACAAGAGACACTGAAGAAGAATTTTCATGAATGCTATGACATATTTAAAGATGGATTGAGTAGTTTTGGATGGAATGATTCTCTAAATATATAGACAGCTGAACCAGAAGTTTGGGAGCCACTCATAGCAGTAAATTACCATTTTTTGTGAGTTTAATTTTGAATTACATAATTATATCTGTAATATAACCATTTTTCTTGGTTTGTAACAGTCTACACCTATGGCCAAGAAGTGGATGACAACACCTATGCCCAATTACTCTAAGATGACAACTTTGGGCTAAACATAGAGTAAAAGGTGATCATGTTGAAATTGTAAAGGAGAGGCGTGCTAGGCATGCTGCATCGACCACTATTGATGAGATTGATAATTCGGTATCTCAAAATGAAGTTTCTTTGGAGAACTTTAAAGTCGAAGATGATTAGAGGTCACTAGAAATTAATGTTGTACGTTCTCGAGTGTCATCACAAGATGCAATGTCTTCTAAAAGTAAGAAAAGAAGACTGGCAGAAGATGATGAATTTAGGAATGTAATTTTCCAGTCATTTGATATTGTATCAATGGAAATTGATAGGGTGATTGAAGTTATGGCAAAGTGCTTTTCAAAGTCATATGGAGTAGAAGTTCACGTAGCTTTGGGCGTATTGGACTTGGATCTAATATCAAGGACTGAGACCTACATATTTTTTATGGAAAATCCAACGTATAAGGAGATGTTCTTTAGTTGCCCAGATCATAAGCATAAATGTGTCCTATTGATAGTGATGTCTAAGCCTAAAAATTATAAAGTGTGGGATTTCTTGGGGCCAACTTTAGATTTGCTTTATGTTGTTATTTTGTTTTGTTTTGGCTAGACTCATTATAGGTTTTTTTTTTTAAAGATATTTGTTTGCATTTTTAGACAATGTTTATTTTGTTGAAAATAAATATGTGATGTGTGAATTGCTTTATAACATAGAAATATACATAACTTAATTTTTAGCTACAATAAAAATTTTTTCCCCCTAAAGTGGAATTATTATTTATGTTCTTTAAAATGAGGGGTATAATAATAATGTTATTATAAAATAATTTTATTCAATTCCATTCTTTCTAATGCCACTTTCAAACAATGTTACTTACATTCTATTCAATTCCATTCCTTTATTTTAAAACATCCAAACAAGATTTTTTTTAATTCCATTCCATTAATTTCCCTACTAAATTCATTCCATTCCATTCCTTTAATGACCAGTCCATTCCATTCCCTTATGAACTCCCAAACGGAGTGTAAGAGTCTTGAATAGAAAAGATTTGGATTTATTTTTTCTATTTATCCTTTTGTGATTGTTTGAATTTATTAAAATTATTTTGTTGCTTATTTTGGAGGAGCTATGGGTCAACAACTCAATGAATGGCCAAATTTCATTTTTGATTTTGGGTTCTTTATATCAAAATGGGTAAATTACAAAGTTGGTCCCTATCTTTTACACCATATCTTAATTTGGTCCCTAACCTTTTACTTGTGTCAATTTAGTCCTTAATATTTCTAGTGACGTGTTAATTTAGTCTTTGCTGTTGTCCCTTGAATAAAAAATGCTAATATGTCAAATGGAATAATAAAAAAATATTTTTCATGCCATATCAATTACCCCACATCAAAATTTTTTTTTTGAAAAGAAAAACCCACTTCAAATGTTCACACGTGAGATTTGTAATCTTGATTCTTGACTCACGTGAGAGTTGGGGGGGGGGGGGGAGGGAGAAGAGAGGGAGGTGAATCTGATGAGAGATTGGAAGGATTAGAATTTTCCCTTGACTAATTTGTATATGTGAACATCTGAAATGGTTTTATTTTGTTTTTTGTTTTTAAAATAATCTGAGTGGATTTTTTAAGTCAGCAATATCAACTTCAACTTAAAAAATCCAAAGCCCAACACATAACACCCAGAAGCTAAAAATGATCAAAAGATTCAAAACCACGATCTTTCTCAACTTTTTGAAATGGATAAGATTAAGGTTGGAAATAAATGGGTTTGTTTAAAAAAAAAAAAAAAAAGCTCAAAAGAGACAAAGATCGGAGAAAGTGATATTAATGTGAGTGAGATTGTGGAAGATGGTGTTATGTAAGAAGAGAGATAGACACAGAGAGAGAAAGCAAAACTAGGGGCCATTTGTAAGAGTTAAGTAAGTGCTTTTAGCGAGAAAGCATTTTGGGAAAGTGAGAATGAGAGTAAAGGTGATGGAGGAGAGGAAGATGAACCTAATGGGAGACATGAATTTAGGGATTTAGAAATTTCCCTAATCTGATCTCCTGTGTGAACATTTTTAATATATTTTTTTTAATCTGACGTGACAATACAGTTGGTCGTTGATGTGATATAAAAAATATTTTTTTTATTATTCCATTTGACACATCAGCTTTTTCCATATAAGAGTTAACAACATGAACTAAATTGACATAACACTAAAAAGGTTAGGGACCAAATTGAAACAATTGAAAGGTTAAGGACCAAATTGAGATATGGTGTAAAGAATAGGGACTAACTTTGTAATTTACCCTATCAAAATTTTCTCATTGGGTTGAAAGTGTGAAACTATTTGAGGTCTGAAGTTATTTTTTTCCAAAATTCTAGGGGGGCCGATAAGTATGTCACTCTTAAATTTTAAGATAATTTATGTGAGTTATATATGTATTTTTACTGGGTTATCCCCAAGTTTTGCCTTTACTTAAACATTGGGTGCAGGGGTATTTTTTTAACCACTGAAATGTTCATTCCAAATAGGAGAAAACCCCTTAGATAGTAGTAGTATAGTTTATGGTTATTAATATCCCTATCTAGATCTTATGATATTAAAATACTAAGATCCTACATCCCTAAAACATTCTGGATCTCACTAGGATCTCTAATAAAGTGAAATTTGTGTGGGATTTCAATCCAGATCTTATAGAATTCCGATCGCATAGAGATACTAAAGATCTTGTGCTATAAAGGAAAATTTAATTTTTTTGTGTGTGCTTATTTTGGGCCTCCAAATGGAGTTCAAAGACCCCAAACTAATAAAAAATGTAATAAAAAGATCATCCTAGTAGCCCTAACCCAAATTGATTAAAAAAAGAGAGTAAAAAATAAAAGCCTAACACTCACGTCAGTCGCCAGTTGTCACTTTAACCTAATAAATAAAATCATAAAAGACAAAAAAAAGAAGAGAAGAGACCAAACTACTAGAGAGTGGAAGGCGAGTGTGAAAAGCTAAGAAATCCGAGGGTGATGCCACTGTGAGAGAGACCATTAACTACAAAGGTGATTTTTTAAAATAATCTAATTAAGCTAATAATGACTAGAATGATGTTTATAATGATCAATCGTACTTTGAGAAACACATCCAAGATAGTTGACAGTTTCTTAAATACGTTGGTTTCCAATGTTCCAAATTTAATTAAAAAAAAAAAAGTTGGTTAAGTGAATTACGAATCCTTGATGGTCTCATACATGAAACAAGGGGTAAAAAAAAAATTAAAAAAAAAAAAAAAAAAAACCTATCCAATCAAACACATAGTTATATAGTTAGAGCATTAGCATTGCAACCCCCAAATTGCTATTTTTTACCATCAAACCAACAAAAACAAGCATTATCCCAATTGCTATTTCTAAAAAATTTTGCAACTTAGCTACAATAAGATGGTACTTTTAAAAGATATTATAGCAAGTTGTAAAATCATTTTTATTATATTTCATTACTTCTCTCTCTCTCTCTCTTCCAAGTCTCTCTTTTCTCAGCTCAAACTCCATCCCTCTCTCTGTAATCTTAGCCTCTCTCTCCCCACTCTCTTTGTCGCGGTCTCTCTCTCCTTCCTCTCTCTCGAATTAGCATGGAGACAACGGTCTATGGTGGAGGCATGGAGATTGGCTTCTATGGTGAAGGTGTGGACATCAAGGAACCATGGTGGAGCCGTGTTTGTGGTTGGGTAATTGTGATTTTTTTTCTTGGATCACAGTGGTTGCTGTGATAATGGATTTGCTAGGCTTTGTTCTTGGTTGGGTTAGTGGTGGCTGTAGCGGAAACAATGGGTTTTGGTGTGGTAGTTCGTGGTCAAGCCAAGGAGGTTGTGGGTTGTGGTCAAGGTGGTGTTTATGGTGGAAGTTAGGGGTTGTGGGTCGTGGTTGTGGCTAGGCCACGATTGTTTTGTTCTTGTCATGGTGGTTGTGTTTTGTTCTTAGGTTACAGTGGTTGCTGTGATGGTGGGTTTGCTGCTTTGTTCCTGGTTGGGTTGGTGGTGGTTAAAAAATGGGTTTTGGTGTGGTGGTGCCTTATATTGTTGGTGGGGTGTGGTTGAGAGAGAGAGAGAGAGAGAGAGAGAGAGAGAGAGAGAGAGAGAGAGAGAGAGAGAGAGAGAGAGAGAGAGAGAGAGAGAGTTCCAAATAGGAGAAAACCCCTTAGATAGTAGTAGTATAGTTTATGGTTATTAATATCCCTATCTAGATCTTATGATATTAAAATACTAAGATCCTACATCCCTAAAACATTCTGGATCTCACTAGGATCTCTAATAAAGTGAAATTTGTGTGGGATTTCAATCCAGATCTTATAGAATTCCGATCGCATAGAGATACTAAAGATCTTGTGCTATAAAGGAAAATTTAATTTTTTTGTGTGTGCTTATTTTGGGCCTCCAAATGGAGTTCAAAGACCCCAAACTAATAAAAAATGTAATAAAAAGATCATCCTAGTAGTCCTAACCCAAATTGATTAAAAAAAGAGAGTAAAAAATAAAAGCCTAACACTCACGTCAGTCGCCAGTTGTCACTTTAACCTAATAAATAAAATCACAAAAGACAAAAAAAAGAAGAGAAGAGACCAAACTACTAGAGAGTGGAAGGCGAGTGTGAAAAGCTAAGAAATCCGAGGGTGATGCCACTGTGAGAGAGACCATTAACTACAAAGGTGATTTTTTAAAATAATCTAATTAAGCTAATAATGACTAGAATGATGTTTATAATGATCAATCGTACTTTGAGAAACACATCCAAGATAGTTGACAGTTTCTTAAATACGTTGGTTTCCAATGTTCCAAATTTAATTAAAAAAAAAAAGTTGGTTAAGTGAATTACGAATCCTTGATGGTCTCATACATGAAACAAGGGGTAAAAAAAAATTAAAAAAAAAAAAAAAAAAACCTATCCAATCAAACACATAGTTATATAGTTAGAGCATTAGCATTGCAACCCCCAAATTGCTATTTTTTACCATCAAACCAACAAAAACAAGCATTATCCCAATTGCTATTTCTAAAAAATTTTGCAACTTAGCTACAATAAGATGGTACTTTTAAAAGATATTATAGCAAGTTGTAAAATCATTTTTATTATATTTCATTACTTCTCTCTCTCTCTCTCTTCCAAGTCTCTCTTTTCTCAGCTCAAACTCCATCCCTCTCTCTGTAATCTTAGCCTCTCTCTCCCCACTCTCTTTGTCGCGGTCTCTCTCTCCTTCCTCTCTCTCGAATTAGCATGGAGACAACGGTCTATGGTGGAGGCATGGAGATTGGCTTCTATGGTGAAGGTGTGGACATCAAGGAACCATGGTGGAGCCGTGTTTGTGGTTGGGTAATTGTGATTTTTTTTCTTGGATCACAGTGGTTGCTGTGATAATGGATTTGCTAGGCTTTGTTCTTGGTTGGGTTAGTGGTGGCTGTAGCGGAAACAATGGGTTTTGGTGTGGTAGTTCGTGGTCAAGCCAAGGAGGTTGTGGGTTGTGGTCAAGGTGGTGTTTATGGTGGAAGTTAGGGGTTGTGGGTCGTGGTTGTGGCTAGGCCACGATTGTTTTGTTCTTGTCATGGTGGTTGTGTTTTGTTCTTAGGTTACAGTGGTTGCTGTGATGGTGGGTTTGCTGCTTTGTTCCTGGTTGGGTTGGTGGTGGTTAAAAAATGGGTTTTGGTGTGGTGGTGCCTTATATTGTTGGTGGGGTGTGGTTGAGAGAGAGAGAGAGAGAGAGAGAGAGAGAGATAGTTTTATATTATTTAATTGTATAATTTATATTATTTTAAAGTGTCATATGTTAAAATAAAAGTTGAGATGTTGGGTGTATTGTAAAATGATATTGTATAATAGATAAAATAGCTTTTTACATGGTAAAATAGAAACTATTATGCAATTCCGAATGCTAATGCTCTTATAGACTTATAGTTTAATATATTTTACTTTATTAAATCCTAAAATTAAATAAAAACAAAATAATTATGCAACACAAAATAACAACAACAACAACAATAATAATAATAATATTGGGTCCATTTTTTATAAGTTGTGCTAAAAACACAACAAAATGTCATAATAGTTGAAGTGTTAGCTCACTATAGGTCAAAATAAAATAAAATGAAATAATAAAATATTATATTCAAACCCATCGCAACTAAAACTAAGACTGTTATGAAAGTATTGTACCTTTTTTTTGGTCCTTAGAATTTCACTTGTTTTATTTATTTATTATTTATTTTTATGATTCAATAATAGGGTGAATGAAGATTTCAACCCTGATTCTACATAACTCATAATAATCATGGCTAGTTTTGTGACCATGATTATATTTGGATGTTCCAATAATTATATCACACTTGGTAAGAGTTAAAATGTCATGATGCAAAGATTATTGTATTTATCTAAAAAAAAGTATATGGTAAATATTTTCTTATTTTTTACACACTTTTTATAAATGTATTATACTCGTACTATGCAGATACAGATTTTTCATTGTTTTCATATTTTTATGCTGAATTTTTGAAGCATACTTTTTAAAAAGATGTCAAATAATATCCATCCTTATACTTACCATAAAAAATGCATACCGTATTTTACTAATTATGTTGTTTCGTTTGAGTTGTTTATGTGAGAAATTGTTATGCTTTGAGTTGTTTAACTTAGAATTTGGTATTTTGTGAGTCGTAACTTTTGAACTTTGAAATTTGTTTATATAATTGTAATTTGATACTTTTCCTTTTATTAGTAATTTACTAATTTGTGTAAAAAAATTACTTTTTTTTTCAATGTTTCTTTAATATGGAGTACATATTATGAATTATAATTATGAGTATTTTTTAGTATATTTTTTTAATTAAAAAGTAAGATCTTACGATACTTATGCCGATCCTACGATCCAATCCCCAAACTTGATCTCAAATATAGAAAATAATAATTTGTTTGTGCATAAAAACATTAGTACTATTAGCACTCTTGGGTCCTATTTTGCCGTAGAATTGGGCCAATGGGCTTTGTTTGTTTGTTTTGTTTTTTTTTTTTTTTTGGGCACTATTAGCCTGCACACAAACATTAAAACCCAAATAGCATTTTATGAAACATAATAATAAGTAGCATTTTATGAAACATAATAATAGGTAAAAAGGGTTAGTGATTATCTTTTGGTGAAAGATAAAGTAAATCCAATATATGTATATATATATATGAGCATTCCTCTTAAATGTTAAGAGTCACCCTAACTTTGGCAAACTTGAGAACTATAAAAGGATGTTCAAAGCTGTGAGGTTTGGGATCTGCCCAAAGTGAACATTCTTCTTCCATCCTTGTAATTAATGAAAATAGTATTTCAAGGGAGAAACTATGGGTAGGTGAGATTAGAGGGAGAGAGGAACAAATCGTACCTCTCTAGATTCAATGGTGATGGCTTAGGTTCCTTTTGCAAACTTTGGTTGCTAATTGGGCTTCCTAACGGGTATTGGTTCTGTGACATAACCTAGGCTAGCTTCCCCAAGTTTTGTTGGACCCATGGCTTCGGATTTTTAGGCTTGGGCCACTATGGGCATATGCTGAGAACATATCGTGGCAGATTTAGGGCTCTTTATTTATTCTGCGGAATTCGTTGTATTTTGCCTTTTGATAATGGGGACTTGTTAGCCAATGTTTTAGTTTGGGCGTTGTCAGTCTCAAAGGCCAACAAATTTGGGCTTCCATTGGGTTTAGGCTCGTTATGGCCTGTTTAAAAAATGGGGTGGGAACACATGTAAGATTATGTTTTGTGTAACTATTGCTATTCACTTTAGGTTAAGGAGCAGAACTACTTTACAACCGTAACACCTTAACCAAAACTCAATAACATTTGTAGGCCAACAAAATAATAAAAAGAGCTTAACTGATAAAGTCTTTTATCGTCGAATAAGAGCTCTGGAAGTCAGTTAATACTCTCTAAACAAAAAGTAAATAAAAAAAGTCTCAATTTAGTGCATGAAAGGTGATTGATAATTCTGACATGAAATTTTCGACTTGTGTTCAATTCATGCTTTACACCAATTTAGGCTGACAAATTACAAAAGCCCATTTCGAATAAGAAAAGAACATTACTGCTTAAGATATATTTCTGCAAATATTGTCGTAGCTAGGTGCCAAAAACTAAACATGTTCATTAGTTTCATCTTTACCATGCTTGATGATATGTAGCATACACCCAATAAAAAAAGTTCTCAATATGAGATTTAAATTTTTAGTGTTGAATTTTCCGTTTGAGCAAAACTATGGATATATATTAGAAGTTAGAACCTAAAGAAAACTTATGGTTATGGCTCATGGGGCTGTTCCCTTTTCCCCGTGCTTTGACTTCAAATGAGACAACTCAATAAACTACAAGTGAATAATCTCTTGAATTATCTATAATAGGTTAGAGTAATAACTTTTCTCAATTTCACTCCATTAAAAGTGAACTTATCCCCCCCTTTATTTATTTATTTATTTATTTATATATATATATGATAGAAATTCTACTCTAACCATATCTAAATATATATATGTATATATAAAGTTTCCTTCTAGAGATTGTAACCTCAGCCCTTATCCCCTCACTCCATAAGAAGTTTGTATTTATAGAGTGACCATCATGCGAAGGTCCTTTTGAAGGGTCAAACCATGAAGTATTACATAATATATATATATATATATATTATAAAAAAACAATTGTGGAGGGGTCATGTCCCCTAGATCTATTAATAGTTACGTCCCAGCCATTAAGACCTTGCAAATGTAGGCAACATGACCCACTACCAAAATCAATAGTAAGATCATGATGTCTTCTAAAGCACAAATGGTGATTTCTTTGTTCTTAACTTGTTGGTCTATTCTGTGTTCTTTGGTACTTCCAGGCGAATTTCACTGTAAAAGATTGGAAATTAAAATACCATTTCAGTTTGCACCAGAAAGGGAGATAATACATATGTGAATTAATCAGCTTGTCCGCCATTTCAATTTTCCCACGTGAAGTAGCACTAGTGATTTAGACCTCGATCTGACCTCTTATAATAATTCATCCAAAAAATATATATACCTAAAATTTAAGAATTGAACTCTTTTCACGTCTGATAGCAATGACATGATAGAAGAAAGTAATTACTTAAAACTACGTATTTTATTTAATAGATCGATAGTTGGTAAAAGGGGATATTTAAACCCGATTATCAATATTAAAGAGACTAGGATAGAAAGTGCTATTTTAATTGCCAAACTGTTGAGTTTGAGCTGCAAAGTTCTTGATAAGCTTGATATTAGATGACAAGATACAAAAGCTTTCCGGAAATGCTAAGCGACATCTCCACATTTATTGCTAATATATTATTATATTTAACCAACTATCACGAAAATTCTTATCAAAAAAAAAAAAACTATCACGAAAATTTAAAGTCTTGTCTTGCAAACGTTGCCACTCATTCTGGAACGAAGAGGATTGTAGCCCTCCTATTCATTACCTGTAAAATGACACAAATTTTTGGGGTTAACGAAGAAGTCCTATTAGTACACCATAAAGTTATTAGAGGTTATTCCGATCCATGCCGTTGGACCAAAAATGATAAAAGAAAAGACACTGTAAAGTTTTTCATGTTCATGGCGCCATAAAGTTACCCATTATTTTGTAACTTATTCTTTGTTTATGTCATTGAAATTAAAATAAAATCTTATTATTTATAACTTTTGACAATTCAAACTTTGCCTAGACTAAAAATAATTGGTGCTCTAGCTTGATAATAATAACAATCATTATAATGGGATCATTATAGATTTAAATTTTATTGTATTTATAAAAAATAAAAAATAAAACAATTTGGTGTAGATCTAACTTATCTAATTTGAGTTAATCTATAATGACTATACATACATAGTGAATAAGACAACACGTGTATGTATAAGGATTAACAGGTACGTAAACATGTTAGACTACTTACACAATTTTAATTTTCTCAAAAAAAAAAAAAAAAAAAAAAACTTACACAATTTTAATTTATTCTACATAAAAATAACATTTTATAATTCTCATAACATCTTTTTAATCTCTATAAATTAACTTCAAATATCAAGGATTCAATTGTTTTTTAATTAATAAAAATTAATTTTTATCACAATAACTGTACAATACATCCTTGATGTGTTATTTTTTCACCATAATTTTCAGGTGTCAAATAAGAAAAAATCCTATAAAATGTTTCACGTGGAGGGGATAGGGGCAACAAAGTCTTCACAGTATTTGTAAATAATTTGATATAACTTGAGAATTTTCATTTGCAAATTATTAACTAAATTAAAAATTAATTTCAATTAAGCTATTCACAAGAATTTATGTAGAAAACAAATATTGTATAGAAAAATTGTGAAACATAAGCATACTTGAATGTGAAGTAGTGGACACGTCCAATGGTGGAGGAGGCTGATTATGGTTATGTGGAGGGTCATAGTCAGGGAACAAAGTTTTCTCATTATCTATAAATAACATGAAACGTCATGAGAAATTTCATTTGCCAATTTATTAACTAAATTAATTAATTTTCAATTCATCTATTTAGAAAAATTGATGTAGAAAATGTATATTATATAGAAAAATTAACAAACATACTCGAAAGTGAAGTAGACACATCCAATGGAGGAGGGGGTCGATTATGATTATGTGGTGGATCGTAGTCGGGGAACAAAGTCTTCTCATTCTCTGCAAATAAAATGAAATATCATGAGAAATTCTGTTTGCCAAATTGTCAAATAAATTAAAAATTAAAAAAAAAATTCTCATGATTCTTTTCTATATTATGGAGAAACGAAAGTATGTTCAACATTGTTATGACTGTAGAATACATACCCAATGGGAATTGGCGAGCGAAGCACACTGTGGTAAAGCTAAGCAAGAGGAAGAAACACAATCGCTCTTGAAAATCCGTCCCTCTCTTTCACTGTCTCACTTTCTTACAAAAAGCCTGAAGCTAGTACGTGAAAACCTTGTAATGACGACCTGCATTTATATAGGAAAAATGATGTCTATTGACTATTGTCTTGACAACTGGTCTACCATGATTACCGGCTGAATAGTTTCTATCGTAAAACCTACTACACATAATAAGCATTTAGCAAATTGGCAAAACTGCTTGACACCTGGAACATTTGTGTCAAAAAAATAATTGCTTGAAATTATCTCATTAAATGTTAAGATGCTTATAAATTGATATATGTAATAAATAAGAAAGAGACAAAAATTCTAGTTGTAATTAGATGAGATAGTTGGAAAGCAATAAATACTACTATTTTTCCCCCGCCCCTAGCATTAGATACGTGAGAAATCAATGGATTAAAATAAGTATAACTCTTTTAAAGTTATACCAAGTATAATTTGAACTCATCTCATATATATATATATATATATATATATAAGATTGGATTCAAGTTACACCAGGTGTAGCTCTAAATAATGTTACATCACTAAATATTTTTTAAGTGAATGCGAATTTTAACAAATCAACCATTGGATTACGTTGTCTTTGTATATTCTCCATATTTGCAAAATTTCAAGGTGATCAAAGATCGATAACTATGTTATCAATCAATTGTTTAAATTCAAGCTTTTGTAGTTTAAAATATTGCATAAAATATGAGTTTATGAATCAAATAGTAAATAAGTTACACATTTTTAGATTGTAGATTTCTAAGAAATTTAATGGTTAGAAAATCACCATAATCAATGTCATCTTTTGAATGTTCAAATATTTGTATAAACACCCTTAAACGTTTAGACCCCCAATTTACAACTTAACCAATTCAAGTATTATGTCAAACAACTAGTGTGCGGAAAATGAACATAAGCTATAATATAGAATTAGAAAAACTATCTAAACCAAATTAAAATCACAACCCACAGCAGATAATAAAAGGCAAAGATACAAAGGAAGGAAGATGCAAACACAAAGACAACACACGATGTGTTATCGAAGAGGAAACTGAAGCCCTCGGCGTAAAACCTCTCCGCCGCCCTCCAAGCGGTAAACAATCCACTAGAAAATGTAGTTGGGATACATGGACAGCAATAGACCCTCCAAGCCTAATCTACCCAGTGCACCTAAGCCCTCCAAGCTTCTTACTCCAACGAGGTTGCGCCAAACTTTTTTCTTTTCTAGCTTCCCGGATTCTGCTACTAGGCCGTAGCATCAACCAATGTAGATTGGTTCCTTCCTAACTGCTTCCCAGAAAACCAAACAGCACTCTCACAGTGATGAATATGGTGAGAACAAGGTTTTGGTAAAATGCCTCTCAAGGGTTTGACAATGGAGAGGAAGAGAGTTGAGGAATTTAAAGAGACTCTAATGTATAGATTGTAAGTGAATCAATCTTATTTTTCTTTAGGGTTTCTCTCTCAAAATTCTCTCTGGAAGCTCTCTTTCATTTGTGGGTATAAGGGGTATTTATACTGGAGTGAGAGAGGAATGTGAAACGTCAGGTTTTACAAAATAGGGGTGGCTCGCGGCTTGGCCTCGCGACTTGCCTAAGTCGTGAGACCCAGTCGCGAGATAACCGTATGGCCAGTTGTCCTGTTTTGCCCTGTAGTGCTCCAGCTAGCATGACTATTCACCTTCTGGCATGCTTGGCACGTGTGTTGCATCTGGCGGCTTACAACCGCGAGCCACCCGCGAGATCAAGCCGCGAATCTCTGTTTTCTTGCACACTCTTGAGTAATCAACACTCTATCTCACTCACTACCCTTACAACAAACCCTCCTAAATACAGGGTTACTAAATGCTGAAATACAAGCAAATTTGGCACGGAATAAAGCCAATAAGATGGTTGATTAAATTCAACCTTACATCTTTAAAATTAATTGCTAATTAATTTGAGAGAATATATATTATATTATTTTCTACTTTCTTTCTCTCCCCTAATTAATTCATACCTAACCTTGCATAAATGCCTATTCTCAATGTTCTTGAGTTGCATATTTTCTTTCTTATGAACTTTTACATTCTTATCTAGTATTACTTGAAGTTTAGATAATCCTAACCTAAGAATATCCACGTATTGGCTCCTTAAACGTTTATTTATTTATTTTTTATATATTAATGGTTGGTGGCTCCTTAAATGTTGAGAGAGAGAGAGAGAGAGAGAGAGAGAGAGAGAGAGAGAGATTTAATATGGTAAGAACTCCTACTCTCCTGGCATTATTGTTGGCTTGTCATATGGTAGGGATTAGAATTTGAAATACAAACAAATTCTATTCACTACAGATCAAATTTTGATAGTTCAATCTTATTATAATCTTTACAATTTGATAATTTTATTTTATCTCTAAGGATCATATTTGGTTTCATTTGTTTTTCTCCTTATAAAAGCAATATCTAAGAGGCTAAGATCATTTAACAGTAACTCTTCCTCACTAAGATAAATATCTCCCTTATTAAGAGTAAGGTTTTTAGACCCGGACCATTCATTGAACCGTAAAAGGAAGAGGTTCTACGTTTTTGAGGTCGAACCGGGTCGAACCGTGATGACGTCATAATTAATTCAATAATTAATTAAAGCCTAAATATATATATTAAATTTATAAAACTAGCAAAACTGACAATATATCGATATATGTGAGGGAAATTTAATGATTTTCAAGCATATATTTAATAATTAAATAAGAAAGTTAATAAAATAAAATAATAACCATGAAAACATTAAAATTTATGATTAATTTTTGAACTAAAGTTGAATATCTTTGAAGGATTTTAATTATAATTTTTTTATTCCTTGTAAGAGATGGATAATTTAATTAAGTAGAATAAAATTGTGTTAAGTTGTTTCTTTTTTTTTTTTCTTTTTTTTCTTTTTTTTTAAATTGCTAAGGGGTTGGACCACACGGTTCTCACCGGTTTGTGCGGTCCAACCCCGGTTTTAAGGGTTCACAGAATTAACAAAAAATCTGGTTCTTTAGGCTTAAAAAACCGGTTTTCATCTCGATTTAGTTCGGTTCTGAAAACTGTGATTAAGAGCATCCACTTGCGGTTGATTTTCACATTCCACCACAAGATTTGTGAATCCAAAATAAAGAAATCTAATTTAGATCCAAATAATCATTTGCTGAACGGCCTCACATATCAAATAATCAATATGTAAATACCAAATAAGAATAAGTCCATAAGAAATAAAATCTACAACTCAAGAAATATTGAGAATAGGCTTTTGTGCAAGGTTAAGGTTGAATTAATTAGGAGAGAGAAAGAAAGTAGAAAAGAAAATAATATAATATTCTCTCAAAAAACTTTTTTTTGAGTAAACAATAATACTTATTAGAATACACACAAAAATAGCAATACTTATATTTTAAACTAGGTTTATAATATTAGTGTTTTAATTAGGTTAGCTAATATGAACAACAATTAATTTTAGAAATAACATTGATTATAGATATTTTCTAACCATTAGATTTCTTAGAAATCTACGATCTAAAAAATGTGTAATTTTTGTAGAGTTATATATATTTATATATATATATATATATATTTATTTATACTATGCCTAAAATTTATAATTTGAACTCTTTTCACATTTGAGAGCAATGATCTCATAGAAGAAAATAATTGCTTGAAATTATATATTTTATTTAATTAATAGATCGATAGTTGGGGAAGGGGATATTTGAACCCTAATTACCTACCTTAAAGACGTCAAGATAGGAAGTGCCATTTTAAATTTTTAATTGCCAATCAGTTGAGTTTGAGCTACAAAGTTCTTGACATGCTTGGCATTAGATGACAAGATACAAAAGTTTTCTGAAAATGCTAAATGACATTTCCTCATTTATTGTTAATACATTATATTTAATCAACGATTGCAAAAATTTAGAGTCTGCCTTTGCAACGTTGCCACCCTTTCTGGGACGGGTAGGGTTGTAGCCCTCCTATTCATTCGCTGCAAAATGACACAAATTTTTGTGGTTAATGAAGATGTCTTATTATTAGTACACTACGTGACAGACAAATAAGTAAATAATTCATGAAAATTTTTCCAATAAGAATTTTTTTTTTTTTTTTTTTGGCTTTCTATTAGAGGTTATTTTATTCCGTGTCATTCAACCAAAAAAGATAAAATAAAAAGACACCATAAAGTTTTCATGTTCATGGCGTCATAAAGTAATTACCCATAATTTTATAACTTATACATTGTTATGCCATTGAAATTCAAATAAAATCTAATTATTTATAAATTTTGACAATTCAAACTTTGCCTACACTAAAATAGTTGGTGTCATAGCTTGATAATAAGAAAAATTATTATGAAGAGGATGTTATAGATTTAAAATTTACTGTATTTATATAATAAATAAAACAATATGGCGTAGTTCTTATATATATATATATATATATAGAAAAATATGGTGTAGATCTAACTTATCTAATTTAAGTTTTTTTTTTTTTTTTTAAGAGAGAGAATTTAAATCTATAGCGTCCGCTCCTGATGATAACTCTTTATCATCAAATCAAGACATCAATCAGTTTTTGGAGTAAACGGAGATTGAACCCCAGATCTCTTATACAACCATATGAGACTTTACCAATTGAGTTAACTAGAATCCACTATCTAATTTAAGTTAATCTATAATAATTGCACATACATAGTGAATAAGAGTATAATTCAATAAGACAACACATACACACACACACACACACACATATATATATATATATATATGTATAACGATTAACGGGTGCATAAACATGTTGCACTACTTACAGAATTTTAATTTATTCTATAGTAAAATAACTTTTAATAATTCTCATAATATCTTTTCAATTCCTATAAATTAATTTCAAATATTTTCTCAAAAAAAAAAAGTTTCAAATATCAAGAACACAATTGTTTTTTTTAATTAATACAAATTATTTTTTAGCACAATAATTGTACTGTAGAGTGTAGGTCCTTGATGTGTTAAGTTTTCACCGCAATTTTAGGTGTCAAATAAATAAATAAATAACCTACAAAATGTTTCATGTGGAGGGGATAGGGGGGACAAAGTCTTCACAATATAAATAATGTGATATATCTTCAAAATTTCCTTTGCCAGATTATCAACAAAATTAAAAATTAATTTCAATTAAGCTATTCACAAGAATTTAGGTAGAAAAAAAAAATATTTTATAGAAAAATGGTCAAACATAAACATACTTGAAAGTGGAGTGGACACATCCAACAAAGGAGCACGAGGTCGATTTTGGTCATGTGGAGGGTCATAGTTGGGGAACAAAGTCTTCTCATTATCTGTAAGTAACATGAAATGCCGACATAAATTTCCTTTGCCAATTTATCAACTAAATTAAAATTAATTTTCAATTCATATATTTACAAAATTTTATGAAGAAATGTATATTATATATAAAAGTTATCAAACATACTCGAAAGTAAAGTAGACACATCCGACGGAGGATGAAAGTTATGTGGAGGGGTGTAATCAAGGAACAAAGTCTCCTCATTATCTACAAGTAAAATGAATTGTCTTGAGAAACTCTCTTTACCAAATTGTAAACTAAATTTAATCTATTCACAACAATTTATGTAGAAAATGGTTGTTGTAAAGAAAAATTATCAAACATACTTGAAAGTAAAGTGGACACATCAGGGGGAGGACGAAAGGTATGTGGAGGGGTGTAGTCGGGGAACAAAGTCTCCTCTTTCTCTGCAAGTGAAATGAATTGTCTTGAGAAACACTCTTTCCCAAATTGTCAACTAAATTAAAATTTAATTTCTATTAATCTATTCAAAACAATTTATGTAGAAAATGGCTATTGTAAAGAAAAATGATCAAACATACTCGAAAGTAAAGTGGACACATCTAGGGGTGGACGAAAGGTATGTGGAGGGGTGTAGTCGGGGAACAATGTCTCCTCTTTCTCTGCAAGTGAAATTAATTGTCATGAGAAACTCTCTTTTCCAAATTGTCAACTAAATTAAAAATTCATTTCTATTAATCTATTCACAACAATTTATGTAGAAAATGATTGTTGTAAAGAAAAATTATCAAACATACTCAAAAGTAAAGTGGACACATCTGGGGGAGGACCAAAGGTATGTGGAAGGGTGTAGTCAGGGAACAAAGTATCCTCTTTCTCTACAAGTGAAATGAATTGTCTTGAGAAACTTTCTTCGCCAAATTGTCAACTAAATTAAAATTTAATTTCTATTAATCTATTCAAAACAATTTATGTAGAAAATGATTGTTGTAAAGAAAAATGATCAAACATACTAGAAAGTAAAGTAGACACATCTGGGGGTGGACGAAAGGTATGTGGTGGGGTGTAGTCAGGGAACAAAGTCTCCTCTTTCTCTGCAAGTGAAATTAATTTTCTTGAGAAACTCTCTTTTCCAAATTGTCAACTAAATTACAATTTTTGTAGAAAATGATTGTTGTAAAGAAAAATTATCAAACATTCTCGAAAGTAAAGTGGACACATCTGGGGGGGGGGGGGGGATGAAAGGTATGTGGAAGGGTGTAGTCAGGGAACAAAGTCTTCTCTTTCTCGGCAGGTGAAATGAATTGTCTTGAGAAAATCTCTTCACCAAATCTTCAACTAAATTAAATTTTAATTTCTATTGATCTATTCAAAAAAATTTATGTAGAAAATGGCTATTGTAATGAAAAATGATCAAACATACTTGAAAGTAAAGTGGACACATCTGGGGGTGGACGAAAGGTATGTGGTGGGGTGTAGTCGGGGAACAAAGTCTCTTCTTTCTCTGCAAGTGAAATTAATTGTCTTGAGAAACTCTCTTTTCCAAATTGTCAACTAAATTAAAATTTAATTTCTATTAATCTATTCAAAACAATTTATGTAGAAAATGATTGTTGTAAAGAAAAATGATCAAACATACTCGAAAGTAAAGTAGACACATCTGGGGGTGGACGAAAGGTATGTGGTGGGGTGTAGTCAGGGAACAAAGTCTCCTCTTTCTCTGCAAGTGAAATTAATTTTCTTGAGAAACTCTCTTTTCCAAATTGTCAACTAAATTACAATTTTTGTAGAAAATGATTGTTGTAAAGAAAAATTATCAAACATTCTCGAAAGTAAAGTGGACACATCTGGGGGGGGGGGGATGAAAGGTATGTGGAAGGGTGTAGTCAGGGAACAAATTCTTCTCTTTCTCGGCAGGTGAAATGAATTGTCTTGAGAAAATCTCTTCACCAAATCTTCAACTAAATTAAATTTTAATTTCTATTGATCCATTCAAAAAAATTTATGTAGAAAATGGCTATTGTAATGAAAAATGATCAAACATACTTGAAAGTAAAGTGGACACATCTGGGGGTGGACGAAAGGTATGTGGTGGGGTGTAGTCGGGGAACAAAGTCTCTTCTTTCTCTGCAAGTGAAATAAATTGTCTTGAGAAACTCTCTTTTCCAAATTGTCAACTAAATTAAAATTTAATTTCTATTAATCTATTCAAAACAATTTATGTAGAAAATGATTGTTGTAAAGAAAAATGATCAAACATACTCGAAAGTAAAGTAGACACATCTGGGGGTGGACGAAAGGTATGTGGTGGGGTGTAGTCAGGGAACAAAGTCTCCTCTTTCTCTGCAAGTGAAATTAATTTTCTTGAGAAACTCTCTTTTCCAAATTGTCAACTAAATTACAATTTTTGTAGAAAATGATTGTTGTAAAGAAAAATTATCAAACATTCTCGAAAGTAAAGTGGACACATCTGGGGGGGGGGGGGAATGAAGGTATGTGGAAGGGTGTAGTCAGGGAACAAAGTCTTCTCTTTCTCGGCAGGTGAAATGAATTGTCTTGAGAAAATCTCTTCACCAAATCTTCAACTAAATTAAATTTTAATTTCTATTGATCTATTCAAAAAAATTTATGTAGAAAATGGCTATTGTAATGAAAAATGATCAAACATACTTGAAAGTAAAGTGGACACATCTGGGGGTGGACGAAAGGTATGTGGTGGGGTGTAGTCGGGGAACAAAGTCTCTTCTTTCTTGCAAGTGAAATTAATTGTCTTGAGAAACTCTCTTTTCCAAATTGTCAACTAAATTAAAATTTAATTTCTATTAATCTATTCAAAACAATTTATGTAGAAAATGATTGTTGTAAAGAAAAATGATCAAACATACTCGAAAGTAAAGTAGACACATCTGGGGGTGGACGAAAGGTATGTGGTGGGGTGTAGTCAGGGAACAAAGTCTCCTCTTTCTCTGCAAGTGAAATTAATTTTCTTGAGAAACTCTCTTTTCCAAATTGTCAACTAAATTACAATTTTTGTAGAAAATGATTGTTGTAAAGAAAAATTATCAAACATTCTCGAAAGTAAAGTGGACACATCTGGGGGGGGGGGGGGGATGAAAGGTATGTGGAGGGGTGTAGTCAGGGAACAAAGTCTTCTCTTTCTCTGCAGGTGAAATGAATTGTCTTGAGAAAATCTCTTCACCAAATCGTCAACTAAATTAAATTTTAATTTCTATTGATCTATTCAAAAAAATTTATGTAGAAAATGGCTATTGTAATGAAAAATGATCAAACATACTTGAAAGTAAAGTGGACACATCTGGGGGTGGACGAAAGGTATGTGGTGGGGTGTAGTCGGGGAACAAAGTCTCTTCTTTCTCTTCAAGTGAAATTAATTGTCTTGAGAAACTCTCTTTTCCAAATTGTCAACTAAATTAAAATTTAATTTCTATTAATCTATTCAAAACAATTTATGTAGAAAATGATTGTTGTAAAGAAAAATGATCAAACATACTCAAAAGTAAAGTAGACACATCTGGGGGTGTACGAAAGGTATGTGGTGGGGTGTAGTCAGGGAACAAAGTCTTCTCTTTCTCTGCAGGTGAAATGAATTGTCTTGAGAAAATCTCTTCACCAAATCGTCAACTAAATTAAATTTTAATTTCTATTGATCTATTCAAAAAAATTTATGTAGAAAATGGCTATTGTAATGAAAAATGATCAAACATACTTGAAAGTAAAGTGGACACATCTGGGGGTGGACGAAAGGTATGTGGTGGGGTGTAGTCAGGGAACAAAGTCTCTTCTTTCTCTGCAAGTGAAATTAATTGTCTTGAGAAACTCTCTTTTCCAAATTGTCAACTAAATTAAAATTTAATTTCTATTAATCTATTCAAAACAATTTATGTAGAAAATGATTGTTGTAAAGAAAAATGATCAAACATACTCGAAAGTAAAGTAGACACATCTGGGAGTGGACGAAAGGTATGTGGTGGGGTGTAGTCAGGGAACAAAGTCTCCTCTTTCTTTGCAAGTGGAATTAATTTTCTTGAGAAACTCTCTTTGCCAAATTGTCAACTAAATTTCAATTTTTGTAGAAAATGATTATTGTAAAGAAAAATTATCAAACATTCTCGAAAGTAAAGTGGACACATCTGGGGGGGGGGGGGGATGAAAGGTATGTGGAGGGGTGTAGTCAGGGAACAAAGTCTTCTCTTTCTCTGCAGGTGAAATGAATTGTCTTGAGAAAATCTCTTCACCAAATCTTCAACTAAATTAAATTTTAATTTCTATTGATCTATTCAAAAAAATTTATGTAGAAAATGGCTATTGTAATGAAAAATGATCAAACATATTTGAAAGTAAAGTGGACACATCTGGGGGTGGACGAAAGGTATGTGGTGGGGTGTAGTCGGGGAACAAAGTCTCTTCTTTCTTTGCAAGTGAAATTAATTGTCTTGAGAAACTCTCTTTTCCAAATTGTCAACTAAATTAAAAATTTAATTTCTATTAATCTATTCACAACAATTTATGTAGAAAATGATTGTTGCAAAGAAAAATTATCAAACATACTCGAAAGTAAACTGGACACATCTGGGGGGGGACGAAAGGTATGTGGAGGGGTGTAGTCGGGTAACAAAGTCTCCTCTTTCTCTGCATGTGAAATGAATTGTCTTGAGAAACTCGCTTTGCCAAATTGTCAACTAAATTATAATTTAATTTCTTTTAATCTATTCAAAACAATTTATGTAGAAAGTGGCTATTGTAAAGAAAAATGAACAAACATCCTCGAAAGTAAAGTGGACACATCTGGGGGAGGACAAAAGGTATGTGGAGGGGTGTAGTCAGGGAACAAAGTCTCCTCTTTCTCTGCAAGTAAAATGAATTGCCTTGAGAAATTCACTTTGCCAAATTGTCCGCTAAATTGAAAATTAATTTCTATTAAGCTATTCACAAAAATTTATGTAGAAAATGGTTTTTGTAAAGAGATATTATCAAACATACTTAAAAGTGAAGTGGACACATCCGAGGAAGGTTGAAAGGTATGTGGAGGGGAATGTGGAGGTGTATGTGGTGGGATGTAGTTGGAGAACAAAGTCTTCTCATCCTCTTCATGTAAAATGAATAGTCTTAAGAAAATATTTTTGCCAAATTGCCAACTAAATTATTAAAAAAAAAAAAAATCTCATGATTCTCTTTTATAACATGGAGAAATGAAAGTTTGTTCAACATTGTTACAAATGTAGCATACATACCCCAAGGGATTAGGCGAGCCAAGCACACTATGGCAAAGCTAAGCAAGAGGAAGAAGCACAACTGTGTTTGGAAATCCATCTTTCTCTTTCACTATCTCACTCTCTTACAAAAAGCCTAAAGCTAGTACATGAAAATCTTGTTATGACAACCCCTGTTTATATAGAACAATGTCTCTCAAAATTAGTTTGGAAAGAAAGTCTTCAAACTTCTCATATATTTCTTTTTTGGGTTTGAATTTTGAAAATCTAACTGTAAAATTTCATTTTCCTCATATTCTTAATATGCATATCAAATTTTGTTTAAATCGGATGTTATTTAACATTCAATCAATAAATATATTTTTTATACATAATTTTATATGACAGAAATTTGAAATTTTAACAATTGTTTGATGACATAGCAATTAATCTTTAGCCTTCTTGAAATTATGCAGGCATGAATGATATAATAAAAACATTCAATCCAATAGTTAAATTTTCAAAATTTATACTCAATATAAAGATATATAAGGAGTTTGAAAGGTTTCATTCCAAACTAGTTTGGAAAGAAACTTTGTTTATTTATATAGAAAAAATGATGTTTATTGTCTTGACAATTGGTCTATCATACATTTTTAACAACGACATTTGACTTTCGGTTAAAATAATGAAATTTTGTCATATTATGTCTTGAGGCCTCACAATTTTACATATCAATATTCATTTTGAGATAATTCAAGTTAAAACTGGTATAACTTCACAAGAATTACATTATTTATAATTGATCATGTCATTATTGGAACTTTATTGTTTGCATCTCAATTTATTTCATTAATGGCATCATTTTCTCTCTCCTATTTATTACATTTAAGGGGCAAATGTTTCTTTGTAATAAATAAGCCTTCATTAAATGTAATAAATAAAAGATAGAAAAAAAAAATTCTATTAAAGAAACAAATAATTCCCCACTAAATGTAATAATTAAGAAAGAGGAAAAAAAAAAAAGATGCCATTAATGAGATAAATTGATTATTTCCAAAAGGGCTTATTACATTTCCCTTTCTTGAGGTTTGGGAGAACGACAATCCACCCCAAACATGAATGAAAAAAAAAATACTTACCTCCTTTAGGTTGGAAGAAATTAACACTCCCTTAACAATAAATACATTTTAATAACAATTATCATTATCAAAATTTGTATTTAATTTTTCATATTCAAACACAATCATAATAAAATCCTAATTATCAAATTTAACTTATATACAAAATAAAAGTGAGAAAAAAATCATTTTTTAAAGTCAAAATTGTATTTTTTTTTTTTTTTCATGCATTATGGGTTGCTGATTAGATAGTAAATTTATTATAATCATTACTCTAATATGTTTTTCTAATTAAAGCTAAAATAGACCCTAAATTTAAATTCTTTATAAAAATCTTGTCATAATTAAAATAAAAGAATATTATTAATGACCATAATTACCTATTAAAACTATCATAATGATTAATTTCCTATATTTAATTAGACTAACTAAAAAATAAAAGACAATTAATAACTAGCATAATTACCTATTAATAACTATCATGATGATTATATTTTATACTTATAAGACAGTATAAAAAAGATTATTAATAATTATTATGATTATTAAATTCATATTTATACAAAATAAAATAAAAGAGAAAAAAAAATCATATTAAGTTGTGCTTCTATGTTTGAGTTAAATGTTAATAACTATTAGGGTAAATTTTAAATTACACCCTTAAAGTTTGGGGGTATTTGGATTTTATACTTTAAAGTTTTAGAATTTAGATTTTACCCCTTTGAAGTTTTAGAGTGTTTGAATTTTACACCCTAACGTTTTAGAATTTGAAATTTACCCCATAAATATTAGGGATGTTTGGATTTTACTTTTTAAAGATTGGGAATGTTTTGGAATTTGCACCATGAAATTTCTGAATTTAGGAGTGTTAAATCAAAAGTCCAAACACTTCTAAACTTTTGGAGGTAAAATCCAAATTCTGAAACGCTAGGATGTAAAATCCAAATACCCCAAATTTCAAGGTGTAAAATCTAAACACTTCTAAACTTTAGGAGTGTAATTTGCAATTTACCATAACTATTATAATGATTAAAATTTAATATTAAGAAAAATTAATAGATGCTCTAAGGACATTGGTTTAAGACATATTCTTGTAAACTTTTTGTTGGAAATGAAAAAAAAAATTAATTTTTTTTGAAAATTTTTTTATATTTTTCATAAAAGTGGTATCAAAATATTTCTAAAATAGTTTATTAACAATTGCTCTAAAAACACCCACTAATATATCCCTTTTATAACTAGACAATAGTTTTGAAATAATATGATTATTAAAATTTATATTTATATTAAAAAATAAAAGCTAGAAAAAAAATCATATTTGGTTGAGCTTCTATGTCCGGGTTAAATTTAGCATTAATATCCTTTGTAGGCAAAGTATTGAAGCAACTTGCCACAAATGCATCTTTAGCGTGCATTTGGATAAGAATGAAAAATTAAAATTATTTTACTATTCAGTTTATTTTGTTACAATTCATAGACCCCACTACACTTTTTAGTACTATTCATGGGCCTCACTATACAATTTTAACTAACTTTTATCTTTATCTACAGTATTTTCAGCAATAAGTTTTCAATTTCAGCAAAATAAGCGGAATCCAAACAGACCCTTAATCTATCAGGTTATTATACCGTATCCCTTTTTTTTTTGGGCATGATACTTACCTAAATTTAAACTATTATCTGTATATATTAAGAGGATTCAGAAAGTTAGTTATTACTTTTTTTTCCTGTCAAAAATACCCCTAAATTAATTAACCAACAACTTAAAAATTGGGTTAAAATAGTAAATTGGCAAAAGAAAGTTAGTTATTTTTTTTTTACTGTAAAAAATATCCTTACCTAAAACATAAAAATGGGGTTAAAATAGTAAATTGATAAAAATAATAAATTCCTACTTCTACGTTGAAATGCATGCCTTCTTGCTTCTAATAAAATCTCATATGTTGATTTAAAGAGAAATGATATGTCCACAATATTTTTACAACAAATCTTAAGTGGCAGATTGTTATTGTTGGATTAAAAAAGTAATTTCAGTGCTAAATTCAAATTTGAACCAATAACAATTAACCACCTATGATTTGTTGTAAAAATATTGTGGTCCTAGCACTAAATTTCTACTTCTACTCACTAACTCCCTACAAAATAGGATCACTCTTTTGTTAGTTTTAAAACTCCTTCAATCTACAAAACTCACCACATGTATTTTTTTTTTTTACTTCATCACGATGTATTTGTTTCTTCAGTCCATTTTTTCAATTTTTTTTAAAAAATTTTATTACTCTAATCTCACGTTTTAATTTTCCCAAATCTCTTCTTTTGTATTAAAAAGAAAAAGAAAAAAAAAGACTCCTACTATAAAACCAGTATTATAATTTCTATCTATCCTTATCATCCCAACATCCCCACTAAAAAGTAGTTACTATTATGTAATTTCTCACGCTTTTATTTTTGTTTTTCACTTTCTCACTCACGATCTCCTTTTTATCACTAACCTCTAAATTTGTTAGTCAGTTTTATATTTATCTTATATTTGTGAAGGCCAAGTTTCATTTTCATCAATCTCATGTTTCTTTTTCTTTGTAAAATTTTTTTGACAATTTGTTCAATTTGTGCTTTTGAATGGTTATTTTTTTAAAATTAAGCCAAATTTTAGCAACTAATTGATGACTTCAATGGATTTGATGCTAGGGACACATTTTATGGGGTCTGAAATTGAGATTGACAAATGCAATCAAGACTCAAACTATTCGTTGAGCAAACAGGTATCTTCCAAAATTCTTAATAGTATTGATTTATGCATTTATGGGGGAAATAATTTCTTCATCACACTCTTAGGGTCCATTTGGTTGGAGAAGTGAACAAGTGGGAGGATAGAAAATGGTGGGAGGATGGAAAAGTGGAATGATAGATAATATTTTATTTTCTCTCCTTTTTGTTTGGTTGGAAGTAGAAAACTGGAAGGATGAAAAAAAATGAGTTTAAATAAATTTACTCATATACCCTTGTTAAAAAATGATGTCCAATTAAAACAAAAAAGTGACAAATAACCACAAAAAAAAAAAAGCAATTATCCAAATTTATTAAAAAAAAATCATGTCCCAAAATAAAAATCAAGTCTTTAAAGAAAAAAAAAAACGTATCAGCCCTAGAAAATCAAAAGATAAAAAGAAAAAAGAAAAAAAAAAGGCAACGTTGTCAAGAAAAAACAAAAATAAAAAAAGAAAGGCAACGTTACTGCCAACTGTCAAGAGAGAAGAAAATAAATAAATAAATAAATAAAAGTTGGTGTATATGGATATTTTTGTCTATGAAAAAAAATTTAATTTCTATTTTTTTTTTTTTTTTTTAGAATGAATTTCTACTCAGTTTTCTCTTCATTTTGAAGAGAAAATATTTTGGTGAGTCCAGAAAGAAAATACGTGAATTTTACTATTTATTTTACTTCCTCTTCACTTAATTAAATACACTCAAAAAAAATTTCTCTCTCTATTTTCTCTAAAGTAAAAGTAAAAACTTAAAATTATAATAAATATAAATTATTAATTTTTATATATAAAAAAATAGAATAGCATTGATTAATGTTATTTTGATTTTGACCATTCATGTACATAAAGTATAAACTTAAACTTAGAAAAAAAAAAAAAAAAAAAAAAAAGTATTGGTTTCACGCTCAGTCTCTACTTTTCACGCTACTCTCTGTTTTAGATTCTCTTCTAAGGTTTCTTCTTCTCTCTCAGTTTCTAAACGCATCTTCTCTGCAGTTTCTTCTCTCTCGCAGTCTCTCAACTTCTTCTCTTCCAAACCAACCACAAGAACCTAGAGCCACGACTACTAAACAAAGCCCTTTGTGAGACCCAAAAAAAAGAAAAAGAAACAGACCTGCTTCAGGGTATTTCTCCATTCTAGCCGCATAACTGAAGAAACAGAGTGCTCCAATTCCAGCCGCCTAACAGAGTATTTATCTGCCCGGGCGACGGTGTTAGCCTTGAGTATTGAGTCTGTCAAAAAGGTCAGTCTTTCTCCGACTAAATTGAGTTGGGTGTTTTTTTTATATGAGATTTGGTTATTGTTTGTAAACCTTGTTTTGAAGTTGATTTGTAATTTTCTCCTATATGGCACTAACTGACACTCAAGAAGATCACTTTTAGTTCTAATGAATGGATTATGAGGGTTTCTTTTTCTATCAATGCATGAGATATATGTGAGTTGTCTTAACTTTTATTCACTGCTAATGTTATTAATTGATTTGTGTGTTGTTTGTTAACTTTGTTACTAGTTAAGTTTCTGCCATTGCTTTCTATAATGCTGGGACCTAAATTTGAATGTTAATTTTAATGGGTACAAAATTGCTACTGCGGCAAATGAGTATATGACATTATCTAAAAAATGGACTCTTCTTCCAGTTGGGTTCGTGAAGCTGTGTAAAATCTCTTAGACGTTTTATTGCTACCAACATCAGTTAAAATTGCTCTATAATCAATTGCAGATGGTCCCTCTCCAATTCTGTTTTCTTCGGCATTCTTTGTACATGCTCTTGTTAAATCATGCATATAATATGCTTGATAAATTGCCCCAATAATTGTGTTGAGTAAGAGACTTACTGTTGTGCATTTTAAAGTTCTAGCTAGGGACATAAGTTGATTCTGTGTTTGGCTATGTTGGGCTGCGTCTTTTTTATTGTAGAGTGCATCACAGCCTATAGGTGCTACTGGGGGTAGGACAGATAACACGCAAAATTTTCAATCACAAGTATACATTATAAATTTGTAGATATAATGGAGATGTATGATTAGTATATGTCTTATAAATTATATTTTTATGTTTCTTTGAACCGTTTTAGAGAACTGCTGTTATGTTTCCTTGGATGGTTTTAATGATTTTCTCCCTCCGCGTTTGTGGTATCCATTGTAACCCATTGGATAGTCAGAGAACTAATATGATGCAGTCTCTCTCATTTTTTTAGCTCCATAAGAGAAAGGATATGTGCTACAGGAATGAGAATTTTTATTGCTTAGTCATTACTTGGGTTTTGAGTTCTTGATACTACAAAAATATCTGTTTATATTTTTTAAACTAGTGAAATGAGTGTGATGTTCAGTTACATACTATACCCCATTGTTAAATAGTTGTTTTTCATTTTTTTTTTTTTTTCATTGGTTATAATGTTTTACCTGTTGGTTTGTTGGTTGTAGGGAAAGAAAGTTTCAAGCTTCACTAGTAAAAGGGCTGGGAGGTCTGAACACACAAGGCATTCTTGTTGGTCTGAACAAAGTAATATTTCGAGGGAAATTCTTAGCTTGTCCAGGACTACAAGGTCATCTTGCTGAGGTTGTAGTCCGGACCAATTAAAATGAGACACCTAAGAGAAAGTGCTGATATCATTTAACAGGATACCAAGTCAGCAATAGAGTTAATGGCGTTTAGTGTGTTGCTATTCCGTTAGGTTTGAATTCAAATCTCAACCCTTCAGGTCCCCTTCAAATACCTGATATTGAGATGTTTGTGAAAATCCCACTTGTTGGCGAAGTTTTCTTCCAAATACTTCAATTTATCATGTTGATATTGCTTCTTCATATGTTAAAACTGGAGAAAGGCATCATTCAAGTATATAACTAGGCTTTTTATTTGGTTTTTGCTCTAATTCGAGTAAATGATAGATAAATTGCTGAATTATAGTAGGTATAGTTTTTCTTCTGTTGGGTTGCCTTTGTCATGGTTTAACAATTATTAAAAACTATTTCTACCATAATTTAACAATTCATCTATCACATTTACTGTAATTAAAGTAGAAGAGAAAGGTGAAAAAGTGATAAGCAATTAGTGGAAGCAAGCATTTTCACAAACACCTTAAGGCAATCTTTCAATAGGAAGCTCGTATGGACTAAGCCCTATCAATTTGAACTTTTGATTTACAAACTTACACAAATTCAATAAACTATAAACATCAAATACAGCCAATTTGTACTTATCACACACCCTTAGACCATTTCGAAGCATACCCATAAGCCATATTTGTACTTATCTATTATTCCATGTGAATATGAGATTATAATAGGGTGTAAGAATAACTGACTGACCGAAATAGATTGAAATTTCGGGTTTCGGTCGGTTTTCTTTGATTTCGGTTTAGTTTCGGTTTTTGATTTTCAAATTTTTTGGTTTTCTCTAATTTTTTTATGCTCTTTCTCCATGAGATGCTATTGGGTAGTCATGGCTTTTTAATAGGTACTTCCTCTTCTCTTTTTCTTCTTGATCTTGTTTCTCTCATCCCAAACAACTGTTTTCTTCTCCCTTTCTTTTTGATTTTGTTTCTCACATCCCAAACACCGAAACCGACTGCAATCAATTTGGTTTGGCATTCCTTCCTTACAAATTGGTGTCGGTTTCAAGTATGGCAAAACTGATATCCTCCGTTCGGTGTAAAAACTACCTTCAAAACTGACCGACTTGAACTAATTACATCCCATTATTACCATCAAAAGTATTCAATTAAATGATTGCTCATTAAAAAAGAAGAAAAAAAGAAAAAAAAAAATGACAGATTAACAATGACCCAAGTGGCCAAACAACCATAAGAACAAACCCAAAGAGAATAAGAAGATAGGACATGCATTTCAAGTAGATCAAATCTCAACCAAGCATAGACCATTTTGCTGCACAATAGTGAGAGAGGGGAAATTCTTAGCTTGCTGACCTCGTAGATCTTATCGAGCTTGGGCATGAAGCAAGCAATCTAAGAGCTGAAGGAGGAAAGGTGGTCTGGAGACAAAGCAGGTTCTTGGAGTTTGATCCACAATGAAAAATGAAATTTGAAAGCTGAGTTTTGAGACTGAAAATTTTCACTAATACGCCTAATTCACTTCTAAATTTTGAATTTGCCTTTTAGATTTGAGATTAAGGAGGGTGTTGTTTTTTAGCTAATGTGGCACAAAAGTCTATGTAAGCAAATTTTAGAGAGGTGTCTTGAATCTATTGGCTGGGACTACAAGGTTACCTTGGTGACCTTGTAGTCCCGAACTAGCTAAGAATTTCCCATATTTCGACTACAAGAAAACATGCAGAAGATGATAAAGATAAAGTTGATCAAGATGAGTTAGTTGTACACCACAAGGAAGAGAAAAAGTTGAGGATTGCAATGTTATGATGGAATGCATTTGTGATTATTGTGACTATTATGATTTGGTGCAATGGGGCTAGAGTGGAGCACTAAAAGATTTTGCCATAGGTTTAGCTAATTTGGACCAAATTTATTGCCATTTTAATGTTATCTTTGTGGTTTGTAATGTACTTTGTCATCCATCAAATGGATTGTTTGTTTGGAAAGATTAAAATAAAGGCGGAAATACTATTTTCGTCCCTACATTTTCACCTCATTCCTACTTTGGTCTCTACTTTTTTTTTTTTACCACTTTTAGTCCCTAAAATGAAAAATGCGTTCTATTTTAGCCCCTACCATCATCTCAATAACAAAAATTGTTTATGTGGTAGACGAAGTGCACTGTTGGCACACTAAAAGCTGATGTGGCCATTAAAATAATAATAAATTTTTTTATTTGTCATTTAAAAATGACACATCAACATTTAAATTAAAAAAAATTAATTTATCAATTTTAACTAAAAAAAAAAATTTAAAAACAGAATTAAAAACCAAAAATTACATGAATTAAGATCTAAATGTATCTTGAACAAGAACAATAAGAACACCAACCCAGATTTAAGAACACAAAATTAAAGACCAAAAATCACAAGCCCATAAAATAAGAACACAAAATTAAACTTTAGATCCACATCAGATTAAACATGAACACAAAATTTAAGACCTAGAAATTTTGAACCTTAGAGTCGAAACCCAAAATTAGAATTCACGCCAATATTCTTGACAAACCGTAATAAAATTAATAAATTAAACATGAACACATTAAACATTTGAACAAGAACACAAAGCTAGAAAAATTCAAACCCAGATTCAAACCCATATTTCAAACCCCCCACAACACTAAAGCATCAAACACAAAAAGGAAACCCAAATTTTTGGCCCCCAAACACTAAACTCAAAACCCAAATTTTCTTATACTTTCTTAGAAACCAAACACAAACCTCAGATCCAAACCATAGAGCCAAAACCAAACCACTCCCAATACATCAAAACCCACATCACCAAACCCACACTTCTTCAATCCAAGCACGACAGATGCCGTACACTTGAGTGGCAAAGGAAAGCGGGATCGTACCTGTTTTCCAGGCCTATTCGGACCACCAAAACCACTTTGAAACCCAGAACTTGACCACCACAGTTCATAAATCACTCCCCATTTGGTTGATCTTGAACCCACATGTCTTCGCCAACCAAGTTGTGACAACAACCGATCTCAACATCTCCTTCTAACCCGGATCAAACCTATTTCAGCCTTTCTCTTCCTAACCCATATCAAACCCATTAAACCAAGATCTCAAGACCGGAGAGAGATAAAGTTTGAGCTAAAAGTGTGGCCGTGTGGTTTGAAATTAGAAAAAAAAAAATTATCAACTTTGATTTTTTGGTGTCATGTGAGGGGTTTTATTTTCAACCTATTTGTGTTTAATTTTGTGTTGACGTCGATCTGAAATTATATATATTTTTTAAAGATAACTGACAGATGTTTTTGGGTTTTGAATTTGCTGGGTTTGTGTTCTTGTCTATTCTTCCTCAAGATAAAGCTAGATCTCAATTTATATGATTTTATTTATTTATTCATGTTTTTTCCTTTTTGTCATTTAGCTAAAATTCATAAATAATTTTTTATTTTTAAAAGATGATGTGGCATTTTTAAAATGCTAAATAAAAAATTTTATTATTATTTTAATGCTAATATCAGTATTTAGTGTGTCAATGGTGCATTGCATTTGCCATGTAGACTATTTCCATTAATGAGATGATGGTAGGGACAAAAACGAGACCATTTTTTGATTTTAGGGACTAAATGTGGTAAAATAAAAAAGTAGGGACCAAAGTGGGAATAAGGTGAAAATGTAGGGATGAAAATAGTATTTCCACCTAAAATAAATAAATAATCATGGCATTTTGTTCCTGAAATCTTAAATTTTAAGAATCCGAGACTAAAGAAACAATGATCTCTACTATTAATAGTGAGTGAAGTGGAACTAGATTAGCTTAAAACAAGTTAGGTTCAAGGAAAGTCTCTAGCAAAAAGACAAAGCACGATAGAAGTTTTATAAAGTTAAATTAAATAATAGGATCATTCTACCATATTCCCATTTAAAGAGTTAGTGTCGGTTACTATCAGCTGTCCATGTGAATGAACAAAGTAGAGAGAGATGAAAATTAACCTTTTAATAGCCAATTATGTTAAAATCGACCTTTTGTAGCACTGATATGTCTTCAACAAATAAAACCTTTCATTGCTATTAGGGCTCTCTCACAATTAGCTTGTGGAGGCTCTGCTAACTCAAATGAAGCTAATGCTTAGCATTATGGATTATGGTCAAAATGATAAACTATAAAGGACAAAATTATTTTGTTTAAAATTTTTATAAAAGGGTCAGGTTGTTCGTTGTTGGTAACATTGGTTGATTGAGCTTGATTGTTTTTAACTTTACTATTAATAATTTTTGTTGTTAGGCTAATTTTTTGGGGTGTTTATTTTGTTTTAGATTTTAGATCTAATTTTTTTAATAGCTTTTAATAGGAGGAAAATCCTAGAGCTACTTTTTTTTTTTTTTTTTTTTTTTTTTTTTTTAAATTGCTATTGTGATGAGCGATTATTAGTAAGTAAAAAGTGACTTCAGTGGTGGGCCCAAATGTAAAAAGTACAATCAAATGTGATATTGGTACTATCCAATGTAACAATGGAACTATCAAATGTGAGAAAAAAAAATAGGGCACTACAAAATATGACAAAAGTACAGTCATAAGTGATGTTGGTATTGCTCAATGTAATAATGGAATTGTCAAATGTCTAAAAAATAAAATAGGGTACCACTAAATGTGACAAAAGTATAGTCAGATGTGATGTTGGTACCGCTTAATGTGACAATGGAACCATCAAATGTGAGGAAAAAAAATAAAGGAACCACCAAATGTGATAAAAGTAAAGTCACATGTAATGTTGATACTGCACAATATAAGGATGGAACCATCAAATGTGAGAAAAAAATGGATTCATTAAATGTGACAAAAGTACTGTTAAATGTGATGTTGGTATTGCTGAATATGACAATGGAACCATCAAATGTGAGAAAAAAAAAAGGACCACTAAATATGACAAAAGTACTATTAAATGTGATGTTGGTATTGCCGAATATGACAATAGAACCATCAAATGTGAGAAAAAAAAAGGAAACCACCAAATATGACAAAAGAATAGTCACATGCATAGTTGTCAGTATTGTATCGTATGTAAAAAATTCCGTATCGTAGTATTGTAAATATTCATAAATCGTACAATATAGTGTGTGTATCATATGAATCGTATCGTAAAATCATACGTATTGTACGATACATAGACAAATGCTTTAAAATGAGATTTTTTGTTAAAATTTGCACTTTTATTTAAATCTAACAAGTTGTTGGACTTGTTTTTAACATAAAATTATTAGTGTACTTAATTTAGTCAACTAAAATAACATATTCATAAATTTTTTTTTTCCTCTCTCTCTTACAATTGGACTGTACAGTATACACTTACCCTTCATTTTAATTTTTACAAATTTATTTTATATACTATGAATAAAATATTAATTGACAACATAAATTTTTATTTTTATCATTATTGTTATAAGTCCAAGAAACTAGAATGCCAAAAAAAAAATTATAAAAAAATTTATAAAATAAAAAGAACTAGAAGAGGTAGTAAATGTTAGTGACGAATGATGATGAAGAAAATTTTAATGAAGAAATAAGTTTGCAAAATTATAAACATGATAATAGAATTGACTTAGATGAGGTTGATTAGGCAATATGATGAAAATAAATTATTATTTTCGGGTTATTTGCAATATATTATCACTTTTGAATTTAAGTAATTTGAATGTGTATGTTATAAACATATGCTAGTTTGATTTATTTAGTTAGCTTATTAAATATTATTACATAAGTGATGAATTAGTCATTAGTTGTATATATTCAAAATTTATAATGAATATACTATTTATATATGTATATTTATGATTTTTTATATAGATTTTATTAAGTGTTTGTGTATCTTACGATACACGATACGATACGATACACGATACGGAAAAATTAAAAATCGATTTACGATATGATTCACGTTTTGACAACTATAGTCACATGTGATGTTAGAACTACACAATGTAAGGATGAAACCGTCAAATGTGAGAAAAAATTAAGGAACAACTGAATGTGATAAAAGTATAGTCACATGTGATATTAATACTGCACAATGTGAGGATGGAACTATCAAATGTGAGAAAAAAAAATAAGGGACCACCAAATGTGACAAAAAAACTGTCATATGTAATTGCACAATGTGAGGATAAAATTGTCAAATGTGAGGGGAAAAAAAAAACCCACCAAATGTGATAAAAGAACTGTCATATGTGATGTTAGAACTACATAATGTAAGGATGAAATCATCAAATATAATGTTTTGGTAACCTGTATAGAAAGTTACCAACTAGTGAGTACCGTACCCAAAAAGAAAAGGAGGGGACGATAGAGTTACCCTAATCAATCATCAATCTTAGATTTCCTAATAGGGAAATGCTAACAAATGCCCTTAGGGTATTGATTAATAATTTGATAGGCCAAAAATGTATTAACTCCTTGTGATAAATTAATTGATTAATTAGCTAAGTTTAATAATTAATCAAATTAACATGCAAATGTGTGGTAGCACAAACAAATTACCAATGAACTAATTATGCAACGGAAAATAAATAATACGGTGATTTGTTTACGAATGAGGAAAATCTAACGGCAAAAACCCCATTGGGTGATTTTCAGATTACCACTCCTGAAATTCCACTATTATTACAACAAGCGGTTACAAGTAAAGGAATCTCAAGTACCTTACTAACCTACAGTTGAACCCTTACTCCAATACCCAATTGGACTTGTTCTATAGTGACAGTTTCCCCTTTTGATGCACGGCTCCCAAGTACGTGACTAACCAATTACGCGGATCCCAGTACGCGACTTCAATCACCAACTAAAAAGGTTGTTGACTGTAAAGTTCTTCAGTTCATCCACACAATGAAGATCAAGAAGATGTTTGGTCACAAAACCCTACGGTGGACATACATAGAACTTCTTCAAGAGAAAGAGATGAACTAGGACAAGAACTTTGTCTCCAGTCACAATTTGTTTAAACAAAGTTTGCTCAATGCTTGTGCAAGTTGTGAACTCTTTGACAGCTCTTAAAACAATCATTTTATATGTCTAGGGTTAGGAGAAAAGAATGTCCAAAGACACATCTATAGATCCCAAGAAAAACATATTATAAATTTTGTTTTTGTAAACCTTGACAGATAGAAGCTGTCGAGAATCTGTCGAGCTAGCTGTCGAGCCATGGGGCTGAAACAGCTTCTTAAACCTCGACACATGTTAGTTGTCGAGCTTTAGTAACTCTGCACTTTCAACTTGTTTTCTTGGGTAGACTTGAAGACTTCAACACTTGATCTTGAAACATGGTTTCTTGGAGTATTTAAACACATCCTAAATCTACCCAAATACAAGTAAAGTGCGTTTTGTCAAAGGATAAGTCAATTACATAAAATAGTGACATATGTTCCTAACAAGTGAATCACATATGTCCTCACAATTTCTCCCTTTAGCAATCCATGACAAAACTACAACAAACAAATGAACAAATGAGAGAAGTCATAAATCACTCAACTCATATTCATTTGTTGAATACAATAAAATCTATCATAACACAAACTCTTGAAAAATTTTGCAAGAAGAGAGTTTATGGCAAATAGACTTTGATAACCTATATTTCTGAAATACTTTAAACAAAACTCATCAAGGCATCTTTGTGTGAAACATAAATAATAGATTGCATACAAGTAATAAGAAGCATGTGCATAAAGAGAGAAAAGAAACAACACATGTAAGGGTAGGTACATCAACATATATAAAGAAGATAAGTACAATGTATGTCAAAAATGGTCACAAGACCCATGTACAAGAACACATATATCTAAAATAGAGAAAAGAAAAAGATACAAGTAATCCTCACTACATCCCTCAGATATCAACACTCCCCCTAACAAAATGTCCTATACTAACTCTCCCTCTAAGAATGATTACTCTCATATCCAAAACTACTCCCCCTTTTTATCCCGAGTGACAAATGGTAAGAGTGTCAAGCAGACATCTCATTGGTAGAGCTAGTATCTCCATCATCATCATCTGAAGCATCATCATCATCACCATTATCATCATCCTTATCCTCAGAATTAGAAGCCACTAGAGGAGGTGGTGGAGGAGAAGTCTCAGGAGCAAAACCACCCATGGTCGCCTGTCGTCGTGCAATACGATCAACATGAACATTCACCTAATACAACTCCGTAGAGAGAGTATCAAGGCAAGCATCCATGCGCTGCAGCTGCGCCATGATGTCTCCTAGAGTCACATTGCCTGAAGAAGAGGAGGGAGCGGATATGGATGGAGCAGAACGAGACAGAGTAGAACGGGAGGGAGGAGCTACTGAATCCGACTGCCGAGATCGAAACTGCGCCTCACTACGTTTAACAGTAGCATAGTCTATGGCACACATGACAGGATAATGGTCGAAAAAGGGAAAAGGAATAGAAATATGGCATAGAATCTACATGATAGCCGAAGGAAAAATGAGTTTATCATGGGTAAACGTATCCCTATACACATCTAAGATAGAAAGAATAAAGTGTGAAGGAAAATCTATAGTGAGGTGCTCTAACAAAGAAAGCAAAAATCGAACACGAGGCTTTGTGATAGAGTGGGTACAAAACAAAAGTCATCACCATGTTCATAAATCTAGGACCCTCAGCAAAAGGTCGACATGGTGTAAACTAACGATCACCCTAATCTGCGGGATGCTCACAGAAAGCGGAAATCATCTCGTCTTTGGACACAGTCCTTAGACGCTCACAATCGGGGTAGTCAGGATGCTTTACCCTCGGAACATGAAGCACATCTGTAACAAGCTGCGATGTGACTACAATGCGTGTACCTCGAACACGAGTAGAAAAGAGAGGTACTGAAAAATCGAAACCATGCATGTTAGAGTAAAAGTCCTAGATCAGCATGGTAGGACAAGTGACTGGGATGTCACATAGTGACTCATATCTCCGACTGTGAATGATAGTGGGAAGGTTAGTGTCAGTGAAGTCTGTCAAAATGACTCGGCGTTCCGAATGAACACCTCATTGAGAAAAGTTCTCCGAGAAGTCCTTTTAGGCATCCTTATCACGGAACCGAATGTGAGAAGGAGTAGGATCAGACGAAAACGATGCCCTAGAACACAAAGGGTTTTGGGACAGAGTTGACTTATGCTTAGGTGCCATAGACACGACTAACGTAAACAAGAGAGAGAGGGGGAAGAAAGAGACAATCAGAGAAGCTCCAAACAGTTCAAATATAGCAGGTATAATGAAAAGAAAGTATGTATGCATGGGGAAATGCATAAACATGTGATATGCAAAAGAAATTGTATCATAGGCTCAGCCCAATCCAATCCTACCAGCACAAAAACAGATTGCACACATCTAAATGCATGATAATACTGTTATAATGCAAATGTGATGCAATGCATGAAGTTTTTAAGATCAAATCTTCAAAACCCAACCCAAAATTTCAACAAAAACTCATTAACTTTGAAAAATCCCAAAAATTTTCAAAAACCCCAAAACCTAGGTTTCAAAACATGAAATGCATGAAATGGAAGAGATTAGAAGCTAACCAAGTGAAGAAAATCTTGAGAAAGCTTGAAGAAACCTTAAGGAAGAGGTTTTGGAGTGAGATTAGAGAGTTTGGGAAAGGAAGAGTCAGAGCAATCGAGAGGGAGATCGACTGAAATGAGAGGCGGATCGCACGAGGTGTTTAAATAGAGCCTCAGTAAATCTAGACAGATGAAGGTGTCGAGAGGTGTTGAGACATTTGTTGAGGTAAGTGTCGAGAAAAAGGTCGTCGACAGCTGTAGGTGTCGAGGAAGAAACACCGAAAGCAAGAACAGAAGCTCGATCGATCGAACTAGCTGTCGAGAAGCTATCGAGGATCCAGGAACTTTCTCGTTCGATCCACCAACTATCGAGGATCTGTCGAGATTGCGATAAGAAAAGACCTTAAGATTTCGACAGAAGGCCAGGTGTCGAGGAGTTATCGAGGAGGTGTCGAGCAAGCTTTTAAAAATAGTTTTTTGAGAATAGAAAAACACATATATGAATGCAATCAAACATGCAACACAACCAATGATCCAAACACCATATAAACCTCTCAAAATCATCTCTCAACAGCAATTTTAAGCACGTGGATCCCACACACACACACACAAAACAAGTCTAACCAACTTTTATATTTCAAAAAAAAAGTCAAAACAGTTTAGTGAGCATACATTAACATATGTAAAACCTTGTGATGGCCAAATCACATTGTACCTGCATATGTATCAAGAGTAGCAAAGAATATTGCGTGTTGTGTGTGAAAAACATCGCAAGATTACATAAGTGTATATATGTTATGACGATTTGAGATATGAGAAAATTACTTTAACTCACACAAAATCATAACTGTTTGATGGAGACTATCACTTTCGAGGTACATCCTATAACTCCCACATCTCCTAGAATACACGCTTACAATCATATTTAAAGCATTTTTTATCTTTTTGCTTTTTATTTTTCTTTTAAGCAAATCATGCATGGGCATGTAAGAGAGAAAAAAGAAAATACCCAATGATGGTAAGCATTTGACATTTCAATTTTGCTATGCCAAAACACACAAATGTCATTGACACTGCACTTTTTCTATGCTGAAGCATACAAGTGTCATATTATGATTGGCGGGCAACAGTGTTGAAATGGTTATTTATGTTTTTCTCTTAGGATTTTTTAGTCATTCCCATAAAAAAGAGTGATACGAGTGTTAAGTATAAGAGCTAAATTAATCTTATTCATCACAAATAAGAGCCACAAAGCCACTTGCTTAGTTGTGCATAGAGATACTCATCTAAGTTACAAGAGATACAAAGTTTAGAAAACTTTGTTTCAATGGCCATCCAAGGTACACAAGTACCAATGTACACAAAACACACACTGTTTTTGTATTTTTCTGTTTTTCAAAATTTTTTATTTATTTTTATATGAAAAAACAAAACAAAGAAAAACTGAAAATAACCAAACAAAAACATGCTAAAGAAAGCAAAACATAAAAACTAGACTGACTCAAAACTTGAAAGTAAAACACACAAGTAATGCATACACAAAAATAAGAAGAGAGAAAGAGAAAAGTGATAAAATCACTTGGAGATCTTTTCCTTCCACACCCTGGAAGAACCTTTCCTTTGATTAAACTCTTAAATCGGCGGTGAAGGGGAAAAATTAAAACCGTTCAAGTTCGAAAGGAACATGAGAGTTTTGAGAAGATCTCCAAGAGGAGTAAGAGAGGATTGAAGCTGATTCTAACTTTTAGATGCTATCATGCCGTTGCTCTGTTGAGTGGCAAGCCACTTATAGCAATTTGGTCGAGTATGACCGGCAACTCCACAATGATGACAGAAATGTTGCTTCTTTTGTTTAGACTTTTAAGAGTTAGCCTTTTTAGCCTTAGGATTCTTAGCTTCCTTCTTATCTTGCTTAGGGGGGTGCTCCTAAGATAGATTTACCTTTGTCTAAGTTCTCACTAGCTAAATCAGTTTTAATATTATTATTCTCAATTTCAACATTATTGCTAGAATGAACAAAAACAGTAGTACTAGTAGAAGCAGTATTAGAGGAAGAGAAACCATACTCTAAACCAGTTCGGTCAGAAGCAGATTTCTAAATACTGAGCATCTCATTAAGCTTTGCACTTGAAGTCCTCTCCAATTGAGCTCTGACTTGAAACAGCTTTGCTTCAAGCTTTTTGGTCTTCTCAGCCAAGAAATTGTTCTCGTACCTCAGTACTCCAATAGTCTGATTAGCCTTATCAAACTTCGTGGACAGCTCTTCACGATCAAGTTCCACATTACTGAGCTTCTTGGTGGTCAGCCTGTAAAGTTTCTCATGTTTCTTAGAAAGCTTGTATAATTTCTCATAGGCTGTATGGATATCATCTTGATCATCCATCTTCTTAAACTTGGATTCCACTAATTCCTCTTCTTCAACCTCATCTTTAACAATCCCATCAATAGGATTAACAGTGGCAGTGAAGGCATTTAAGGTTCCGTCATCCTCAGGCTCGGTGTCGCTCAAGGTAGCAACAAGTGCCTTGCTCTTCCCAATGCTCTTGAGATATGTAGGACACTCTTGTTTCATGTGACCAAAGCCTTGACACCCAAAGCACTTCGGTCCTATAGGAACAGTGTACTGACCACCATCCCTTGCATCCTATCCTTCTTCCCTTTGTCTTGGATCTTGAACTGAGAAGAACTGGATTGCCTACAGTCCTTGTCGAAACCCTTTTCGTTGGCATTCTTCATAAACTTCTTGAATTGCCTGGTGATGTAGGACTTCATCTTAGAATCTTCATCATCTGAAGACTCATCTGTCTCACTGTTCTTAGTTTTCAGTGCCATGCTCTTGCCTTTACCCATCTTACCAATCCTTGATAACCCTAGCTCGTAGGTTTGCAAATTACCAACCAGCTCTGTCAAAGGAATCTTGTCAATATCCTTTGATTCCTTAATTGCGATGATCTTGGCATGGAATCTCTTGAGTAGAGATCTGAGCACTTTTCTCACAATCTTGGGTTCAGGAATGGTTTCCCCAAGATTGAACGCAGAGTTTACTATGTCCTTGAGCTTGGTATAGAACTCATCAAACGACTTATCCTCCTCAATCTTAATCTCTTCAAAACTTGTAGTGAGCCTCTATAGCTTTGAATCTTTGACAGCCTTGGTTCCCTCATAGGTTGTCTGGAGAATGGTCCAAGTCTCCTTGGCAGTTTCAGTTGAGGATATCTTCTTAAACTCCTCATTGATGACCACACTGAATAAGGCATTCAACGCTCTGCTATTGAGGTTTGTCGCATTGATCTTGGCATCATCCCAATTGGCTGGCTCTTCCTTCGGCTTGGTCCAGCCTATCTCAACAGTTTGCCACACTTTCTCATTTAAAGACTGCAAGAAAACTCTCATGCGTACTTTCCAGTATGCATAGTTAGTGCCATCAAATAAAGGAGGTATGATTAAAGACTGTCTTCTATCCATGACAAATAGGGGTTAATGGATCAACACAGCAAATATTAAAATCTAATCAGAGTGTGCCTGCTCTGATACCACTTGATAGGCCAAAAACTTATTGACCCCTTGTGATAAATTAATTGATTAATTAGCAAAGTTTAATAGTTAATCAAATTAACATGCAAACGCGTGGTAGCACAAACAAATTACCAATGAATTAATTATGCAGTGGAAAATAAATAATACTATAATTTGTTTACGAATGGGGAAAACCTAACGGCAAAAACCCTACTTGGTGATTTTCAGGTCACCACTCTCGAAACTCCACTATTATCACAACAAGCGGTTATAAGTAAAGGAATCCTAAGTACCTTACCAACCTACAGTTGAACCATTACTCCAATACCCAATTGGACTTGTTCTGTAGTGATAGTTTCCCCTTTCGATGCACGACTCCCAAGTACGTGACTAACCAATTGTGCGGATCCCAGTACGCGACTTCAATCACCAACTAAGAAGGTTGTTGGCTGCAAAGTTCTTCAGTTCATCCACATGATGAAGATCAAGAAGATGCTTGGTCACAAAACGCTACGGTGCACATACACAACAACTTCTTCAAGAGAAAGAGATGAACTAGGGCAAGAACTTCGTCTCCGGTCACAATTTGCTTGAACAGAGTTTGCTCAATAGTTGTGCAACTTGTGAACTCTTTGACGGCCCTTAAAACGATCCTTTTATATGTTTAGGTTTAGGAGAAAAGAAGGCCCAAAGACACATCTACGGATCCCAAGAAAAATAGATAAGAAATTTTGTTTTCGTAAACCTCGATAGATAAAAGCTATCGAGAATCTGTCGAGCTACGGGGCTGAAACAGCTTCTTAAACCTCGACACATGCTAGCTATCAAGTTTTAGTAATTATGCACTATCAGCTTGTTTTTTTGGACAGACTTGAAGGGTTCAACACTTGATCTTGAAACATGATTTCTTGAAGTATTTAAACACATCCTAAATCTACCAAAATACAAGTAAAGTGCGTTTTGTCAAATGATAAGCCAATTATATAAAATAGTGACATATGTTCCTAACAAGTGAATCACATATGTCCTAACATAATTCATTTAAAGAAAGTTTTTATAGGAAAGAAAAAAAAGCAATTAATGTTTTAGCAGTTTTTTTATTTATTTTTTATTTCCCATAAAAATGATCACAACTTTCCTAAAATGAATTGCTAACCAATATCTTAAGGGCACTCGTTAGCATAATCCTTTCTAATAAGCCTGAATTTGAAGTCTTTGACCAACACCAGTAGTGCTCCTGGGATCCTTTCCACCTTGGAATGTTCTAAATGGCATCAATTTACTGTGTTTGTGTCAAAAAACTAGACTAATTTTTCCAAGTCCCAACCCAATTTATTTTGTTACATTAATTAATTAGTTGGCATACCACCATGCAAGGCACATTATGCTAATTGTTCTCTGGGCTTAGTAATAAAATCAGGGATGACCGAATCCCAAGGCTCGTCCCACACTATTAAGTGCACCTTTTGAGTAATTACATTGTTTTTTGCTTAATTGAATTTTTGTTTGTGATTACTGTTAGGTTTTAAGTTATTAGGAACTAATGTATAAAAACTTCATTTTGTAATGTTGGCAAACCATGATCAAAACAGGTTTTAGTCTTGTTTTAGACTTGCTCAAAGTGTGTTTATGTGTAAAGTTGAAATCGAGTGTACTGCAAAATTTATTGGTTAAATTTGCCTGGCTTGAACAATCAAGAATTAGACTTGACTGATCGAAAGTCGTGCAGATTGTTTTTCTGCAGAATTTTCCAACTCAGCCCAAGCCCGTTTGACATGTAGGGTTTCATGTTTTGTCTTAAGTATAAAAGGGAAAACCCTAGCCACATTTTAGGATGCTCCTTATGCTGTGTGTGTGAATCTTTTGTGAGATCAAGAGGTGTTTGCTTTCACACACACTTAGGGTTTCCAAGATTCAAGATTGTGTCAAGAACTTGGTGATCATTTAGTTGTTGCATTCAAGAGCTTAAAGATACACAAGCGGGTGTGCTTGTGCTTTTTGGGAATTCAAGAAAGAAGTAGTTCGTGGACTCGGAGCTGTCACGTGGTCGGGGTAATAAGTTTCCTACTTGAGGTAGCAATAGGATTTTAGTGGTCTAAGTCGCTATTGTGTAAATTTCAATTTTTTCATAGTGAATTCGGTTTACCTTGAGGATAGCTAGGTTAAATCATTCTTAGATTTTTACCGGTTTGGTTTCCTGGGTCATCATATCTTTGTGTTCTTTATTTTCTTCATTTTACATTGATATGATTTATATGTGTTAACCTAGATCTGATAATTTGACTAAGTAATCACTTGGCTAAATAACTAGGTTAATCTGGTTGTATTTTAAGGAGTCTAAAAACAAACAATTACAACGTGAATTTGACTTTTACTTGTAGGGAAAATATTATTGCTACTTATTCTTTCTTTGTAAAGTCAAATATCTTAATTGAATTTTTGTTTGTGATTATAACTTGAATTCAACTTTCACTTGTATGGAAAGTATTATTGCTACTTATTTTTTCTTTGTAAAGTTAACTATCTTATATAATTATTTTGACTTTCACTAGTATAGAAAGTTTATTGATGCCATTAGTATCATTATATGTATGTTAAATGAAGAGTAGATGGTGGTTGTGAAAGTGGTGGTGAGTAAAGGGCTGATAATGAATTAAAAACCATGCCAAACCGCTCAATTAAATTTTGATTTGTACATCATTGGGCAATGCCATTAGTATCATTACTTCCAATAACAAAATGCTAAAATTGATGTGATTACTCACAAAATTTTCTTAAGAATTTATTACGAAATACGTTAAATAAGAACATATTATATCAATCTTCTATAAATAACTAATTGATTTTGTTTGTGCATGTCCTTCCAATAAAATGCATATTGATGTAATTTGCAAGATTACTTCAATCATGTCTTTTTTTATTTCTTTAACTTATTTAATCATTTGTATATATTTATAAAGTTTAAATTAGTTTGTTTGACACTTTAATTAGAATTGCTGTTTAAATAGCTTAGAAATTAAAAAAAAAAAAAAAAACATGTATTTGAGATTTGACACTTTAATTACTAGGGAAAAAAAAAAGTTGCTCTCGCAATTCGAATCTTGAATTAGTGAACATAACCAACATGTCCTTTAATTAGAATTGCTTTTTAAATAGCTTATAATTTTTTTTTTAATTTTTAATTTAAAAAAAAAAAAATTTAATCATGTATTTGACACTTTAATCACTAGGAAAAAAAAGTGCTCTCCCAATTCGAATTTTGACAACATAATCACCACGTCCTATAAAATGTGTTAACTATAGCATTACAACACCATATCTTACAAGTACAAATTAATTTCTGTCACATGCCCAGTAGATCGAACACGGTATTTATCTCTCACTATTTCGATACAAAAACTATCCTTGTCGGATAGAATCCACAAAGCAAGCTCGGCAATCATTGTTTGATTGAAGTTTTCAAAGGATCAAAACCCCAAGGTTCTTGGTTGTTGAATCATTGGTTCTCACATTTTTGTAATAGTTGTAATTAATAATTGAAAATAGAAAATTGATTTTATGGTTAGAAAATGGAAAATGAGTAGTAGTTAGAACTTTGAACGCCATCTCTATTATGTAAAAAGAACATGTTGTATATCATATAAATATGTGATATCATTTGTATAACATTTTGGGATATGTGTATGTTCCACACCATTTAATACCTTGCGCACCCGACCAAGACACCAATCAGTTTTTGGTGTAGGCGGAGATTGAACCCCAGATCTTTTATACAACCACCAGAGACTTTACCAGTTGAGTTAACTGTGGAACTCACATACACTTATACACTTAAATTAGACTATATTATAAATTTTATCTTGTATTAAAAAAAAAAAAAGTTAAGTCCTTAATTGTTATATTATATATATGTACATGGCAACTTAGTAAATTACCATAATATAGACACATAATGTACAGTACACTAGCATGAGTGACACACGTCCTCTAATCACTCAAAAAAATTAGCCACATAGCCGGTCATGCAAACAAAAATCTCCATCTCATTTGGCTCTTAATTATTTTTTCTAAGAAAAACACTCTCAAGTTCTCTCGGGTCCAGCAACAACTAACAAGGATGGGAATTTCCTTCAATTCTTCTCAAGTTCTTGCTTCCAACCTCAAGCTAGCGTAATTTTAGCTCCATTCATCCAAGAACCCGAGTTTAGTATTCAATATAAGACTTCACTTCTTAATTAACCATACTATTTATACGTTCAAACATTCTTAACAGATCACTAACCATATGTGTTCATAAAATCTATCAATAATATTGATCTCACATAAATTTAAAAAAAAAAAAAAAAAAAGAAGAAGATAAAAGAAGAATTTGCTCTTCTTGATGAAATGAGAATACTATATTGCACAAGTAAATTTGTCATACTCATACTTCCCTTTTTCTGAAAATCAATATTCAACAAGTACTACAACGTGCTCATGATTGATTTATTCATGCATCACCTTAGCCATTAATTGTGACAATGTCAAGACTTCGTTTTTGCACTTTACGAGTTCGACTAATTTCTTTGATTCGAAAGTGTTTTTGAATGTGTTTCAAAGTAATATCCACTGTCACGTGTGATAATTTCTTCCTATGGTTATTCCAATTTTGTGGATGTTTAGCAATTATATATATAGCCCCAACTTGGAAAGATTCGAGGAGTTTGATCGAAAGATGATGGAGTTTATGGACCAAAATTTGCAACTCATGCATATGGTCCAACACAAACTTAATCAAAATACTTTTTATTGGAATAATAAACTTGTCTGTACCTCACTTTTTTTTCTTCTAATGCACTCCGTATCTCCTTTGATTAAGTCATTGTGATGAAGAGATCATATAATCGATCAGAAAATGGGTTGAAAATGTGACCCCTGCACAAAAGTACATCTTCTTCTCTCTTCTTTCTTGCTTCCTTCAAAGAATTAATTAGTTTATCCAGAGAAGGTTCAGGAATTGGCAGCATATTGGGGTCTAAGACAAAAATTCTTCAAGATAATGAGAAGGAATACCATCTTATCTTCCAAAAAAAAAAAAAAAAACACTAGTGCCATCATGCAAACTTGTCCAATTTGACAAAGTTTTGGTTCATCACTTGAAGGCCATCATTTCAGATCCTCCCTTCATGAAAATCTAGTCCTAAACTTCTTGGGAATAGTGGGCAAGGCAAGAACAAAAATAAAGGCTTTGAGACACGTAAGAACTTACCTTTTAAGATTAGATTTGCCTCCACTCAAAAGGTTTGTTACGTGAATTAATTACAGGCTAACAATATCTATGACACAACCAAGCTTGAGTATCTAAAATAATTAAGAACTTCTAATTAAAGTGTATCATGCAGAAAAAAAAAGTTGCAGGAAATAACTAAGGGTATGTTTAGTAATTGTTTTTTCTTCTTATTTTCTGTTTTCAAAATATTTTTCTATTTTTGAGACTAAAAAACTTGTTTGACAACCCAATATAGAAAGAAAATAAAAACAGTTCTCAAACTCAATCTATGAAGGAAACTAAAAACATGTAAATGACTGTTTTCAGTTTCTAATTTTCAAAAGTCAATGAAAACATGCATTTAACTTAATGAATATGTCTCATTTAATGAGTTAGTATTAGAGTTCAAATCATAGTAACAACATATTTTAGTATTTTTTTTTTTTCAAAAAACTATTTTTTTAAATTTCAACTAACCAAACATGTTTTTTATTTCAAAAATACAAGAAATTGTTTTTTCTTTATATTCCCCTAAACAAGTTTTTGAAAATATAAAACAAAAATTGTTACCAAACATAACCTAAACTTGTCCTTTATTTATAGAAAACTATGTATTTTCAAGTAACTAGACATCAAGAAAGGATATAGTTAGGTGTTATACCCTTTCAAAAACAATCGGTAACACATTCGACTGTTGCGCAGTTGAAACCATGTTAAAAAAAATCCGGTAAACTCAAAAAATCATGCATAGGAAATACAACAATTTTTTCTTACAAAAAAAAAAAAAAAAAAAAAAAGGGAATTACAACATATATTTCACCTTCATTATGAATTTGCTCGACTGAGATAATTGTTTTGCTTGACGGAGTTCATGTACTTTTGGTTGAGCAAGACCTGTTACTGAATCTCGAAATTTTAGACAAAATGTTTGCTTGTTCCTCGGTTGTCTTTATCAGTTGAGCGACCATCTCACTCAACTGAATACATCTTCGATTGAGCGAAATATGCAGAATTTGATTTCCCTCACTTTCCCAATTAAATTCTTATCATTCATTCACTTCTAATTTCTAAAATTACAACATATATTTATATACCCAATAAATTATTAAAAATAACGATCGCCATCAAGAGATGGCTGTTGAAAGCCATGCACAAGTATGCTGATCCAGTGGACAGGTAGAAACCAACCGCAACAAAACAAATTAACGTTGGTGTGACTAATTTACAGTTAGGTATATCTGGTGCAAAAAATCTTGTTTATTTTAATATAAGAGCCTATATATATATATATATATATATATATATATATATATATTTTTTTTTTTTTAAAATTTTACACTAGCCTCATTACATACGTTTCGTGCATGCGATGAGGTTTTTTTTGTAAAAAAAAAATTGTGTTTTTATTTTATATATATAATTTTTATTTTGAGAATTTAATTTATTCGAGCGTGCGATGAGGTTTTTTTTTTTTGGTAGAAAAAAAATGTGCTTTTATTTTATAGATATAATTTTTATTTTAAGAATCTAATTTATAAGTGGATAGATCAATTTAAAAATCAACAGGATAGTGAACTTATTTTTTAGGTAACGTTTTAGTGGAAGTTAGAGTTATATTTTTACTAGATTATCCTTTAATTTTGTCTCTACTTAAACATATGAGTGTAGGGTCATTTTTGAACAAAAAATTGAGGAATCCAAATAAGAGAATCCCTTTAAATAGTAGTATAGATAATCACTTTTCAAAATACCCCTATCAGATTAGATATTTTAAACTCTATTTTGCTAAAGATATGTTAGCCCAATGTAATATATATATATATATATATAT